>NC_141086.1:8839340-9254340 GCF_041138505.1 Cibotium barometz | reverse complement strand
CCCTCCTATCGGGCATTATCATCTAGAGAAATTTCTTTGAGCCTTCTCTCTACTCATAGAGTTATTAACCTCAAGGTGCCATATTTCTTACATAGGACTATCTGTCATGTCTAACAGAATGGGGAGACTTACGCACAGATACTTCTAGTACTGCATTCTACACTACTATGAGCAACGTTCTATTTAACCAGTGATACTATGGTTTCATTAAAAGATTATTTTAAAGAGAGCTAAATCTGTGAAAAAAGGCAATTTCATATTGGGTGTGTAAGTGGTGTGACTATCTTGAACTTTGCTTGAAGCGCCAGCTAGGGGGCCTGGGAATTCTTTTCCCTGGTACTCGGGACAAAACATAACCAAATTCCTAAATGGATCCTATCACTACAGTGGTTGTGGGCGGTTGGCTAACCCATGGGACTTGGGTTAGGCTGGACTGATGGATCCTTAAAATGAGACTCAATTCTGTTATGGTATGATAGATGAAGTAAATCCCGGATAGTCTTGTTCTATGGAAAAGAATTAACGGCTGTGCCTCTTGAGTGATGAGGAAAAAAGCGTTGGTTTCTATGATCCAAGTGCAAGTTTCTTCCTTGATCTGACCATGTGACTTATGGGTTCAGTCGGATAAGTTTGGTTAGTTAAGGCTCTTGATTACATTAGAATAAAAATATCCTAGAGGAATCGCCCATGCTTTCTGGGCGAGGGAAGTTTTTTCTAGGTTCAATTTTGGGAGAACCGAGGGATTAGTCTCTTGTTCGGATATCCGTGGGCAAGGCTCCGAGTGAGAGGCTCTGCCCTGTGTGCAAGAAGTGCTACTTCTACTGCTAGTACCCCCGATTTCATTGCGCGGAGGGGGCAGGGATCTTTCACCGAGCACCAAGTAGTCACGAACCATATGATAATGAACGGCAATGTGCTTGGACATCGTGTGGAAGACCGGGTTCCGCGCAAGAGCCATGGCACTTTGATTGTCAGAGTAGACAACAGTAGGCATTGGAGGAGGGACATGAAGATGATCAAGCAACTGATGAAGCCATAGAAGCTCTTTGATTGTTTCAAAGTAAGTATGATACTTTGCTTCTATTGAAGAACCGGCAACTATAGGCTGCTTCTTTGTTTGCCAGGAAATGAGTCTGGTACCAAGTAAGTAACAGTAGCCCATAGTGGATCTCCGAGAATCTGGATCACCGAACCCAATCAAATCAAGACTAGAGCCATATGAAATCCCATGTACCACGTAAGTAACAATAGCCCATAGTGGATCTCCGAGAATTGGAATATCCAAATCAAGACTAGAGCCATATGAAATCCCATGTGTCAAGGTGTCCTAGTTTGATGCTACAAGGATGGTTCAAGAAATTGCAATATCAAACCTCCTCAGCAACAATAACTCTCACTTACAAGAGCTAGAACGTTGGTTGGCAATCGCGATCCAAGACAAAAGTCAATGGCCGGAGCCTACCGATGACCTATGCCTATTCCTTAAGCGTGCCTTGGAGTTGGGTCAGTTGGCCAGTAACTCCTCGGGCCCCTCCTCAAACTTACTCTGTTTTTGTCTCCACACTAGTGATAGTTTGAGGAGGGACCTGAGGAGTTACTGGCACAAGGACCCAACTGCGAGGCACGCTCAAGAAGTAGGAATAGGTCATCGGTAGGCTCCGGCCACCGCCGCTGACTTCGATCTTGGATCGCGATCGCCAAAATCGACGTTCTAACTCTTCTAAGCGAGAATCATTGTTGCTAAGGAGGTTTGATATTGCAGTTTCCCAAACCATCCTTGTAGCATCAAACTCCTCGAATCTTCGGGTTGCATCCTCTTGGACATGGTTGGTTGTTGCTTCTCTTTCTTGAACTTCAGTGATTCGTTGGAGCCTTTCGGCAGCCGGCCTCTGACTATCATGTAATTGCTGTGTAAGTTGTGCCATTGCTTCTTGGTGGATCAATTCTTTCCTTTGCATTTTGGCTTGGAAGATAATATGTTGGAGTTGCCGTAACTCGAAGATGTCAAAACATCTTCAGCAACTACAACTTCTCGTGTCTCGAGTCACCGAGAAATTGAAACTCATAGTAGCAAGCAAGTCAGAAACATGATTGTGGACGAGCTTAGTAATGCTATACTAGAGAAATTGAAGGTAAAGGAGAGAAAAGAAACATTTGGGCATGGGCATAACCATCTTTACCCTAGTAGGGAATTGGTGTGGTGCTCCATGTGTAGATTGAATCACACTACCACTAACTGTCCACAATTAAGAGCAAGGCCATTACTCTATTGTGCACATTGTGTAAAATTAGGGAATCATGACACCTCAATGTGCAGATATCCAAGATTCCAAAATGTTGCACGGCTACCAACACTTAGAGCTCTATTGGCTTTACCTGCACTACCTAGACAGACCATTGCTACTGCAAGACAACCCAACTCTTTCTACTTACCTAGGGGGATGTTCCGGGTACAAGACGCTTCACCTCTACCACCACAACCACCACACGCTAAAATCAACTAAGTATTGATTGAAGAGCCGTCAGAAGAAGTTGATGTGGTACGTGAAGTAGAACTTAGCGGAGAGTACTATGAGGAAATTGCGAAGGTCACGCCTGAATTTTATGTCCTATAGAATAACACGCCAGTACCTGTAAGATTCCTCCCTCCAGATTTTGAGGTGTAAAGGTGTAAGAACCTCCCCTTCTATTCTTATAATTATTCCCCTCTCTAAAAAAGAAGAAAGATCTTGTTTTACCCTGTTTTTGCCTAGAGAGAGAAAAAGTCTAGAGAGAGATAATCCTAAATTAAGATATCTTTAGATATAAAAATCCTCCTAGTGTCTAAAATGGATTTCCCTGAAATAGAAATTCAAAATGAAATTTCTAATTTGCATTTGGAATTAATTGAAAATGTGTATAAAGGACCTTAGCCTAAGAGTCTACATTTTCAAAAAATTTTGGATTATGGTCCAATTAAGGTTCCAATGGACCAATTGGATTAATCCAAGTATTCGGATGAAATAAATCCAAAAGAATAAAAGAAAATACCCAAAAATGAGTAAATGCTCACATAAGATGAAGAGTTGACTGAGTACAAGGTTTATTAGTAAAAAACTATGAGATATTACTAAAAAATGCGATATTTTAGAATAATGATGCATTTTTGACACCTTGGTAAGGAGAGGTGGACTGTAAGATTCCTCCCTAGCCTCTCAAAATGTCCAGCATCTTCTCCTATAATCAATCCCCTCTTCAGAAATATAAAAGATCTTGTTTCTAACTGTTTTAACCTAGAGAGAGAAAATATTCTAGAGAGAGAATATTCAGAATTTGAATATTTTTTTAGATAGAAAAATATCTCATCTTATTAAAATGAATTCCCCTGAAACAGAAATTCAAAAAGAACTTTCCAATGTCCAATTAGAATTAATTGGAAATAGGTATAAAGGACCTTAGCCTAAGGGTCTAGATTTTAAGAAATCTTTGTATTATGATCCAATTAAGGTTCCTATGGACCAATAAGATCAATCCATGTGTGGGGAGGAGATAAATCCAATTTTTGTAAAAGAAGATTACCCAAAATGAGTAAATGCTCACATAAGGTGAAGAGTTGAATATGTACAAGGTTTATTAATAAGAAACTATGAGTAATTTTAATAATGTGAGATATTTTGGGTATAATGATTTCATTTTGACACATATGTAAGGAAGGAGAGTCCCTTCAATGCTCACATAAGGTGAAGAGTTGAAAATGTACAAGGTTTATTAGTAAGAAACTATGAGTGATATTAAAAATATGAGATATTTTGGGTATAATGATTCCATTTTGACACATATGTAAGAAAGGGGAGTCCCTTCAATTCTCACATAAGATGAAGAGTTGAAAATGTACAAGGTTTATTAGTAAAAAACTATGAGTATTTGAGATCCAAGTAATTAAATGGTAAAAGAGGATTTTTTGATAAATTTATTTTATGCAAAAAGAGAAATTTCCATGATATTTGAGATCCAAGTAATTAAATGGTAAAAGAGGATTTTTTGATAAATTTATTTTATGCAAAAAGAGGCATTCCCATGATATTTGAGATCCAAGAAATTAAATGGAAAAAGAGGAGTATTTAGTATAATTCAAATTATGAGTATTTAGCAAAAGTGAAATTTTGAACATTATTAGGAAATATGGGTAGAATTGATTTTTGTAAATCCCATGAATATTTTACTCAAAAGAAGAATATTAAATATATTTCACTTGAGAAATTGAGATAGAATATGAAAATATCCATCGAGAAAAAGTATCTTTAACTAGGCCAAGCAATTGGCAGAAATTTAGAAAAGTCTCATTGGTATCGAAAGTAGAAAATGTTACTAAATATGAATAGATGTGAATACGATGTGAATAGATGTGAATAAGATGTGAATAGAAAAGTCTCATTAGTATCGAAAGTAGAAAATGTTAGTAAATATGAATAGATGTGAATAAGATGTGAATGGATGTGATAAGATGTGAGTGGATGTGATGAGATGTGATGAGATGTGATGAGATGTGGATGGGATGTGATGTGATGTAAATGGATGTGGATGTGGATATGATGAGATGTGGATGGGTTGTGATGTGACGTAAATGAATGTGGATGTGAATGTGATGAGATGAGATTGAGATGTGATGATATGTGAAAGGATGTGATGTGATGTGAATGGATGTGATGTGATGTGAATGGATGAGAATGAGATGTGGATGTGATGTAATGTGGATGGAATGTATGTGATGTGATGTGGATGCAATGAATGTGATTGGATGTGAATGGGTGTGATGAATGTGAACGGGTGTGATGGATGTGAATGGCTGAGAATGTGATGTGATGATATCTAAATGGATGAGAATGTGATGTGATGATATCTAAATGGATGTGATGCGATGTGAATATGATATAATTAGATGCAAATAGATGTGAGTATGAGCTGACGAGACGTGAATGGATGAGATGTGATGTGATGTGATGTGGATAGATGAGATGTGATGTAGACGTGAATGGATGAGATGTGATGAGATGTGATGTAGACGTGAATGGATGAGATGTGATGAGATGTGGATCTGAATGAATATAAATGAATGTGATATAATGTGAATAGATGGATGAGATGTAAGGTGGATGAATATGATGTGATGTGGATCTAGGTAGGTGTGAATGGATGAGATGTGATGTGAATGGATGTGATGTGATGTGATGTGGATATGGGTAGATGTGAATGGATGAGATGTGATATGAATGGATGTGTGTGATGTGATGTGATGTGGATATGGGTAGATGTGAATGGATGAGATGTGATATAATGTGATTGGATGAGAATGGATAAAGGACAATGGGAATACATATGATTGGATGTGGAATATACAATGTGAATACATATGATTGGATGTGGAATATACAATGTGAATTGATGTAGAAGAATGTGGAATAATGAGAAATGATGTGGAACAATGTGGAAAGATGAGAGTTCATTAGAAACTGTATTTAGGAAACCTGTTTTTAGGAATAATGAGAAATGATGTGGAACACTGTGGAAAGATGAGAGTTCATTAGAAACTGTATTTAGGAAACCTGTTTTTAAATGATTGTTTTATGTCAAGAATGATGGGAAAGCATTTTGACCATCTTGTGAATGAGAGTCAGATGGAGGACGTCTCATGTAGCAAGGTCTTGACCAGCCTCGATTCAATTTAAATGGTGAGCTTCCGGTACCAAGGATGAGGGACCAAGGAAAAGCGGCCTATGAGTGAAGGAGCCTAGAGGGTGCTGACCATACGGTGCTCGGGCTCTGGGTTGCCAAAGATACCCACGCGTGCATCAAGGAAGAAAATGGAACAAGGAGTTAGAGTTGTTTTCTGAACTTGGGCATGGATCTGGTTGATTGTCCATGCTGGTCCTTAATAGATGAGTCCATGGCTCTTTTATATGGATCTGTTGGTTGATCTTGCTAATCTTCAATGGAGAGTCCATCTGGATTTTCATAAGTGAATATATTTCCGGGTACTGTGAGCTAGGAACTATTGAAAAGGCCCCTGAGTGGATAGGTGGTGAGCGTTCTGGTTGCCAATGATGCCATAGGTACATCGATGATTGGAAATTAGAATTTAACTTGGATATTTTGGAGGATTATGATCAGTGATACTATGGTTTCATTAAAAGATTATTTTAAAGACAGCTAAATCTGTGAAACAGGCAATTTCATATTGGGTGTGTAAGTGGTGTGACTATCTTGAAGTTTGCATGAAGCGCCAGCTAGGGGGCCTGGGAACTCTTTTCCTTGGTACCTAGGGCAAAACATAACCAAATTCTTGAATGGATCCTATCACTACAGTGGGCGGTTGGCTAACCCATGGGATTGGATGGGGTTAGGCTGGACTGATGGATCCCTAAAATGAGACTCAATTTCGTTATGTTATGATAGATGAAGTAAATCCCAGATAGTCTTTGTTTTATGGAAAAAAATCAACAGCTGTGCCTCTCGATGAGGAAAAAAGCATTAGCCTCTATGATCCAAGTGCAAGTCTCTTCCTTAATCTGACCGTGTGACTTACGAGTTCAGTCGGATCAGTTTGGTTAGTTAAGGCTCTTGACTATGTTAGAATAAAAATATCTTGGAGGAATCGCCCGTGCTTTCTTGGCGAGGGAAGTTTTTCCGGGTTCGGTTTTGGAAGAAGCAAGGGATTAGTCTCTTGTCGGGATATCTGTGGGCGAGGCCCCGAGTGAGAGGCTCTGCCTAGTGCAAGAAGTGCTGCTTTCGCTGCTAGCACCCCCAAATTCATTGCGCGCAGGGTACGTGAAGTAGAACTTAGCGGAGAGTACTATGAGAAAATTACGAAGGTCACGCCTGAATTCTATGTCGTCCTATAGAATAACACGCTAGTACCTCTGTTTCAAACCATGGTATAGTGGAAGGGCAAGGACATGAACTCGAACATGAGAAGAGGACCGCTATAATGTTTTGGAGGGCCGCATCAAATTGCTGAGTGCCCAAATAAGAATATGGTTCATATGCACCAACCCCAACAAGTGACTACTATGCCTAATGACATGTCAGTACTCACTTGTACTAAATGTGGTATTGATCATTTGATCAAGTACCATGCAAGTGGTTCAATTTCTATTGCCACAATCAGGCCGTCATCCAAACCATTAGTGTGCAGTCGGGAAATATCACACCACTCAATGTCTTGATTACAAGCCCAAGCTCAATTAGGAGACAAGGGAAAGAACCAAGCGGATGCGACTATTTTCAGAACTGGCCGGGAGAAGAGTAAAAAAAGTGGGTAAGGGTGACACAAGGGTCACAATCCAAGATGGATCTAAAGAAGATACAATCGACACCGGATCCACCTAATTGAGAGAAGAGGGGGATCAAAGGATCAACCACAAAGGGCCAGACCTAGAGGAGCCAAGGGAGCAACCCATAACTCCTAAAGGAGTTGGTGAGTACCCCAATGCCAATGAGGAAATAAGAAAGCTCGAAGACGCCAAGGCGTTAGTCGTAGAATCCCAATGGCTTCATGAAGCCAACTAACCAGGTCAGGGATACAATGTATCCAGGAAACGAGTCAACTAGGGAAAGGGAATTGGACGTACCTTACTCCAATTCCAGAAGAAACAGAAGAGGGATCCCAAGCAAACACAATGTCTAGAATGTTTGAGGAAAATGCGTGGGTGAGTCCATCCATTCCTTCCCTATGGATGAATGCGAGTCACACACCTAGGGAGAACCCTCAATCTCCAAAGAATCTAGAGACATAGGAAGTCTCGTGACTGTATTGTCTACACCTGTACAAAAGCCATTAGGAAAAATGTTATGCAATTCACCAACCCTATGCATAGACATAAAAGAATGGGTAGAAGGCAGATTAAAGCCAACCGATACTATAGAGGAGGTTTTGCCACCTCTGACAGAAAGAACCTTAAGACACACAAGGAAAACCCGAGTCGTTAAGATACGAGTTAATAAACTGGGGCATTATTACGAAAGCGGTGACACAAATGCTACAATCCCAATTCATCATAGCGGTGACACAAATGATACAATCCCAATTCATCATAGCGGGTACCAACAGCAGCAGGCACTAACTATACTGGTGGATGGTGGGGTGGGGGTTAGCATCATCATGAAACATTACTAGGAGAACTGGGGAAAATCCAATCTGTGAGACCCCTCTGCCCCCTCTGCGCACCAGATTCTTGGTTGCTAGCAGTAGAAGTAGCTTCCTCTGGCAGGGTTTCCCACTCGGGGCCTCGCCCTCGAATGTCTGGACATGAGACTAATCTCGTGGTCATTCCAAAACCGAAACCGGGAAAATTTCCCTTGTCCGAAAAACGGAGATGATTTCACCTTTTTGATTTTCTTAATACAAATTTTCTAATGGGTTCAAGAGATTAAACTATCCTTCACCTGATTAAACTAGATATAAGAAAAACTATCACTGACTTAATTTGAAGAAATCAACGCTTCAACGGTTGATCTAATCATCTGAGGAAAACAACACTTTTTTCCTAACCAAAATCAGGCACAGCCATTTATCTACTCATTTGAGAAATTCTTCAGGGTTTTATTTAACTACTTGAATCCACTGGAATCGATAGAACCAGACAATTAGTCACCCACCCATAATTGAATGCCTTTCTTAACTTTTGCTTTCGAGCACACTCCTCTTTAAAACTTTAACATATAAAATAATCCATTGACAAATAGTTATTGGTTACAGATATCATCACTCAAAGTTTCCATCCAGTCCCTTGTTCCTCAAAAAAATAGTATCACTCTGGACTCTCCATTGAGACCCACTTGTCAGCAAAACGAGATCCAGTAAACAGATTACAATAACTATTTTGTCCCATCATACATATCTTCCATGACATACGCATGGGTGTCCTAGGCACCGTGAGCCCGTGAATCGCCTGGTCAAAAACCCTCTAGGATCCTCCTTAGGTGTCCTGGCACTTCACTTAGGGACCGCTTCATCGGCCTCATCCATCGTACCGGCGGAAGCGCACCATTTTTCAACCATACCGAGGCTGGTCAAGACCTAGGTAGGCTTGTTGCATGAGCTGTCCTTTGAACACTCCCTCGCTAGCTGTTGCAACTAAACTTCCCTTAGAAAAAACATATACGAAATGCTCCCTCCAGCATTCTGGCATAAGACAGTCCTTTAAGAAAACAGGGTTTCTATGCAAGTTTTCAGTTTGATTTTCTTTTGAATACAATGAGTATTTCTTGAATCAGTATCCCCAAAACTTCTTGATTGGCATTCTGAATTTCATACCAGAATTCCTCGAATTCTATAACCTTGATCCATAGATCAATTTGAAGAGTCTTAAACTTAGTTTCAGATTTGGTGGGAGTTTTGAGTGTATTTTTCTAAATTGGTCACACCTTCTTTCCTCGAAACTTGCGAAAGAGTTTGGTCTTGGTCATAGTCTCATTCAGGGTTCGAGTCTGATAAGATTTTTCCTGAACTATCTTTCTCGAAAAGGTTTGATTATTCAGTTACTATTTTACTAAATTTCTTTCTTTGAATATTCACTTAACTGATTTCTAAATTAGTTACGAATTCCAATGAGGAATAAATTAATCATTTATCTGAATATTTCGATCTCGATAGATTTCCTGAATTTTCTTTTTACAAACCGTGTGAATATAAAACGATAGAAATTTCTCTCTTAGAGCATTTAATTATTCATTTATCAAATACTCATAGGATTTAAACATAGAATTTAAGAGAATTCTAATTTTTATATGAAAAATTTTATGCATCTATTTATGCATAAAAATCAACTTCAATGGGAATAACACTTTTATAAAAAAGAAAATCCTTTTATGTATCTATTTATGCATAAAATCAATTTTAATAGGAATAACACTTTTAAAATCAAAAGAATTTCCTTATGCATCTATTTATGTATAAAAATCCATTTTTATAAGAATAACGCTTTTATAATAAAAAGAATTTCTTTATACATCTTTCTATGCACAAAAATTCAATTTTAATAAGAATAACACTTTTATAATAACAAAATTTCTTTATGCATCTTTCTATGTATAAAAATCAAATTTAATGAGAATAACACTTTTATAATTAAAAAAATCCCTTTATGCATCTTTCTATGCATAAAAATCAAATTTAATGAGAATAACACTTTTATAATAAAACAAATTCCTTTATGTATCTTTCTATGCATAAAAATCAAATTTAATGAGAATAACACTTTTATAATAAAAAATTCATTTATGCATCTTTCTATGCATAAAAATCAAATTTGATGAGAATAACACTTTTATAATAAAACAAATTCCTTTATGTATCTTTCTATGCATAAAAATCAAATTTAATGAGAATAACACTTTTATAATAAAAAAATTCCTTTATGCATCTTTCTATGCATAAAAATCAAATTTGATGAGAATAACACTTTTATAATAAAACAAATTCCTTTCGGTATCTTTCTATGCATAAAAATCAAATTTAATGAGAATAAGACTTTTATAATAAAAAATCTCCTTTATGCATCTTTCTATGCATAAAAATCAAGTTTAATGAGAATAACAGTTTTATAATAAAATTTTTTCCTTATGCATCTTTCTATGCATAAAAATCAAATTTAATGAGAATAACACTTTTATAATAAAAAAATTCCTTTATGCATCTTTCTATGCATGAAAATCAAATTTAATGAGAATAACACTTTTATAATAAAAATAATTCCTTTATGCATCTTTCTATGTATAAAAATCAAATTTAATAATTAATGTGAGTGATATCCATGCATATTCATAGGTGAATATGTACATGGAGTAATTAGAATATTTCTTTTAGATGCAAAATGGTGGGAATTACTCTTTTGGAATAACATAAAAACTAACTTTCTTTTCCACAAAATTCTAGAAAATTTTACCATAACCTCCTTTGTATGGCTTACCATTTCTCATTTTTATCATTCTATTTTAACTTAATTTAACCCAAGTTAGATTTATAGAACTCTAATCTACACAATTTTTTGAATTCAAGAGAGTAAACAATAAGAAGAGTTTAATTAATCTCTTAGTTAATCTTTCTAGGATTAAGAAAGGCTGGAATGTAAAGAAGAGAAGGGGGTGGCCTTTTCATCAAGGCATAGCATTTGAATTTATTTACAAACATTTACGATCTAAAAAAAGTAGATCTAATACTTAAAATGGCTGACGGAACATCTTCAAGGCCCATTGGACTTCTGGAGAATGCGAAACTCAAACTCTTTACGTTTCTCTACTACCATACATTTGTGGTCATGGACTTTCTGCACCAACCGGATTTGTATGCCATAATATTGGGGAGACCCTTCATGAGGGAATCCAAATTGGTGTATGATTGGGCATTAGATCACGTGTATGTGCGTAGGGATTCACAAATCTTAAAGATAGATCTGTGAACATGGAAAGCACATCCCATGGAAGGGCAGTTGTTCGGTAATGATTTGGTCACAACAAAATGGACCACATCTATACCAATATGCTAGCCCTCGGTGTGAAATTCCAAGGAAGAAGAGGAAACTGAAATGTATGCGTCACTTCCTCCTTCAGACTTTAGTGAAACTGGATGCATGTGTTAGCTACCATAGATGTGATGCAACCTAGGGGGACCTAGTATGTGGAATCTGGAACTGTCCCCATGACCTCTGTCTGTATGGTTAATTGGCAGACCATTGATGAAGCATTAGAAGAGGAGACCTCTAGTATAGAAGAGACCATAACACAAGGCCGTACCAATGCTCAACGCCTCAAAAGGTGGCGAAAACAGAAACGATATATTGCCCGATGAAATGCCCTATTACAAAGAAAACCCACGGATGTCCAGTGGGCTGAGATACCTTGAGGCCACTAAAATACCATATTAGTGAATTTGGGAATTTCCCAATTCCCATTTTTGAATACTTAAAAAAGGGGACATGGATAACATGTTTGTAAGTTTCTCAAAACCCTATCATATGACCTATCGTTGGAAAGCGCTTGAAAACTGGAATCTAAAGAGCTATAAAGCGCTCATTTTGGATTAGTGGTGGTTAATCCAAACTTTTGACTACGTGTCCCAAACTTGTGGGAAATTCCCATATTCCCCAATATGGTGTTCTAAGGTACACGATGAGTTTTCTAAGAATTGGGGTGAGGAGTTAAGATATCACTGGAAGGAAGACACAAGGAGAGAGTTACCCTTCAAGAGCTAGAAACACCTAAGGTTACAAAAGCTGGGCGTTGAAAATGCAATAAAGCCTTGGCAGAAGCGGAACGTGAGCTTAGAAAGATCATGATTAAAACCAAAAGTGAAAATGAGGATAAACCAGACTTGCTCTCATTACCCAACCACTTCAAAACCTATACTATTAACGAGTGGAAAGTGGTCCGCCGACTGACGGCAACAAGGGTTAAGGAGGATGGGCTGTCCACATCATACGATGGTCTGGGTGGAAGTCAAGGAAGTTGATATTGTGGGATCAGGGGAGGAAGCTAGACCCGTAAATTACTAAGATCTTGACTTCGGCTGAAGAAGATGAGCTCATTGCTCTCCTTAAGAAATTTAAGGACTGTTTTGCTTGGAATTACAAGGAGATGTAGGGGGTCCTACCTGAGGTAGTACATCATACGATTCCAATCATGGAAGGGTCAAGGCCAACTAGCAGGTAGAAACCATACCCGATGAATATGCGACAATTGTAAAGGAGGAAATAGATAAGTTCATTTACTGTTCCATGAAATAGAACATGCGGATTGGTTGTCACCAATCGTAATGGTGCCAAAAAAGAATGGAAAACTTAGGGTATGTGTTGATCTTAAAAAGGTCAATGCAACTACTAAGAAAGACCATTATCCACTACTCTATATGGAACATGCTTTGGAAAGAGTGGCTATTGAAGAAGCTTACAGTATCTTGGATGGATTCTCCGGCTACAATCAGGTGTCCATAGCACCAGAGGACTATCATAAGACAACTTTCAATACAATGTGGGGGACATTTGCATACAAGGTTGTGCCGTTCAGTCTCACTAATGCCCCAGCAACATTTCAACAATTGGTGTGCACAGCCTTCAAAGACTACTTATACAAAAGTGGTTGGAGGTATTCTCATTGATGATCTGTGTGCACACTCTTGATGGGCAGACCATCTGGCTTGCTTAAGAAAAGTGTTCGAGCGATGTCGATTATATCGTATATCCCTGAACCCTTTAAAGTGTAAGTTTTAGATCAAACATGTGATGTTGGGACACATTGTCTCAAAGAATGGTATATCCCCACGGATGATAGCAAGGTTTAGTTGATATTGGAGTTGCCATCGCCTACTAATTACAAAGGTGTACAAATATTTATGAGCCACATGGGATCTTACGGCGCTTCATAATTTTCTATGCTAAAATCGTGAGACCATTGTACAAGCTACTCATTGTCTTTAAATAAATTGTGAAATACCAGGAAGCATATGATCGATTGAAGCAGGCATTGGCTAGCGCATTAGGGCCAATTTGGATGAAAAAAGGGCTGTTTAGAGTTTCTCTATTCTTGATCTAAGGGTCAAGGAGGAGCCACGTGTCAAGAAGTATGGCATTTTTGTACACGTGTCAAGATCTCCTTCACTTACTTTTGGAACATTTTGCACTATTTTAGCCATAACTTTTACATATGAACTCCAAATTTAGCGCTCAAATGGTCCACAGGTGGCGCTTGATGAGCTCTATCCAATGAGTACCCATGTTGAATAGTTTTGGTAAGATCTTCATGGTCTTTTTTAAGTTGCCCCTTTTTAGATCCTTAGACAGTCCTTTTCTTGTCCAAATTGGCCCTAATGGCGCCAATTCTATGATCCCCCCAATTGGAATCTCATATTTCATGTGCATATTGATGCATTAAACTTTGTTATTGGATGCATACTAGCCCAGCTTGGTGAGTTCAAATTGGACTATCCAATCTGCTTCGCTAGTCTTCAGTTAAATGATGCATAGGTGAACTACACCACCACCGAGAGGGAAGGATTGGCCACAATTTATGCCATTAAGAAGTATCAACATTACCTATTGGCCAACAAATTCGTATTCTTCGTTGAGCATCAAGCCTTATTATACTTAGTGAATAAGTCTTGCACCATGGGGAGAATCACACGATGGTTACGATTATTGTGGGAATTCGACTTTACAGTCACGCTAAGAAAAGGAACACAACATGTGTTAGCCGATCACATGTCCAGAATTCCAAACGGGGAATCAGGACGACATGGTACCTAAATGGAGCGAGGAAATATCAGATTATCTAGCTCATGGTTTTCCGCAAGAAATACCTTTGAACAAAGATAAAATGCAGTAGCTTATCAAGCTTGTTGCACCTTATCAACTAATTGTGGGAGAACTATATAAGCTAGGAAAAGATAATGTGCTAAGAAGATGTGTGAGAGAAGACGAGTTTGTTATTAGATATTGGATGAAGCTCATTCAGGGATCGTAGGTGGGCATTTTGCTGGAGAGATCATGGCTCGCAAAGTACTTCAATCAGGATTATGGTGGCCTACATTATTCGGAGACACCATAGAATTTGTCAAAAGGTGCAAAGAATGTTAGCGTTTCGCTATCCCACAACAAGAGGACAACATGCTGCTCACCCCTATTATTTGTAAGACAACCATTTGAAAAATGGGGAGTAGATTTTGTCTGACCTATTAGTCCAGCGGCACATCCATCCCAAGCTAGATATGTGATCATGGCTACACAGACTATTTCACAAAATGGGCAGAAGCCAGAGCCTCAAAGCGAGCTGATGCATGAACAAAAAAAAAATCTTATACGGGCAAATTATCTCAAGGTTCGGCTGCCCCCATTAGAATTAGTTAGTGATCGCAGCTCACATTTTATTAATGAGGTGATTGACTAAGGTACATGAAGAGAAGAAGGAGGATTGGGCCTACTATATTCATAGAGATATGGAGAACTATTTGAAGGCTCACCAGTCCAATATTTGCAACCCGTACCTGCTCAACAAAGTTCTTAATCACGTGGCAAAAAGGCCTCTCCCAAAGCCTGGAACCAGATGAGCAACTACAACTGGCACTGCTACCAACACTGACAGCTAAAGACATGCAAGAGGGGCATGCTATCTTAATGGAGACCCAAGCAATAATGAAGGAGATAGAGAAGGGAAGAAAGAAGAAGACAGAGAAGAAAATGAGGGAGATCATCCTAGATATAGTTGCTGAATCACAAAGATTAGAGGCGGAGGTGGCACAGGAAATCCGAACATACCAACAAGCATTATAAGAAACCACAATCAGCCAAGCCACATAGGAACCCATGTAGCAAGTTACTCCCCTGACGAGCCCGGCATAGCTGATATTCACAGACCTATCCCCACTTAATGATTCAGCTCTTGCAGACACACCAATAGAGATAGTGTCCAAACAAGAAGCATCAGTATAGACTGAGGAAACACAAGGCGTCGAGGCAGCAACAACGGCTCAAGTACATGAAACAACAGCCCACAATGATGTAAGCAAAAGACAAAGAAGTGCAGAGCCATCAAGCCCCAACAAAAGAAGGCGATTGGAGGATAAGGAAAGAATAACAAAAAATGGTTTACGCCGTGAAGGTCTTCTAAATGGCTCACATCGTGAACAAATTTGTTCATGCCGTGAAGAGTTCTGAAAAAGTTCACGGCGCGAATGGATTTCTAAATTTTCACAATTCTTAATCTTGTTAGATCTCGTGGCGCCAGAGGTGTCAGGATAAGGTTACCTATTTTTGGCAAGGTAATCCTGTGACTTGCGACGTTAATTGTGGAATTGACGTCAAGAGCGATTTGTGGCATGGAGTTACAGAAAATAGTTCACGGCATGAATATTTTTCTGTAGTTTCACGGCATGAATATTTTCTGTAGTTTCACGCGAAAACTTTTCACATCAACTATTATGATTTTGGGTGCAAAATATTTATCCAACGGTTTCCAAAATGATTGTGCCACATCTAAGGAGTGGAATACAAGTTCAAGGCACAGTCAATGGCTCCTTATTTTTTTTATTTTTGTGAATTAAAAAAAAAACAAGACACCAACGTGCTCATTCATGTTGGTGCTTCCAATGATTCAAATATCAAAATTAACTAGAAAAACCAGTGAAGATCTATTCTAAGACCACTCCACTACACGCATACACAACAACTACAACCACAACCAATTTCACACAGTTTCATACTTCTACACAAATCTTATCCATTCACTTTCTACACAATGCACTACCAAGATGCAAGGGCAATCATGAATCTTATACAATGGGAGATGAAACTCCAGGAGGAGGGAAGAAATAAAGGTGTTTCCCTGACAACGGCACCAAAAATGTTATGGGCTACCACACCTCTAAGAGGGAACTCAATGCATTCACCTAAAGGATGAGAAATAGATCACAACTGTCATAGGGCACTTACCAATGCTTCAAACTTGAGTCCCTTGAGGCCCCCAAGCTCACTTGTTAAGCTCCAAATCTCCAATTTCCACTTCCATGCTGTCACCGTAGAGTAGCTCGCATTGTCGCATAAGGCAATCACTCTCTCTCACTCTCCCACATAAGCATGAATCATACAAGCATAGAAGAGGAACAATGCTAGAATGCTCTCTCTCTCTTAATCTCCCTCAAGACACAAAGAAGAGCTCTCTATAGCACAAAAGTGGATTGTGTCTTTTCATTTTGAAAAAATGCCTTATATACATTAGGCCCTTATTCACACTTGGGCACCCAAAACTTACTTAACTAGCCTTGGGTGGCCAATATCTCATAATTTATAACTTTTATAGTGCCGTTTCATGACACTTATTAATGTCCTCAATTGGAGGATCATGTTTGTTAGTCCAAAATGGGATTAACACCATCTTCCAGTTAAACTTGGGAGACTTCAAAAGCTTTTCTTTCCTCACGAGGCATGAAGGAAGAACTCAGCAAACCAGCAGTCCCTTGACCTCAAGCCAATGAAGGTGAGCGAGAATTGTCTAAAGAATCTACTAGGAGAAGAACACTATGAAGGAGACAATGACGCGAGCGACATCTCCCTTGCCCACTACACACGCAGGTGTAAAATGATGACTGTTGGACTGGAGCAAAGATCATCCTTGCCTGCATCCAAAGCAGTGAAAAATCCTCCTCCATAAAGTTTTTTCACTTCATTCTCGACATCATCCAACACTTACTCCAAAGCATAGGCCCTTGTATTCTAGATCCGAAATACTAGGTGCTCGAGATGCCAACCCCATCTTGTCGAGATGGGCAGATATAGCCTCCATTTTAGTCTCCTACGTGCCCATGGATGTCTGCTGAGAAGCAAATCAATGAGTTGTGAATCCATGACAAATATCAAGTGATCAAGGACCATGTGAGAGATTTCAGCCCTGGGCAATGAGGGACAGGTTTGGTGGAGCAAGGAGCACAATGTACCCCAATCAACCCGAGTGCAATGAAGAGAACTCAAATATTCACTTTTCCCAAACCCAAACTTGTGCACTCTTGGAATTGAAGTGCTTTAGTCCATCCAAGCAATCAATGCACATGGCTCTGCTAGAAAAGAAAAAAACAATTGCAGGTTCCCTAGGCTCTGATAATAACTGTAGAACACTTGCATCTATGTGCTAGGGTTTTGCAAATATAGAAGAGTGCGGCAAAATCACACATTCAATACACACACGAGTACTAAACTACCACTTTGTATTATATACAAGAAAGAAGTAATACAACTAAAATTCAAGTACAAGGTGTGGCTTGGAATGAAGATTAAATCACAACCCTGTGACCTACTATATACTCTTGGCTACAAAGAAACACTCTGTGAAGTCTAACCATGAGGAAAGAAACACTCTGTGAAGTCTCCAGGAAAGTAGATGAATAAAACGTTTTAGCTACCCACATATATATGTGTTACATGCATTGAGGTGATTGTGGTATAGCACAACAGGGCCTTCTTTATACCTTTATGTGGTGAGATCTTTAGCATTCAATTCACAGAGTAGAGAGAGAGAGAGAGAGAGAGAGAGAGAGAGGAGAAGTAGAGGACATAGTATTGAGTCCCAATCACCCACTGAAGGGCCACCCCCTGCAAGTAGGAGTATTTTCTTATATTAATTCTTTGGAGAACTATTGTACAATGCTTAAGAACAAGCGATATGATTGCCCAACGCAAGGACTATTGAGAAATGTGGTGCCAAAGACCACAAAGAAGAGAGTAGCCAAGAAAGTGCAAAGCCTAGCATGAAACCACTTGAGCAAAGGGATTTATCCCACATTGATGTACAAGCCCAAGAGTATACCTCCTCATATAAAAGGAGACCATTTCAAGCAATGAAATCATATGACTTGCACACATCTCAAGCCTCTTTATGAGTACAAACCTTAATCTTGTAACCTATTTGTGCTTGAGTCTATTACACGCACTCATCATTATGAGTTCACCCACCTTAGATTAATCATGTTAATTGTGTTGTCATTAGTGTAAGATTAGTATCTCATTAGAAAGTTGATTGTCGTTTTAGGAGAGTTTGATCCATGATTCTTAACATGGTATCAAAGCTTAGGTCTAGCTCTCCTAGCTCACATTAGGGATTGGATCATTAGCAAGTGTTTAGGTTTCTCTCCATTAGATATTGTGCTTAGAGATTCACTTTGGTGTGTGAGTTAGATTCATTAGAGGCCTGAAGAAAATCAGCAACTACTCAAGCATAGGAGAAATACTTAGAGGCTCTTATAAGCTACAAACCTATAACAATTTCTCCACGACTCATAGTAAATTTTGAGCTCAAAAGCTCACTTCCTAGCTCAACAAGTAAGTATAGCGATCTCAAAAGCTTTCCATCTGTGGGTGGAGCAGAGAAGCATTCATCTTCTCCATTTTTGGAGGGGAGCGCTTAAGACCAATAAGTAAAGAATCTTGTCAAAGCAATGATACGCAGCTTCAAATGGCAATAAGCTAGCCCACAGCACAATTGACAAGTGAGAGATCAATGAAGAAAGGGAAGAGATCAATGAAGAAAGGGAAGAGAGCAAGGCAGTTCTTTTTTTATTTCAGATTTAAGATATGCATTTGTGTGGCTTTAAAAAAAACATAAACTTTAGATATTTGAAAGAATGGCGAGCTCGTGTGCCACCTGCAATTCGCCCTTGTACACCTCGTCTCTCATGACACAAGCAAGATCAAGGCTTCCTTCAAGGGCCTCTCCATCGGTGTGGCCTCCCACACACATAGCATCAATACTTCCGTCTTATTGTAGCAGTGCGAGTTGCCAGCCAATTAGAGACCAACTTCCCAGCCAATTAGAGACCAACTTCCCAGCCTTTAAGAGATTGTCCCGGACACTCAATTCTCCATCTTCAAGGTGAGTCCCCATCCATAGAAGCAGAACTAGACCGCCATCATCAATTGTCGAGTAGTACTTGCATCAAAGAAAAGTTGTCGACAACCACACAAAGTTTTAAAAATCCCAATGTTGGAAAAGATAAGTTTCTCTTAAGGTTTGTTAATAAAATTCTTGGTGTAAAAGAGCCCTCCTTAAGAAACCATTCACATGGAGTTTAGAAACTATGTTTTCATAGGATCCACTAGCATGGATTTTACCAAATGGATTTCCGCAAGATAACAAACATTATCATCATCAATATTCATCAAAACACCATTGTGTAACCCTTGTTGTAAAATGAGGTCAATATGAGCACGCAACAAGAGGAAGTCTAAAATTGAAGAGAAAAGTCTTTATAAAAATATCGCAACCAAATGAGTATGCGAGTGTGCATGTGCATAAGCAAAAAGCATTGAGTCAACATCAGCACTAAGCAACATTGAGCTATCACCACTACCCTAACCTAGATCATATGTTGTAAAAGCCACCAAATGAGTAGGTAAATTTGTATGTTTTGAGAATACTCGACCACCAGAGAGTAGCCAAAGTAGCTTCCTGGGATAGAAAAAATAAACCTGACCATCTCTAAAAGTAACCTTTGAGCTAGAGAGTAACCAAGCCAAAAATCCTTTGAGTTATCCACCCAAATTAGAAATGAGAGAGGGTGAAAATATGTTATAAAACTCGCATATTTGACCACCTTGCAGTAGTCCAAGAAAATGATACCAAGAGAGGGTGTTGAGAAATGTGGTGCCAAAGAGCACAAAGAAGAGGTAGGGAGTGAGAATGAGTAGCCAAGAAAGTGCAAAGCCTAGCATGAAGCCACGTGAGGAAAGGGATTTATGTACAAACCCAACCTCCTCATATAAAAGGGGGTCATTTCAAACAATGAAATGATATCACTTGCACACATCTCAAGTCTCTTTATGAGTACAAGTCTTAATCTTGTAACCTAATTGTGCTTGAGTCTATTACAAACACTCATCATTATGACTTCACCCACCTCAAATTAATCATGTTAATTGTGTTGTCATTAGTGTAGGATTAGCAGCATCTCATTAGGAAGTTGATTTTCATTTTAGGAGAGTTTGATCCATGATTCTCCACAAGGACAAGAAAGATCATACATTAGCTGAGTATCCACCAATCCAAGGCACTGCAAAAGACTCTTCGGGTCACTTATGTAAGTCCAAATAGTTGTAGGACTGCACATATGCTAGCTGAGAATAGAAGAGGAACTTCAATATTTGCCTGGAGAGAGTAGAATGCTTATTTGCTGATTTACTACTAGATTCAGCTTGTGTCTTCCTAAAGACACAAGCTGAGAATAGAAGAGGAGCTTCAATATTTGCCTGGAGAGAGTAGATTGCTTATCTCTTGATTTACTAGATTTAGCTTGTGTCTTCCTAAAGACCTGCTGAATTTATGAATGATTAATGATGATTTGATGTGCTTGCTTATATATGGCTTAGTGGAGCTTGCCGGCATGTTTATACTATCGAACTATTTTTATGGACTATAGATAGGGGTACCTACAAGCCGTCGACGACTGCCTTTGGTTTCGTCTGGCCTGTTTATTTTCCCTTATGGGCTAGCCATGCTATGGGGTGGCCCATAGACAAATCTACAATGCTCTACATGCTTGCTAGTGAAAGACCTAGGCTAAGGCAGACTTTATGTGCTAGCCATGCTATGGGGTGGCCCATAGACAAATCTACAATGCTCTACATGCTTGCTAATGAAAGACCTAGGCTAAGGCTGACTTGTACATGCATTAATCTGATGAATTCTCTAAGTGGATTAAGAGGACTTTGACCTCTATGACTCGGAGACTGACCTATGTAGCTCATGCTTGAGTCCTAATTGTCCCTAGACTGAGGGCTCACAATGGGGTCACAACGTACGATGGATATCCTAGAAAAAGGTATTACTTCTGTACAAATGTTGCACTAATGATCATGCCAATGTCACTGCGTGCCTGAGTGCAGGGTGCATTTGACAATATGTATCCCAATGCTCCTAGTCAACTAGTAGTATTATTGTTTGTTGAAATATACAAGTAAATAGGGTGTGTGCGGGAACAAGCCCTTGGTTAGAGGCTGTAAAAGAGAATGTGTAAATGTGAAAGAACCTGCGAAAAGGTGAGAAGAATCTACTACGAGAGAATAAAGGGTAGCATGAGAAGATTTAGGAAGTGTGGAGATATTTTGGGAGATATTCTAGGAAAAGTGAAGAGGTGAGAGAATCAAGGAAAAGAGGTGGAGTGAATCAAGGAGAAATCAGTGGGATTAGATGCTTTGATGTAAACTCTATAAATTGAGGCATTGGCCTAATGAGAATTTGTTGGTTTTTGATTATCCATGCCTACATCAAGCTATTTGTTAATTACTCACTAATCACTTTGTTATCAACAGATGATCCTGTGTAGAGTTAGATATGTTGTGATCAGCTAATGTCAATACCTGCCTCGTCCAAAACCGATCTGATGGTGGAGTGAATGTTAGGCCTCTGTGATGGGCGTGTGACATGTTGGCGAAGAACCACACGAATCCATCTCTATGTGGTGGAGGGTCGTAATGCTCTGGGTCGGGGATGTCTTGAAACAATTTACGTTTAATATTTCTTTAAGCTAGTTTTTCAAGGCTAGCATTTGTGATTATAAGCTCCAATTAAGTGGCATCCTTTAAACATCCTATTTTCCTTTGTGTTTTTCCTTCCTCTCAACACTTTCCTCCTCCTCCTCCTCCTCCTCACTTAACTTGCAAAAAACACATCCCATAGCATCGCGCATACATGAACAAAACTCATGGCAACATCTAAGAATATCTGCATAAGAGCCGTCCAACCCAAATTTATTATCTCAAGGAACAACTCTAGGACTCCATATTTAGCCATGGTCGAAAAAAGAAGACACTATTCTTTTGTCATGGCTGCTCGTCGTGGGGGAGGAACCATCCAAGTCATTTGGCAACGTGTATTTTGCAGAACATGTGACATGGGTGCTTGTAGAAGCATGTTTATGAATTGATTGATTACAATTAGTGCCTAATCAAAGACTGAAAACCATGTCAAAATTGTTTGCTTCTTCATGCTCAATACAATAGAGAGAGATCACCTAATCTACCATGTATTACTAACATGAAATGTATACAATGTAGCATGCACCGAGCTAGGACCATGTGAAACAACAAAGCCTTTCTTTAAACCTAGGTTTGAAATGGATGTAGTACATATGACACCAGATGGGGTCCCAAATTACCCACTAAAGGCCACCCCCCGCGTCACAACCCTGTGTTTTTCTCTGGACAGTATATGCAGGTGTGCACGATGGGGACATGGTGGACAGTGTGAATGGCATCGGTTTGCAAGTCAACAAGGACTCAAGGTTTTTAAAAGGTTCCTTTTTCATTACTCCATGTGGGGGGAGGGGACAAAGGTTTAAAAACCTTAAAAAAAAATAAAAGAACACCCTTAGCTTTAAAAAGGATCGTGGCCCATAAGCTATCATGGGGGGCCACGCATGTGCTTTTTTAGAAGAGGGGCTAGCAGGCTGCAGTGGGGGCTGCAGTGGGGCGCCTCTCTATTGGGGTGAAAATGCAGAGGGCTGGATGCGCCTCTCTATTGAGGTGAAAATGCAGAGGGCTGGACGCGCCTCTCTATTGGTAAAAAAGAAGAGGGCTGGATGCTCCTCTCTATTGGTGGAAAAGTAGCGGGACCTACATGATAAAAAACAGAAGCAGGAGGGAGCACACACAAGAGAAGCAAACCCTAATCCATATCCATCAATCATAAAGAAGGAGAGAAGCCATAGTCATCATCTCTCTCTCACACACAAAAGAGAACACAACATAGTGTTATGTCCACACTACAAAGTAAACCTAATGTAATGTCCACACCACACATGACCAGCTGGACGCGTCATAAACACACCACACGATATCCATCTACCATACTGTCACTCTGTCTCAGCACCCATGTGCTATCCTTTAGCTGTATACGAGCTTGACATTTCAACACTCCCCCTCAAGCTCGACATGTCCATCTCTAGGACTCCCAATCTAGTACGGAAATACTCAAACTTATCCTTACCAAGTGCTTTGGTAAAGATATATGCAACCTGCTCATCTGTCTGTACATATGTCAAATCAACATGCCCATCTAGCACTTTCTCTCTGATGAAATGATAGTGGACCTCAATATGTTTGGTCCTGGCATGATAAACTGGGTTGCTAGTTAGCGAGCTGAATACTACTCATGTTGTCACAATGAATGACAACTCTCATATCACTCTATAACCTGACATCGTCTAGCAACTTCTTCAACCACATAGTCTCACATACAGCTATGGCTGCTCCACGATACTTGGCCTTTGTGGTAGATAAAGCAACTGTAGGTTGCTTTTTACTCTCCAACTCACAGCTCCACTACCAAGGCTGAAAACATAGCCACTGATAGACCTCCTGTCATATGCACTACTGGCCCAATCTGCATCTGTATATCCAGACATGCATGTCTTTTCTTGCCTCATAGAAAAGACCATAATGCACGGTAGTTTTGACGTATCTCAGAATACGTCTCACAGCATCCAAGTGAGGTTTACGACGAGGACTCTGCATTAACTGACTTACCAAACCAACTGCATAGCTGAGATCTGGCCTCGTAATGGTCATGTAGATAAGGCTACCAACCATTTTTCTGTACATGGTGATACCATCAAGCTCATCACCCAAATCAGCCCTAAGCTTCATGTTTTGCTCTAATGGTGTCAACATTGATTTGCATGCTATCATACCATACTTTGCCAGCATGTCAAGTGCATATTGCCTTTGCACCAGCCATATACCATTGCTTGTTCTTATCACCTCAATGCCAAGAAAGAACCTTAAATCACCAAGGTCTTTCATATCAAACTCTTTGCATAAAGAGGCCTTAACCTCATCAATGCCTTTCCCACAATCACCTGTGATAATCAAATCATCAACATAAATGACTATCATCACGATACCATCATGTGTCTTCTTCACATAAAGTGAAGAGTCTGCATTTCCAACCACAAATCCAATACTGATGCTGATCTTGTCACTCCAAGCACGAGGTGCTTGCTTCAAACCATATATTGCTTTCTTTAACCTGCAAACAAAAGTAGGATATTCTGGATGTACATATCCTTCTGGCTGTTCCATGTACATCTCTTCTTGTAGTTCACCATTCAAGAAAGCATTTTTTACATCCATTTGATGTAAAGCCCAACCTTTTTGTGCTGCTAGTGCAATGATAGACCTCACAGTAGCCATCTTAGCCACTGGGCTGAAAGTTTCATCATAATCAAGACCATAAGTTTGTGCATATCCTTTAGCGACCAGCCTTGCTTTATGTCTCTCTAGGCTGCCATCTGACTTGCACTTTACCTTATACACCCATTTGCAACTAATTGCATTCTTTCCTTGCGGTAACTCAACCAATTCCCATGTATCATTTTTGTCCAAAGCATCCATCTCTTCATCCATGGCTTTACCTTATACACCCATTTGCAACTAATTGCATTCTTTCCTTGCGGTAACTCAACCAATTCCCATGTATCATTTTTGTCCAAAGCATCCATCTCTTCATCCATGGCTTTCTCCCATACATGCTCTCCAATAGCCTCTGTATAGCATGTAGGTTCCACATGCTTCACCATAGATGTCATGTATGCATAGTGCATAGCAAAATCTCGATATGTCAATCTGTCAACTGGATATCTGACTCTCTGTGGTTTCATGCGAGGCCAGACCAGATGTTTCATGGGGAAACAGGTCACCCAATGTTTGCTGAAACAAGCCCCTAAGGGTTTCATGTGGAAACATGTTTTTGGGTTTGTCATAGGAAAGCAGCAGTTATAGGAGTGGACACATGTTTGGTACAGCCTTGCTACTACTGATTGGATAGGAGATAGGAAATCCATGACTGAGATGGATAGTACCCTTGGAAGGCAGAGAGGGAGTGTATAGGTGTGTCTACTATATGGTATGTTGTGCTGTGATGCGAGTTCTCTTTTGGGAAAAAGTTGGGAGTCTTTGTGGTGATGCAGAAGCAGGATGTGTCAGGGTGTGATGCTGTTCCATAGTAGTTAAGGGGTTGTTTGAAATGGGTTTCCTAAAAGTTTCAAATGCATTTCAAGGGTTTTGTAAAATCACCCCAAAGTTTCCTACCCTACAGGTGTTTGCATGTACAAAATTTCAAATATATAATGTATAAAATATGTAAAAATAACACTAAATGGTTTCCTACAAGTTTCCTACCTACAAGTGTCTGCATGTACAAAATTTTAAATATATATTGTATAAAATATGTAAAAATAACACTAAATGCATCGAATACATGGAAACATCAATTTGAAGCCTACAGTCTTTGAATCACAAATAACAAAGTCCGTATAATCATCCATCATGAATGTCAAATGATCATGATTCATAGACCATGGTCCACTGTCCATGATCCACGATCCAATCATCCATCATTCCATGCCACAAAAAAAAACATACATGACACTACATAAAAAACATACATGACACTACATAAAAAACTTTAACAAAAGAGTCGCAAAGACTTCAGCGCAGACTTCAGCGTTAGATTTGGGGAAAAAAATATCAAATTACTTGAAAAAAACGTGTTTCCTACAAGGGAACGTTTTGGAAACGTTTCCAAGTTTCTCTCCCTATAGGAAACACGTTTCCTATCTACTATGTGTTGTTCATAGGGTGAGAGGCTATGGATGGTTGTGGCAGCAGTGATCATGGGAGAAAGCTTCTGTATACAACAGGGTTCATGTGAGAGAGTCTTTCAATGTGAACAATGGCTGTGTAAGATTCCTCCTCAGCCTGAATATTGAATAAGCCTCTACTTCAATCCCTTGTAATCATTCTATGTTTCTGAATACAAGAAAATATCATTTCGCCTTGTTTTTGCCTAGTGAGATAAAAATTTCTAGAGAGTGGTAAATCAAAATTGAGATATTTTTGGATAAATAAATTCTACTAATATCAAAAAAATGTTTCCTTGAAATAGAAAATCAAAATAGATTTTCGAAAGTGCGATTGGAATTAATTAAAATTGATTCAGAAGACTTTAGCCTAGGGGTCCAAATTTTCGAAAAAAAATTGATTATGGTCCAATTAAGGTTCCTATGGACCAATAAGATTAATCCAAGTGTTGGGACAAGATAAATCCAAAAAATATAAGAAAATACCCAAAAATAAGTAAATGCCCACATAAGATGAAGAGTTGACCAAGTACTAGATTTATTAGTTAAAAATTATGGTGTATTAATAAAAACATGAGATATTTTGGAGTAATCATGCATTTGTGACACATGTGTAAGGAAAAGGGAGCCTTTTAAGGAGGTTCCTATTTCACATGCTTAGATGAGTTTAAAACTCAAAAATAATTAGATATTTTTTATCTCTCCTCTCTCCTAAATCAAACCAAATAAAAAAGGAGCCAAACTGATCCAAAACTTGTCCAAATTTGGCCAAACTGAAGCTGGAAAATTCTAGAATTCAGTTGGACTCAGTTAGTGGCCTCCCTCTCATATAAATAGACCCTCATTCCTTTGTATTATTATCTGTGAACTAAATTATGCCGGTATTACTCTAAACTAAGCTTAATTTCTATTATCCTCTAAAAACCTCTACAAAATTAAAGAGATTGGAGCTTCTCTCTCTCTTCAATCCTTCTTGGTGACTCCTACAACATACCAAACCAATTGATTGGTTGAGGGCCTCTACAGTGATTAAAGAATCAAGCATTCTAGAAGGTAAAGAGTGGATTATGGTCTTTTTCTATAGATTCCAAATGTTTCTTTCTTCTTAACGCCTCTCAAGCTTGAGAAGCTTTAATTTGAATGGTTTTTAATTACTATTGAATTTCTTTTATGAATAATAATAAGGAAACACATAAATTTTCATTTATGCTTAATTTTAATGGTTTTTAAGCACTTCTCTCTCTCCTCCCAAAGAAAGGTCATTCCTATGACCTATTCTCAATCCAAGTGAAGCTTCTCATGAAGCATTTCTCTAATTCAAAAGTAATTTCTATGTTTGTTGTATTAGAGGCCAAATTAATAGCTTTTTAATGCTTTTATGATATTTATTTATAGAGAAAGTATGAATCAATCCATAATTGGATAAAGATAGTGGTGATTCTAATCATATCAATAAAATTAAACTTCATTCTTTCAAATAAATTGAGAATTATCAATAATAGTAGCGGAGCTATGGTAAAATTTCTAGAAAATTTACGCATAAAACATTTTCATTCATAATATAAAAAGAGGACTTCCTACCATATTTCAAGATTTATCATCCTAGATTAATTGTATAATTCTCATTGTAATCATGAATGAAGAAATTTATTTTTATGATTATGCCTAATTAGTAAATTAGGAAAAAGAGGAATATCTAGTAAATTATTTTTATGTTAAAAGAGTAATCACCATGACATTGGAAATCCATGTATTCCAATGATTTAGAGAAAACAATTGGAGTGCTAAAATAATATATATTTTATGAAAGATTTTAGTTAAATTTATCTTTTTGTATAGATAAATTTTTATGATGAAAGAGGAATTCCTACCATATTGAAATTCAAATATTTAAATAAGGAAAGTATAATTCCTAGTGCAAAGGAATTAATGAAGATTTTTATTTAATTCTTAAGAGAAAATATATTTAAATTTATATTTTTGTTTAGATAAATTTTTATGATGAAAGAGGAATTCCCACCATGTTGGAATCCAATAAATTAAGTGAATAAAGTGTAATTCCTAGTGCAAAGGAATTAATGGAGATTTTTATTTAAATTTTAAGAGAAAAATTTAGTTAAATTTATCTTTTTGCATAGATAAGTTTAAATGATAAAAGAGGAATTCCCACTATATTGGTTGTGTATCATCCAACTATCTAGCAATCTGAGTTCATGACATCGCTTATCTTCTTGATTATGGGAAGAGGACCAAAACTTCTGATGAATGACAACTTTGGATAGTGCTTGCCCACTTGTTTGAGTCTTTGCTTCATGATCCTTAAATATACCCATTCGATGATTTATTCCCAGTAGAGCTAACTGAGATGCCTCTGATTTGGGAAGTGGATCATGAGATAGAATTGACCCCCAGAGCCCAGCGCACCTACAAAATGCTAGTCCCTGAAGCCATTCCCTGAAGCCATTGAACTTAAGGAACAACTTAGGCAGCTGTTAGAACAAGGATTTGTAAGACCCAATGTTTCACCTTGGGGAGCGCCAGTTCTCTTTCAAAAAAAGAAGGATGGAACGTTAAGACTCTTTGCGGATTACAGAGGTCTCAATCAGCTGACACCACTTAAGAATAAGTATTCTATCCCCAAAATAGATGAGCTTCTAGACATGCTAAATGGAGCCCAGATCTTCACAAAGTATGGTATGACAGGCTGTAAGCCTATCACAGTGCCATTGGATCAAAATGGCAAGTTGAGTGCAGATTCCAGGAGAGATTTTGGAGGATCCTACTATGTATAGGTGCATAGTAGGAAGCTTCATCTACATGATGATCACCATGCCAGATTTAAGCTATGTTGTTCGGTTGGTGAGTCAGTTTATGTAGGTTCCTCGGAAGCCGCATTTGGATGCATACTGAGGTATGTGAGGTCTACTTTGCATTGTGGACTATTTATGAAACTGGGACAAAGATATGTGTACATGGGTACACAAATGCTGATTGGGCTTGTAGTATCTCAGATAGAAGATATACTAGTGGCTTCATGTTTTCTTTGGGGAGTGCTGCTATGACTTGGAGCAGCAAGAAGCAGCCTATGGTTACTCTATCCAGTACAGAGGCCGAGTACAGAGGTGCTGCTATGGGAGCATGTGAGGTAGCTTGGTTGAGAAAGCTACTTGTTGCAGATTTGGGTCTATCAGTGGGGATAGACAAGTTGTCATTTTTTGTGACAACATTAGCAGTATACAGTTGGCCAGGAACCCAGTTTTTCATGCTCACACGAAGCATATAGAGGTCCACTACCATTTTGTCAGAGAGAAGGTTTTGGCAAGAGACGTTGACCTTGTTTATGTCAGCACACATAGGATCAGGTCGCTGACATCTTCACGAAAGCATTGGGTACAAAGAAGCTCCACAGATTCAGGGCTTGGCTTGGTGTACATGAGATGGAGTTGAGCTCGAGGGGGAGTGTTGAGATTCGAGCTCATCTAGTGAGGTGGTGGACACTAACCACCTAGGGGATAGGCCCCACACTTACACCACTGGCATGGTTGGTGAGATCATGGGTGATATGCGGCCAGTGGGAATGAGAGGCTGTGTGACAGCCATCTGGCATAGTTATAGCGCCAGCTCATTTAGTTAGGTTCACACTATAGAGAACCCTAGTATGTATTTGGTTGAGTACCTTTTCATATGGTGTGTACTCTTATCTTTGTATATGGTGTGTTGAGTGTTGTGTGAAGAAGAAGAAGATTTTCAGCCTCTCACCTTGTGTGTTCTCTTTTAGGGTTTTGTGAGTGTGTGTGTGCTTGCAAGAGCTCAAGCTCTCTTCTCCCCTGCATCTTTTCATCAGGAGCCTTTTCAATAGTTCCTAGCTCATAGTACCTGGTAATATATTCACTTATAAAAATCCAGATGAACTCTCCGTTGAAGATCAGCAAGATCAACTAACAAATCCATATAAAAGAGCCATGGACTCATTCGTTGAGAACCAGCAAGGTCAATGAACCAGATCCATGCCTGTATTCAGAAAACAACTCTTATTTCTTGTTCCAATATCTTCCTCAACTCACGCGTGGGTTTCTTCGGCGACCCAGAGCCCGAGCATCGTATGGTCAGCACCCTCTAGGATCCTTCGCAGATCACCTAGCGCTTCACTCATAGGCTGCTTCCTTGGTCACTCATCCATCGTACCGGAAGCTCACCATTTAAAGCAAACCGAGGCTGGTCAAGTCCTCAGCCAAGACCTTGCTACACGAGACGTCCTCTGTTGACTCTCCATCAGCTGTTGTAACTTTTTCAGTTAGGTCTCCACAACCTCATTCACAAGACGGTCAAAATGCTTTCCTAGCATTCTTGACATAAAACAGTCATTTAAAAACAGGTCATGAATACAGTTTCTATAACGAACTCTCATCTTTCCACATTGTTTCACATTAATCCACGTTATTTAATCCACATCCATTTCATATGTATTCCCATTCTCATCCAATCACATCATTTTCCATCTCATCACTTCTTTCCTCATTTATCCTCATCAGATCATCTCATCCACTCGCATCTACCCATATCCACATCTCCTCACATCACATTCATTCACATCTCATCCATTTATATCTACCCTGATCCACATCACCTCACATCACATCCATTTCACCTCACATCTCATTCATTCACATCTATCCCGATTCACATCCCATCACATCTCATCCATGTGGATAGGTGTCATCTCTAGATGGTGTCACCATGCTAGTGGCACACGCTTTAGCCTCTAGGCATTTTTGGGATTTATAGCATTCAATTCTATTTTTTCCTATTTACACACACTTTTGGGTGGAGGAACTTTCTTATATATATGAGGCATTGTAGTTCATTTCTAATCAAGTTGGCTAGTGGTTCATTCATGAGTTCTTGAGTACATTGTCTCTTCTCTCATCTCTTCTTTCTCACATGGTATCAGAGCAAGGTGGTGGTGCACATAGAGCCTCCTTATCCTTCTTCCTCTCTACCTCTAGTCCTCTTCAACAACCCGGATTTCAATTGCGTTTTTTAATTCTTTGATTTTCTGCTAAACAAATGCGTTTTTGAGGATTGTGCGCACGACACCTACTGTAATCATTGTGGTCTACAACTTTGCAGAAGAAAGTTTTCACAAATTTCTCACCGTTTTTGAGTTATTCTTCGCAGACTGCCTGCATGCATGCAGAATTTCTGCTTATGTTTTTTTGCAAAAGCCCTTACTCATCATCCTTGCACTCATTCAATGATGCAAGAGGCTTCAAACCAGCCCCTTACCATCCTCTACAAGTGTGTTTTTAAAGCACTTCAATCTGAGTCCTACAACTCTACTTGCGGTGAAAACATTGCCAAATAGTTTTCCCTACATGCGGTAGCGTTTTTTTGGAGGCTTCTTGTGGAGAGATTTCTTGGCTGCATTTTCATGATCAACTTCAGCCCTCTTCATGGTGTTTTGAGGTACATATTCATCCTCTTTTCTACATCTTTCTACCGGCTGAAAATTCCACTTTGCTATAAACTTTGTGTTTGCATTTTTGTGGACAATCAACTCCTCCATACTCCTTCTACCTAAGGCTACATTCTCAGCCCTCTTTTGGTGGTTTCTACGGAGTCTATTGGTTCATATATCGGTTGCGTTTTGTGGCTGCATTTTTGCACTATCTTTGTGCATATTTTGGAGATACTTCCTTGGTGGACAGCCCATCTATTGGCTACGTTTTTGGAGGTACGACACTTCTTTCCTTGTGTTTTCCCACCCTCCTCTCCCTATGGGATCTTGGAAGTCCTCTACTCCAAAAGACAAAGGCAAACTTGAAGATACTATGGATCCTACAACTCCTACGACGGTTGGACCGGAAACTACTACAACGGAAGTTGGTGCAATTCCTTCTTCGATAGGTGCTTCTACTTTCTCTTTTCTGTCATATCCATTACCTTCTACGGATCCTTTCTCTCTTTCTTCTTTGTCCTTTATGCCTTCCTATTCACATACTTCTATGCCCTCTATGGTATATCCACCTACATCATCTATGCCTTTTATGGCAACTTCATCTACTATGAATCCTCCTTCTACTACTTCCACTACTACTCCTCTCCACTCAATCATATCAGCCCCCTACATCATCTATGCCTTTTATGGCAACTTCATCTACTATGATTCCTCCTTCTACTACTTCCACTACTACTCCTCTCCCCACTCAATCATATCAGCCCTTTAACCCATTCACTCAATCTTTGAGCCTTCCAAGTCTTTCCGATTCACAAAAGCTTACCCCAAACAACTACCACACTTGGTCCTTGTTTATGTAACTTCTTTTGGAAAGTGCCGGGGTGTGGTCTATAATCACTTCTCCTCATATGGTGCCTTCTCAATATCAAACCTATATGGATGCATGGGCCAAAGCTTTACTTGTGCATGGCATGTCTACATTCTCTCTACAAGGAGTATGGCTCAACAATTATGGCACGCTATACAAATGCAATATGGAAGACTTTCAACGGTTACGATGGTTAAGTTGGAAGAAGATTTGGATAAGCTTTCTATCTCCGAATCCGACAACATAGTGGAGAAGCTTGGAGAATTCAATCAAATCAAGTGGCAACTTGAAGAGTTTGGTACATTGGTAAGCAATCCGGTCCACAAGCTACTTGGTAAATTGCCTTCTTCTTTTGAATCGTTCAAAAATAACATCTTTCTTCGAGTTCCTTTCCCTTCCTTTGAAGAGACTATGGAAGTTTCATGATAAGTGCCTTACTCGTCTCGCAAGCAAAACAAAAAGGACTCGGCTTTTGTAAGCCAAGGCAAGGGCAAAGGCAAAGGCAAGGGAAATGATCAACGCAAAGGCTCTAATTCCAATGCTAAAGATTCTTCAACCAAAGGCGACAAGGACAAATCAAAGGATTCTTCCCAAGGAGTGCACTTTCTGTGGTCGTAGTGGCCATACGGAGGATCGTTGTTTTGCTAAGAAGGCGGCATCTAAGAAGGTAAAAGCTGAACTTGAATCCAAATCTAAGGGTTCTTCTACATCAACATCTTCTCACGACGACAAAAACAAAGACAAGAAGGAAGATGGTAATGCCAAGGTTGCATATGTTGCTATGTCTTCTACTTCTTCATGTGACACATCACCAGTGTGGTAATCAAAGATCTTGATACTCTCTCACATGACGAATAGTTCTTCCTTATTGGAAAACTATAAGTCTATCTCTTCATCAGTACACATTGGTGATGCTTCGTCTCTCCCTGTGATTGGTATTGGTGATGTTTCTTTTGGAGATGCGATCTTACATGATGTTTTGCATGTGCCTAAGATGTCTGCCAACTTATTTTCTATCCCTGTGATTGGTATTGGTGATGTTTCTTTTGGAGATGCGATCTTACATGATGTTTTGCATGTGCCTAAGATGTCTGCCAACTTATTTTCTATCTCTAAGGCTACTTCTAAAGGTCTTGGGATTTACTTTGATGATGAAGTGATTGAAATAATTGATAGACGGTCACTTTCTTGTGTGGCACATGGTTATCAAAATGTTGGGCTTTATCATATAAACTCTTTTATAACACAGTTGCCACCACATGAGTCTCATCTTCATCAATTATTTGCTTCTCCTAAAGCACTTGTTTTCAATGAAGATAGTGATCTATGGCATTTCTGCTTTGGCCATGTTCCTCTTGCTACTTTGCAACATCTTGTCTCACATGACATGTTACAGGTCTACCAAAGCTTCAAAAACCTCACCATCACATTTGTTCTTCTTGTGCTCAAGGAAAGCAACATCGGGCTTCTTTTCCAGGGGAGGCACATAGGGCCACACACATACTTGAGCTTATTCATGCTGATCTTGCAGGACCTATGGAAGTACAATCGCTTGGTGGATCCAAGTATTATATGCTTCTTGTGGATGACTTCTCTCGCAAATAATGGGTTTATTTCTTACCTAAGAAGTCCGATGCTCTTTCTCAAATTCTAAATCACCTTGAAAGTTCATCTACTCCGACACTCATCTACTCAGATTCATAGAGTCTCCAAGCCATACTGTCTTTGTAGTAATCCAATACCATGTGGTGACCTAATTACCTCAATGCCTAAGAAATATATGAGCTCCCCCAGATCCTTCATCTCAAACTTTTGTCTAAGCAAGATCTTTACATCAAATATCTTTGCATCATGGTCCCCCATAATGATCAGGTCATCTACATAGATGAAAACAAGCACAACCTCTCTATCAATGTGTCTCACATATAGGGAGAAATCTGCATTGGCTACATGAAAGCCAATAGTGAGAAGATATTCAGAAATCTTGTCAGACCATGCTCTTGGTGCTTGTTTTAAGACATACAAGGCTTTCTTCAACCTGCAAACATGATCGGGGTGACTCACATCCTCATAACTAGGTGGCTGCAACATATACACCTCTTCTTGCAAATCCCCATGCAAGAATGCATTCTTTACATCCATCTGATGTAAAGACCATTGCTTTGACGGAACTATCACACAAATCTCACTGTTGCCATCTTGGCAACTGGGTTGAAAGTTTCCTCATAATCAATGCCATATGTGTGCGCATATCCTTTGGCTACGAATCTAGCCTTGTACCTGCTTATGCTTCCATCACTGTTCTGTTTTACTTTGTACACCCACTTGCATCCAATGGCTTTCTTGCCTTCAGGCAATTGCACTAAATCCCAAGTCTCATTTCCATATAGTGCATCCATCTCCTCATCCATAGCTTTTGTAAGATTCCTCCCCCAACCCCTTTTTGATGTCTAGTATCTTCCCCTGTAATCAATCCCTCTTCAGAAATATAAAGACCTTGTTTCTAACTATTTTAGCTTAGAGAGAGAGAAATATTCTAGAGAGAGAATATTCAGATTTTGAATATTTTTGGATAGAAAAATATCTCTTATAATTCAGATGAGTTCCCCTGAAACAGAAATTTAAAAAGAATTTTCCAATGTGCAATTGGAATTAATTGGAAATAGGTATAAAGAACCTTAGCCTAAGGGTCTAGATTTTTAGAAAACTTTAGACTATGGTCCAATTAAGGTTTCTATGGGCCAATAGCATCAATCCATGTGTAGGGAGGAAATAAATCCAAATTGTAAAAAGAAAATACCCAAAAATGAGTAAATGCTCACATGAGGTGAAGAGTTGAAAATGTACAAGGTTTATTAGAAAAAAACTATGAGCAATATTAAAAATATGAGATATTTTGGGTATAATGATTTTATTATGACACATATGTAAGGAAGGGGAGTCCCTTAAATGCTCACATAAGATGAAGAGTTGAAAATGTACAAGGTTTATTAGTAAAAAACTATGAGCAATATTAAAATGATTCCATTATGACACCTATATAAGGAAGGGGGAGTTCTTTAAAGGAGGTGCATATTTCACATAAGATGAAGAGTTGAAAATGTACAAGGTTTATTAGTAAAAAACTATGAGCAATATTAAAATGATTCCATTATGACACATATGTAAGGAAGGAGAGTTCTTTAAAGGAGGTGCATATTTCACATAAGATGAAGAGTTGAAAATGTACAAGGGTTATTAATAAAAAACTATGAGCAATATTAAAAATATGAGATATTTTGGGAATAATGATTTTATTATGACACATATGTAAGGAAGGGGAGTCCCTTAAATGCTCACATAAGATGAAGAGTTGAAAATGTACAAGGCTTATTAGTAAAAAACTATGAGCAATATTAAAATGATTCCATTATGACACATATGTAAGGAAGGGGAATTCTTTAAAGGAGGTGCATATTTACATCTTATCACATCCATTCACATCCTATCACATCCCATTTACATCTTATCACATCCGTTCCACATCCTATTCCCATTTAGTAGTTTTTACTACTTTGATACCGTTAACGAGACTTTTTCTAAATTTATGCGAATTGCTTGGCCTAGATAAAGGTTCTTTTTCTCGATGACTATTTCCATAATCTTTCTCAATTTCTCAAATGAATTATATTCAATATTCCTCTTTTGGAATAGAAGAATTCATGGGATTTTCAAAAATAAATTCTACCCATATTTCCACTTTTGATGAATAATCATAAATTAAATTATACTAAAAATTCCTCTTCTTCCCATTTGATTTCATGGATCTCAAATACCATGGGAATTCCTCTTTTTGCATTTAATTATTTGCATTCCAGTGTCATGGGAATTCCTCTTTTATCATCAAATATTTCTCATAAAATAAATTCATTTAAAATAAAATACCCATTAATTCAATATGCTAGGAATTTCTCTTTTTCCATCTAAATGATTGAATTTCAATTGTCATAGGAATTCCTCTTTTACCATTTAAATATTTCTCATAGATAAAATAAATTTATCTAAAGTTTATCTTTGAATTTAAATAAAATATCCAATAATTCCAATATGCTAGAAATTTCTCTTTTCCCATCTAAATGATTGAATTCCAAATGTTATAGGAACTCCTCTTTTACCATTTAAATATTTCTCATAGATAAAATAAATTTATCTTTGAATTTAAATAAAATATCTAATAATTCCAATATGCTAGGAATTTCTATTTTCCCATATAAATGATTGAATTCTAATTCCTCTTTTATCATTAAATATAATTACCATAATTTTCTTATTTCTTAATTATTTAATTACACATAAACTTAAAAATTAGTTTTCCATTGAATGTGACAAAAACCATTCTTTTAACCCCTATTCAATCCTAGAATATGATAGGAATTCCTCTTTTCACGTTATGCATGAGAATGAATTATGAATCAATTTCTTAAAAATTTTGCCATAGCTCCGCTGCTATTACTGGCAATTTTTATTTTTTATGAAAAGAATAAGACATAGTAAAATAATTATGATAGTATAACTATCTTTTAGTAATAAATCCAATTTATGGATTTATCCCATAATATCACCATATTTTTCAAGCATATAAGTATAAAAACCATTTTCTTAAACCTCTAGCTTCATAAGCCTAGAGTTTGATTTGTGAATAGAGAATTTCTCCCCATGAGAAGCATTAATTGAATATAGAATAGGTCATAGGAATGACCATTCTTTGGGGGAGAGAGAGATATGCTTAAAAAAAATAATTTAATTTAAGCATAATTAAAAAATTTATGTGTTTAATCACTAAAATCCATTAGAGAGCTTCAATTGCATTAAAGAGCCATTCAATTGAATACTTCTCAAGCTTGAGAGGGGTTGAGAAGTGAGAAACATTTAGAGATTAAGAAAAAAAACTATAAATCACACTTTACCTCTTATTTTGCTTGATTCTTTAGTCTAAGGTTTCTTTTACCATGTAAGCATAATGATGGGCTGTATATCCATCATATCTCAACCTGTTAAACAGGGTATCTAACCCTCGTAGACCTGCGTACACTTGGATCACTACCAAGTGTCCTCAAAATAGCCCTGGTTCTCCTTACACTAGGAGAAACCATAGACGAAATGCTAAGCTCCTCATCAAGGCTTTGCTTAGAGCCACTAGAGTCACCATCCACATATGAGTGACCTGCTGACAAATCAGGCACAAAAGGTTGATCTACCTTTTCCTTCCTTTTCCTTGATACATGTGTATTTGCATCATGCCTCAACCTGCCTGACCATGGGCTAACATTGGATCCACTGCTTGAGGACTTCCTAGGTCCACTCAGCACACCTGTGATTACTGCTCTATGTGTGGTGCAACATCAACACTTCTTACATGTGTATCTTCTGTTGCCTTCACTTTACTGGTATATACAAGCTACTCATCTCATCGAAGACAACATCTTTGCTTACTTTCATCTCACGAGTGGTAGGGTTATAACATCCTATAACCTTTTTGCTCCATAGCATAACCAATGAAGATGCATTTCTCTGCCTTTGGATCCAACTTTGTTCTCGTTTCATCAGGAACATATGTACATATGCAATACACCCAAACACTTTCAAGTGAGGCACATCTAGTCGTCTTATGCCTGTAAACTTCTATTCAGGAGTCATACCATGAATAGCTGTAGTGGGTGTCCTGTTCATAATGTACACATCAGTTGTGCTACTACTTCTACCCAAAAGTAATGTGGCATATTCTTTTTAGCTCAAGGCACGTGTCACTTATTCAATGTGCCTCTTTTTCCTTTCTACAACACCATTCTGTTTTACAGAGTGTACCTGCATGTAAACTGCCTCTTGATTCCTTGCTTTCTCAGGAAATTACTAAACTCATGGAGAAATATTCTCCCCCACCATATGATCTTAGGCATTTTATTTGCATGTCTTTTTCCTTCTCGACCAATGATTTAAATCTCTGAAAGTGAGCAAACACCTCACTTTTCTCCTTCATGAAATAAACCCACACTCTCCTAGTGTGGTCAATGAATGTAACATAGTACCTGCAACTTGTAATTATTGCAGTCTTGGTTGGTCCCCATACATCTGAATGTATGACATGAAATGGCCTTGCATTGACATGCTTTTTATGTGGGAAAGCATGTTTGGCCTGCTTACCAAGTTGGCATGCTTCACATACCTTATGCATACCCTCAACCTTAAACTTTGGCAAATCTGCAACAATATTTTGGGCCTGCATAGACTTCAGTCTCGCTATACATTCACATGACCAATGCGCTTGTGCCATATGTCAATATCTGTAATGACACCTGTTCCATGTGCCAACATGGCACCTTTATCTCAGGCATGTTCACATCCAAAGTAAACATCCTACCATTTATGTTACCCTTTGCAACCAAGCGACACTTATTTTTGAAGACTTCTACAAAACATCCTTGAGGATTAAACCTCACTTGCAGACCCTGCTCAACCATCTGTCCAATAGAAACCAAGTTCTTTGTAATATTCAAAACATGAAGTACATCAGCCAAGTAGTTAATTTTGCCATCCTACATAGACAATGGCACTTTACCAACATGCGCAATGGGATGCGCAGTATCATCACCTATTTCTACATAACCTGGTTTTTTCATTTTTTGCATATCTCTAAACCACTCAGCATGATTGGTCATGTGGTTAGAGGTGCCGAAATCCACATACCATATATCTTGAGATCCTAACACATCCCCTATTATGGAACTAAGCATGTGCTGCATCACAAATAGCTGCTCACTTCTATCATCACCTCCATGTTTTCTAGATAATGTATAGTTGCCTTGCTGCAACTTCCCACTTTTAATGTCATTCTGCTTTTTGTAGCAGTCCTTTGCCATGTGTCCTGGTTTGCCATAGTAATAGCACTCTATGCTATTTGCATGTTGATTTCTTTTCCAACCACCTTGGCCTTTTTGGCTCCTCCTAGACTAACCTCTTCCACCTGTGTATGATTGCTGTTGGGATTTTTTGGACTGTTGTTGTCCAGAATTTTGATTTCCTTGTCGGCCACCACCTTGGCCTCTACCTGAATTAGAGTAGAAGGCATGTTCCGATGTGTTCTTGCTTTTTGAAGAAGAATCCTCACCTAAGGCATTTTCTTCTATGATCAACATAGATATCAAGTCCCGAAAGTTGGGAATATTTTCCCTAACTACAATGGAGGTCTTGAATGGCTTGTACTCTTTTCTAATCCCATTCAAACAGACACTCACCAAATCATCATCCTCCACTAATACATTGATAGATCCAAGGGATTCAATAATTCCCTTGATCTTTAAGGCATATTCATTGATGGACATGATTTTCTTTTCCACAGTATGCAACTCTTGCTTTAACTGCAACTTCCTTGCCTTTGTGTTGGTCCTGGAACATCTGAACCAGATTCTACCATGCAACTACTCGAGTGTTTGCATCCTGTATGTGTCCTATCATAATGTCTCTGACACTAATTGAAAGCCAGTACATGACTTTTGTTGCACCCTGATTCCAATCCTTGAATGCCTTTATATCTGCAGGAGTGGCATCCTCCTCAGATTACTCTAGAGGCTCCTCATTGTCTCCGTCTACAAAATCCCAAAATACATTACCCATTAGAAAATTGGTCATTCTGAACTTCCAGGCATGGAAGTTATTCTTATCCAGCTTCTCACTAACAATCTGATTAATTCCATTAGACATGTTTTCCTATTGCAATCAAATAATCTGCAAACAAACAACTTCTATATGAAACTTGTAATACAGCAGTATCTCCTGCAAACTGCTGCAGGAATGGTACTTCAGCACAGCCTATGTGTCACCATAGGTGACCATAGTACATGTATATACACCCAGGTATCAACAATACATGTGTAGAACCTGTCTACACTTCCAAATGCACTATTGTATTGCAATAACCAGATTTTGAGTAGAAACAGTTCTCTACCAGAACTTCCAAAAAACTACCGAAAATACCTTCCAGATAGTAGTGATGAAACGGGGTCTGGCGCACCCGAAATGCGAATCTGGCAGAAAAAATATTGTCCAATAGGATAGTATACCTGCCCTGTAGCTCCATTCTCAGACGGATACAGCTCCTTAATCGGAGATGTGTATCTCCTAGAGCTATTGAGGGGTTGTTGTACCTAAACCAAGAAGGGGAAAGAGATGATGGTGTTCTTACCCGTGTAGTACCACTTCCTTCCTTGCTTATTCTTGCCTCTTGCTTGCTTCCTTATCTCTCACATGAACCAGGCTCTAATACCATAGAGAGAATGTGGGGGAGAGAGAGATCTTCAAACCCTAGCAAGAAAACACACACACACGAGAGAGCAAGACACTAGAGAGAGATGGATAGCTAAATTTTCTTCTATCTTCTTCTTCTCTACTCAACCAACATAACATAAAGATAAGAGTACACACTATATGGGTTAGTACTCAACTATACTACAACATACAAGGGTCAATCCATGATGTGAACCTGACTAGATGAGCTAGCGCTATAACTATGCTAGTCTCTAGTAATCCAAAACGGTTGTCACACAACTTGTCATCCCACTGGCCGGATATCACCCATAATCTCACCAACCATGCGAGTGGTGTAGATGCAAAAGCTATCACCCAGGCGGGTCATCAATGTCCGCCGTAGCACTATTTGAGTCGATATCTCAACAAAAACCACACGGGGTCTTCCCCAAGATAGAGCACAGAAGCCTTTGGCTGCAAGAACTCAACTAATTCACCCAAGCTTACTCTAGACCAGAAATCTCACGCAAGCAAGACCGGTGGGAACGGAGTGCAAAAGTGACATCTCAGTACAAGGAGGTTTCTTTTGTCACACAAAAGGACACACTTCTCATGATTGTCCAAAGAAGACTGCCACTCCACAGACGACCACCCCAGCCTCCACGGCGTCCGTGGTGATCCCAACTCCTACACATAGCCCACTCTCTATCCCTAGTTCTTCGGTTGGTGTGCAATTGTTAGTTGAGAGCTCAAAGATAAGCAAAAGGGCACCCAAGACTAGGAGTATGAGCATAACTAAATGCTTAAGACCTTTGGCTACATGAGTGACTAGAGAATCGTTGTCCTGTTTGACAGCACAACAACATGGAGGATAAGGTCACGAAACAGGCCGCTCGACAAGCCCATTTTGTCCTTACTTTGGTAGACAAGAAGGAGATAAGAAGGTTGAAGGATTTAGCACAGGAATGACGATGAGCATCTATTTAAGTTTCACTACCTTGCCATACATAATTAGTGCCAAGGGCATTTGACTTAATCCAGCCAAAGTGGCCAAGATAATCAATTGGGATATTTCATAGACCGTATACGACATCAGATCCTTTGTAGGCATATGCCAAGCATATTCCACACACATAGACAGATTCGCTAATCTCTTAGCGGCGGATCTCACCGATTTGCTTAAGGGTGTTAAGACTAGAAGCAATGGATCTAAATGACTCCATGAGCATTGGAGGCATTCAAGAACCTTAAGGTAGATTTGTCAGAAGCTCCTTGTTTAGCGCTTGCCTCATGGGGACGAGCTGTTCTAAGTAATCACTGATGTGAGTAACATTGCGATTGGAGCTGTGTTATAACAAAATGACTATCCAATAGCTTACATGTCCCGTAAGTTAGTTTCTACAAAAAATAATTACTCAGTCTACAATCAAGAACTCTTAGTAGTTATTCAAGCCATAAAACATTGGAAGTATTTCCTTTATATGGCTGATAATTTGAGGTTCACATTGACCATCATGCATTACACTAGATTCAGACAATGCTAAGTGCACAGTGGAGTGATAGTCACCACTACTGGATCTTCTAGGCAATATGGTGGTATGATTGAGTATCTTCCACAAAAGGCCAATCCAACGTGGCTGATGCTTTGAGCAAGAAGGGAACAATGACATTGATTCAGACCACTAGACTCGACCTTATTGGTACGGGACTAGATGACATGAAGCACACGTACGTAAATTTTGAGAAATTCGACACACAGTGGAAGCAAGCATTGGATGCCATATATTGGATGCCATATATGTAAGATTCCTCCCTCTCCATCTTTTGAGATGTACAAGTGTAAGAACCTCCCCTTCTGATCTTATAATTATTCCCCTCTCTGAAATAAAAGAAAGATCCTGATTTACCCTAATTTGACTTGGAGAGAGAAAATGTCTAGAGGGAGGTAATCCAAAATTGAGATACTTTTGGATATAAATATCCTCCTAGTGTCTAAAATGGTTTTCCTTGAAACAAAAATTCAAAAAGAACTTTCCAATGTGCAATTGAAATTAATTGAAAATAGGTATAAAGGACCTTAGCCTAAGGGTCTAGATTTTCAGAAATTTTTGGATTATGGTCCAATTAAGGTTTCCTATGGGCCAATAGGATCAATCTAAGTGTGGGGAGGAGATAAATCCAATTTATAAAAGAAAAATACCCAAAAATGAGTAAATGCCCACATAAGATGAAGAGTTGACTGAGTACAAGGTTATTAGTAAAAAACTATGAATATTACTAAAAAAATGAGATATTTTGGAAATAATGATACATTTTTGACACCTTGGTAAGGAGAAGGGAGCTGTTCAAGGAGGAACCTATTTCACATGTGTGGAGGAGTTTTAAACTCAAAAATAATAAGATATTTTTATCTCTCCTCTCTCCTGGATCAAGCCAAATCAAAAAGGGAGCCAAACTGGTCCAAATCTTGTCCAAATTCAACCAAACTAAACCTAAAAAATTCTAGAAACTAGTTGGACTTGGTTAGAGGTCTCCCTCACCTATAAATAGACCCTTAGCCCTTTGCAAAAAAATATGTCAACTATACCATGCCAGTATTATACTGAAATAATGATATTTTGGAGTTTCTCTTCTTCAACCTTCTTTGGAGTCTTTATCAACATACTAAACCAATTGATTGGTTGGGGGCCTTTGGATGCAAATGCAACATGGGAGTTAGTACCTTTGCCTCTCCTAAGGAAAAAAAGGCAATTGGATGTAAGTGGGTGTAAGTGGATGTAAGTGGGTGTAAGTGGATGTAAGTGGGTGTATAAAGTCAAGCACAATGCTGATGGTTCAGTGATGAGTAGGTACAAGGAAAGATTGGTTGCCAAGGGCTATGCGCAGACTTATGGCATAGACTATGAGGAGACATTCAGCCCGGTTGCAAGAATGGCAACCGTGAGAGCTATCATTGCTATGGCTGCAGTAGCAAAGGGTTGGTCTTTACATCAAATGGATGTAAAGAATGCTCTCTTGCATGGTGATTTGCAAGAAGAAGTGTACATGATGCAGCTACCAGGTTATGAGAGTGATGCACATCCAGATTTTGTGCATAGGTTACGCAAAGCCTTGTATGGCTTGAAGCGGGCACCTAGAGCATGGTCAAACAAGATGAGGGAGTACCTTGCTACCATTGGATTTCAGATATCCAATGTAGATTTTTTACTATATGTGAAAAAGATAGATAGAGGGATCATTGTCATCTATGTGGATGACTTGATTATCACTGTTGGTGATAGTGATGCAGACATACATGATGTCAAGATGCTTTTGAAGTAGAAGTTTGAGATGAAGGATTTGGGTGAGCTGCGGTATTTCTTGGGTATAAAGGTGGTGAGATCACTTTATGACATTTTGCTATTATTGTAGAGGCAGTATGGCTTGGACATGTTGTCCAAGTATGGTATGATAGGTTGTAAGCCTATTTCAGTGCCATTGGAGCAGAACACAAAGCTTTCTGCAGATATAGGTGACCCCATTACATACAAGCGTAAAGTGGGTAGTTTGATCTACATGACCATTACTGTTGAAATATACAAGTGAATAGGGTGTGTGCGGGAATAAGCCCTTAACAAGAGGGTGTAAAACAGAATCTGTAAATGAGTGAGAAGCTGTGAAAAGGTGAGAGGTATCATCTATTGGGAGAGAATAAAGGGTAGCATGAGAAGATTTAGGATGTGTGGAGATATTCTGGGAAAAGTGAAGAGGTGGAGAGAATCAAGCAAAAGAGGTGGAGTGAATCAAGGAGAGATCAGTGGGATTAGATGCTTGGATTTAAACTCTATAAATTGAGGCATTGGCCTAATGAGAAGTTGCTGGTTTTTGACTATCCATGCCTACATTAAGCTATCAGTTAATTACTCACTAATCATGTCTTAATCATCATCTAATCTCTTTGTTAATCATGTTGATTCTTGCATTTGATCCACCATAGCTCATCACATTGCTACAAATTTAACATGGTATCAGAGCCTAGCTTAGAATCCATCGAATTTATGAGCTCATTATCTTGCTAATCACCTAGTTAATTAGGATTAGGAAATAATCAAGTTTTTAGATCTTTTTTCAATACCCTCTGTACCCCCAGCTGGTGGAGGTCTTGATCGCCTTCTTGCCATAACATTAGCCCAAACCCTTCCAGCCACATCTAACCATACTCCCCACGCACCAACATATCTACTCAAATCGTGAAATCACGGGCTGCAGCTCCAGATTTTTGTGATTTTTCAAACGCCTTCTTTCTGAAGCAAAATTGAGATCTTCTCAACACCAGAAGCAATTGGTCTAATTCCTCTTGGCTCCAAGGGTTTTCAAGGGTGCTCTACATGCTGGTGATGTCAGATTTGTGATATTCCTCAAGGAGAAGTAGAATCAAGCTCTGCATCAAATCTGCAGAGGTGGCTTTGGTAAAACAGAGATTAAGCATTCAATGTTTGGTCAAATCTTGTGTTTCTTGGCTTAATCCTCTACTAGACTAACTGCTATTGATGGCCTTGAAAGGAGTTGAGCTCATTTGAACTCTAAGGCCCAAGATCTGGCCTCCCCACATACTCTGTTTTTTGCACACAAAACAGAGGATTATTTTGCTAATCAATGATTAATCAACACTAATCACTGTATTTTAGTATAATTGAGGATTCAAATTAACCATTGGGTATTTAATACAGATCCGTATAACTTTAGATTACAACTCGGAGATGGTTTGATACTCCAACCATTCAGTACAGATTTGTTACCCTTGGCTTTATGTAATTTTTGGTGAATTTATGCTGATAAATCTATTGTAATCACATCACCTAAACACCAGATTGAGTTTTAAAAGGGTAGACACTATCCTTGAATCTTGAAATTGGATCAAGAGGTAAGACCCCCTTCACATCATCACATGAGCACGGCGCAAGAGATAGCCAAATTTAATGGGGAGCACATGGCAAACAAAAACCATGTATTTGCTCATGAGGAAAAATCTGTGGGAGAGCTAGTTGAGGGAAGAGATGAATGCCAAGAGGTGAGTGGGGAAGATGAGTGGAAGAGCAGGAATGAGAAAGCATTAGGACTCATTGCACTCAATTTAAATGATGAAATCATTCATCACATCATAAGGATACAATGGGCAAAAGATGCATGGGATGAAAATAAATTATTTGGCACTCAAGCAAAAAATTCAAAGATAAATCTGTTAATGCAATTCTACAAACTTGATATGAAAGAAAGTGAACCTTTAATCACACACTTGAACAAATATAAAAGCATTAAGTAACAACTGGAAGCCATTGGCAAACCAAGAAGGTAGAAGATGATGAGGCACTAGCAGTGCTTCTGAAGAGTGTGGACAAAGGTGAATATGAAAACCTTGTAGCAACCTTAAAGAATGTACTTGAATTGAAGCTGCATGAGATAGAAGGAGCTCTACTAGAGCAAGAGACCAAGGTCAAAGAGAAGAAATGGCTAGACTCAATATAGCTGGAGAGGAAAAAGCATTCTTCACCCGAGGAGGATTCTCACGAGGAGGATTCTCACGAGGAGGACGAGGACGAGGAAGAGGCAGAGTAGGAGGAAGGACCTTCACTTGCCACCACAACTCTGGGAAGCTAGGACACATGGCAAAAGATTACTACAACAAACCCAGTGGTGGAGAAGGAATGACATCGGCAAACTTCATGGAGGCTCCTAAGGAAGTGGAGTCAGATATTCTTTTCTGAGAGAGAGAGAGAGAGAGAGAGAGAGAGAGAGAGAGAGAGAGAGAGAGAGAGAAACTCCACAACCCAATGTAACCTTCCCAATAGAGTAAAACCACCTCTAAGCCACCGCCGATGATGTAGGCCATGTGGTAGATGTTTGTGTGAGCACTTTAGTCAAGGTCACGGCCACTTGTAGTAGCCTTGGACACATAGAGAGAGAGAGAGAGAGAGTGTCAAGGACTATGAGTTTAGGAACTTGAGCAACTGGTCGTGGGCTACCAAGTAACAGGGAAACTTGGTATAGGGTCCATGTGTGCTAGGATTATTCACTTGAGGGGAGGTGTTGAAATATACAAGTGAATAGGGTGTGTGCGAGAACAAGCCCTTAGCAAGAGGCTGTAAAAGAGATTCTGTAAATGAGTAAGAAGCTGTGAAAAGGTGAGAGGTATCTACTAGGAGAGAATAAAGGGTAGCATGAGAAGATTTAGAATGTGTGGAGATATTATGGGAAAAGTGAAGAGGTGGAGGAAATCAAGCAAAAGAGGTGGAGGGAATCAAGCAAAAGAGGTGGAGTGAATCAAGGAGAGATCAATTGGATTAGATGCTTGGATGTAAACTCTATAAATTGAGGCATTGGCCTAATGAGAAGTTGCTGATTTTTTTTATCCATGCCTAAATTAAGCTTTTAGTCACTAATCATGTCTTAATCATCATCTAATCTCTTTGTTAATCATGTTGATTCTTGCATTTGATCCACCATAGCTCATCACATTGCTGCAAATTTAACAATTACAAGGCCAGACTTAAGATATGTTGTTGGACTTGTGAGTAATTTTATGCAGGAAGCCACACTTGGAGTGCGACTAGATGGATCCTCAGGTACATAAAGTCCACAATTAATTATGGACTTTTCTATGAGGCTGGTATAGAGATACAGTTGCATGGGTACACAAATGATGATTGGGCTGGTAGTATTGCAGACTGGAGATCTACCTGTGGTTTTATGTTCTCATTTGGGAGTGCTGCTGTGAGTTGGAGCAGTAAGAAGTAGCCAACAGTTGCCTTGTCGAGTACAGAGGTAGAGTAGTACAGGGGTGTTGCTATTGCAGCTTGTGAGGTAGCTTAGTTTCAGAAGCTAATTGGTTACATGGGAGAGCCCATGGATAGGGCAGTTGTCATATATTGTAACAACATGAGAAGCATACAATTGGCCAATAACCCAGTATATCATGCTAGAACAAAGCACATTGAGGTGCATTATCACTTTGTGAGGGAGGAGGTTCTAGCATGAGATGTAGATCTGGTATATGTCAGCACAAAGGATCAGGTGGCTGACATCTTCATGAAGGCATTGGGCATAGAGAAGCTCCATAGGTTTAGGAGCTTAGTTGGAGTGCACTGTGTGGAGTTGAGCTCGAGGGGGAGTGTTGAGCTATCGAGATCAACTAGTGCTACGGGCGGACATTGATGACATGCCTGGGTGATAGCTTCTACATCTACATCACTGGCATGGTTGGTGAGATTATGGGTGATATGTGATGAGTGGGATGATAGGCTGTGTGACATCCATTTTGGATTACTAGAGACTGGCATAGTTATAGCGCCAGCTCATTTAGTCAGGTTCACATTATGGACCGCCGACCCTTGTATGTTGTAATATGAGTACTAACCCATATAGTGTGTACTCTTATCTTTATGTTATGTTGATTGAGTAGAGAAGAAGAAGATAGAAGAAAATTCAGCTATCCATCTCTCTCTAGTGTCTTGCTCTCTCTTGTGTGTGTGTGTGTTTGCTTGCTAGGGTTTGAAGCTCTCTCTCCCCCCCACATTCTCTTTAGTTTTGGCCTAGGCGGGTACCTTGGGAGTGGAAGACTAGGAAGTCTTAGGCTTTCTACTATTGTACTTCATTTTAGCACTCTGTGCAACTGAGAGTGCATCTTGAAAGATGGCTGGCCGAAACATATGCACTTCCCACTAGATTTGCGTGTCAAGACCATAAAGGAATTTCCCTTTCTTGTCCTTGTCATCTGATATGCCCAATTGAAAACATAAGTTCAAAATTCGATTTTAGCAAACTACAAACTATAGGACAAGTTGTGTGTTTTGACACATCCCCTTAAACTCGTCTTCGAGTCACTCAGGGTAATACGGCAGTAGAAGCTGCTTAAGATAAAGGACAAACTCTTCCCAGACATAAGTCACCATACCTAATCTAATGTGGGCATGAGTCCACTAAGTCCACCAAGGAATGGCCTCACCTTCCAAATACCAACTAGTCAAGATCATTCACTCTGTTAGTATCATTCTTTCTCACTGCACCAAAATAAGCTTCAAATTGATGCAACCAAGAATAAAGGGTTTTACCATTATACTCATCCTCTCAAAAGGATGACTCAAGAAAGCCACTGGTGTCACTCTTGCATCTAAAGCCGCAAGAAATCTTTTGTGCTCCACATTGTGCTTGGCATTGTCTTGTGCAGTAGTAGTATGGGATGCTGTCGCACAGACTTCTATCAAAATCAAATCTCCATTTCTCGCATCTGCAACTTAAGGGTCAAACTCGACTGCGCTAAACCATTCAAAATGGTTATCTGATAGAGGAACTACCTATGAGGATCTGGGAAATAGATGGAGAGGGAGGAGGAGATGGAGAAAAAGGGGCTGGAAAACGGGTTCTTTCTTCCATGGCCAAGATCTGTGCCTTCTACTCTTCCAATTTGGTGCTCTAGTATGCGATTACTTGCATCATCATCCTGAACATGTCATGCACACTCATTCTGCCACCCTCAAAAGACTTCCTGGTGCTCTTTGTTCTGAAGTTCTTTGCTCTCTCTTCGTTAAAGCTTACTATAGTGGGAAAATGCACTTCCTTTTCGGAACACAATCTCACCATCCACTATGCATGTGGGAGACTTTCGAGAGGCTAAGAACCAACCGTCCTTCGAGGGTCAAGAGTCACACCAAAAGGGGTGGTCTTCCGGAGTCTAGAAACCAACCACATAAGTGAGAAAAAAAAATTCTTTCTTTTTTTCTAGTTTTCTAGCTTAATATTCACACTTGAAGAAGGCTCTGATACCAATGTAACATGCAAAAGCTGGGTGGAAGAATTTGTAACCTCAATTTTCAAAAATCAATAATCATTTGCGACAAAGATAACGCATAGCATAGAGAGAGATGTGCAAAAAGAGAGAGAAAGAGACAGACAGAGACAGAGACAAAGAGAGAGAGAGAAATGAAATGAAATTTTATTATTGTCTTAGAAGGACCATAACGGGTCCATGAGACACATGTTGAACATACATGAATACATAAGTCGATGCACTCATGAAACTAAAATGTGTGAAACTAGAACTGAAACTGAAATGAAAATAAAAAAGCTATGCAGCATGCTATAAAATGAGAAGCATGTCATGCCATATAGGTACTCTCATGAGGGCTGGGCCCCCTCGTCAGGTGCACCATAATATTAGAAGAAGTTGTGCCCCTCCACCTCTCCTCCCTGGAGGATCAAGTGGATAATCTGGTCCCTTGAGATCCCGCGATCTGTAGGCAACAATGGAGGGTCCCCCTCAAGGTGTCTTTGTTTGAATGCTCGTAATGTCCTCTGGCATCATGAGACCCGTCTCCTGTAGTGCCGTCTATGTAGGTGCTCTATGCATCTCTGCTCAATCATCTCATATGTGCATCCTTGTGGGTACAACTGTGAGACCCCTCTGCCCCCTTCGTGCACCAGATTCCCGGTTGCTAGCAGAGGAAGTAGCTCCCTCTTGCGTGGGGCAGCGTTTCCCACTCGCGGCCTCGCCCTCGAATGTCCGGACATGAGACTAATTTGGTGGTCATTCCGAAACCGAAACCAAGAAAATTTCCCTTGCCCAAAAAACGGGGACAATTCCACCTTTTTGATTTTCTTAAACAAATTTTCTAACGAGTTCAAGAGATTAAACTATCCTTTACCTGATTAAACCAGATAGAAGGAAAACTATCACTGACTTAATCTGAGGAAATCAACGCTTTTTTCCTAACCGAAATCAGGCACAGCCTTTGATCTACTCATTTGAGAAATTCTTCATGGTTTTATTTAACTACTTGAATTCTAAGCGTACTCCTATTATTTTCATTTAATTATGATTAAAACTCCACTGATTCCAGCCTAACCCCATCCGGCCCATGGGTTAGCCACCACCCTACCCTGGAATCGATAGAACCAGACAATTACTCACCCACCCATAATTGAATGCCTTTCTTAACTTTTGCTTTTAAATATAGATACGCACACACTCCTCTTTAAAACTTTAACATATAAAATAATCCATTGACAAACAGTTATTGGTTACAGATATCATAACTCAAAATTTCCATCCAGTCCCTTATTTCTCAAAAAATAGTATCACTCTGGACTCTCCGTTGAGACCCACTGGGTTCGTCATTAGGACCTCAATGGAAGTCTCCTTGGGCCCTTTTATTTGGCAGTTTAAGGGAGTCAAACCTTTTCTCTTAAGAAGAAACGTTTTCTAATTAGAAGCTTCAAAACGGCTACTTTATTCGAATTTGAATTTTGGGGGAAAAATGGAATTTAAAATCTAGCGGATAAAACCATATCATGTAACATATCTATGGAAAGCTCTTGATGCGTAGATCACGGATCTATAATCTCCGCTCAAATCGGAGCTTGTATGTAGAAGTTATGGAGGTTTAAAAATTGTAAATCCCCCCCCCCCCTTTTTGGGAAAAAAAGTGCACCCTTTGACCACTCTTACACCTCTCTTAAAAACCCAACATTTCAGTCCACATGGCAACCCCCCATTTGGCTATTCCTTAATCACCTTGATTAGGCTTGGGCAAATTAAAGGGCCCAAGAAGACCCCATTCACTTCCTAATGCATACATATCTTTCACGACATACGCATGGGTGTCCTAGGCACCGCGAGCCCATGCATCGCCTGGTCAGAACCCTCCAGAATCCTCCTTAGGTGTCCTGACACTTCACTCAGGGACCGCTTCGTTGGCCCTCATCCATTGTACCGAAAGTGCACCATTTTTCCACCATACCGAGGTTGGTCAAGACCTGGGCAGGTTTTTTCCACGTGAGCTGTCCTTTGAACACTCCCCGCTAGCTGTTGCAACCAAACTTCCCTTAGAAAAACATATACCAAATGCTCCCTCTAACATTTTGGCGGCGTAAGACAGTCCTTTAAGAAAATAGGGTTTCTATGCAAGTTTTCAGTTTGATTTTTCTTTTGAATACAATGAGTATTTCTTGAATCAGTATGCCCAAAACTTCTTGATCGCAATTCTGAATTTCATACTAGAATTCCTTGAATTCTATAACCTTGATCCACATATCAATTCGAAGGGTCTAGTTTCAAGTTTGGCAAGAATTTTGAGAGTATTTTTTTTTTCTAAACTGTTCACACCTTCTTTCCTCGAAACTGACAAAAGAGTTTGGTCTTTGTCATAATCTAATTCACGGTTCGAGTCTGATAAGATTTTTCCTGAACTATCTTTCTCGAAAAGGTTTGATAATTTAGTTACTATTTTTTCAAATTTCTTTCTTTGAATATACACTTAACTGATTTCTAAATAAGTTACGAATTCCAATAAGGAATAATTTAATCATTTATGTGGATAATTCGATCTCGATAGATTTTTTGAATTTTCTTTTTACAAACCGTGTAAATATAAAATGAAAGAAATTTCTCTCTTAGAGTATTTAATTATTCATTTATCAAACACTCATAGAATTTAAACATAAATTTTAAGAGAATTCTAATTTGGATATAAAAATTCTTTATGCATCTATTTATGCATAAAAATCAACTTCAATGGGAATAACACTTTTATATAAAAGAAAATCTCTTTATGCATATTTCTATGCATAAAAATCAAATTTAATGAGAATAACACTTTTATAATAAAAAAATTTCCTTTATGCATCTTTCTATGCATAAAAATCAAATTGAATGAGAATAACACTTTTATAACAAAAAAATTCCTTTATGCATCTTTATATGGATAAAAAAATTCCTTTATGCATCTTTCTATGCATAAAAAATCAAATTTAATGAGATTAACATTTTTAATAAAAGAATTTCCTTTATGCATCTTTCTATGCATAAAAATCAAATTTTATGAGAATAACACTTTTATAATTAAAAAAGATCCTTTATGCATCTTTCTATGCATAAAAATCAAATTTAATGAGAATAACACTTTTATTTATAATTAAAAAAATATCCTTTAGGTATCTTTCTATGAATAAAAATCAAATTTAATGAGAATAACACTTCTATAATAAAAAAACATTCCTTTATGCATCTTTCTATGCATAGAAATTAAATTTAATAAGAATAAAACTTTTATAATAAAAATAAATTTCCATTATGCAGCTTTCTATGCATAGAAATTAAATTTAATAAGAATAACACTTTTATAAAAAAAATTCCAGTATGCATCTTTCTATGCATAGAAATCAATTTAATAATTAATATGAGTGATATCCATGCATATTCATAGGTGAATATGTACATGGAGTAATTAGAATATTTCTTTTAGATGCAAAAATGGTGGGAATTACTCTTTTGGAATAACATTAAAAAAAACTTTCTTTTCCACAAAATTCTAGAAAATTTTGCCATAACCTCCTTTGTATGGCTGACCATTTCTCATTTTTATCACTCTTTATTTAACTTAAATTAACCCAAATTAGATTTATAGAACTCTAATCTATACAGTTTTCTAAATTCAAGAGTAAAATATAAGAAGAGTTTATTTAATCCTTTAATTAATCTTTCTAGGATTAAGAAAGACTAGAATAATGTAAAAAAGATAAGGGGGTGGCCGTTTCATCAAGGCATAGCATTTGAATTTAATTTAAACATTTGCAAAGCATAAAAATTAAGAAAACCATAGATTTTTCATTAAACAAGTAAGAAAATTAGCTTACACGGAGCTTGTAAGCTCTCCTTTGGCTTGAAGGATTGAGGGTTCTACTCTTGTTTGAAGCAAGAGTGGCCACCAATTCACTTTGGAGAGGATTAGGCCAAAACCAATTGAACTATTAAGGAGTAGAATAACAATGCATAAACACCATTAAGTTTTTACAAAGGGAGAGGCTTTTATTTATAGGAAAAAGTGAGCCTCAAACCAAGCAAACCGATTCTAGAATTTTCCAGATCAGTTTGGTCAATTTTTGACCATTTTTGGGTCAGTTCAGGTTACTTTTTAGATCTAGTTTTGAAATAGGAGAGAGGAGAGATGAAATATCTCATTTTATTGATTAAAAATTGGGGGTAATGATGAGAAAAAAGGTGCCCCCTTCATGAGGGGAAATCCCCACTCTGAGGTGTCAAAATTCAGTTTTTTTACTCTTTTCTTTGGTCCTTAGTCCACTCTTCATCTTATGTGAGCATTTACTCATTTTTGGGGGGGTTTTTCTTTTATTTTTCAATTTATCTCCTCCCTTCATTTGGATTAATCTTATTGGTCCATAGGAACCTTAATCCAAATTTTTTAAAAAATCTAGACCCTTAGGCTAAGGTCTTTTGTGCACATTATAATTTATTTCTAATGCACCTTAGGAATTTCTTTTTAAACTTATATTTCGAGGTAATTTATTTTAATAAGAAGGGATATTTTTCCATCCAAAGATATCTAAAAACTGAATTATCTCTCTCTAGAATATTTTCTCTCTCTAGGCTAAAATAGGTAAAAATAAGATCTTTTATTATTCTGAAAAGGGGATTCATTACAGGGGAAGAAATTGGACATGTGAGAGGCTGGGAAGGAATCTTACATTCTCTCCCACTTGAAAAACGCGAGATATCCTCATCTCGCAAACTAGGGATAATCTCGCATCAGTTCAACTTCTTTCTCCCAGGTGGCGTCTTCAAAAGGATAGAACTTCTGTGAGATCCCTGTCCCCACCGCGCAACGGATTCGTGGTGCTAGCAGCGGAAGTAGCACATCTTGCGCGGGGCAGGGGTCCTACATTCGGGGCCTCGCTCATGGATATCCGAACAAGAGACTAATTCGTCGGTTTATCCAAAACCGAACCCGCAAAAACTTCCTTTATCTGGAAAGCACGGGCGATTCCACCAGGATAACTCCTTACTCTAACGTAGTCAAGACCATTGCTGATCAAACTGATCGGATTGCACCTATAAAGGTACTCGGTCAGATCAAGGAAGCAACTTGCACTTGGATCATTGGGATCAACATTTTTTTCCCCATCAAGAGAGGCACAGCCGTTGATTCCTATCCATAGAACAATTACTATCCGAGATTTACTTCATCTATCATAATAACAAAAATTGAGTCTCGATTTACGGATCCATCAGTCCAACCTAACCCCATCCGATCCCATGGGTTAGCCAACCGCCCAACCACTGTAGTGATGGGATCCAATTTTAGATTTTTGGTTAGGTTTTGTCCTGGGTACCAGGGAAAAGAGTTCCTAGGCCCCCCTAGCCGGAAATTCATGCAAACATAAAACTAGTCACACCACTTACACACCCAATGTGAAATTGCCTTTTTCTCAGCATCAACTAACTTTAAAACAATCCTTTAATGAAACCATTACGTCACTGATGACAATCCTCAAAGTCTCTCGTTGAATCCTTATTTCCAGTCATTCATTCATTCATTCATCGGTGTACTTATGGCATCATTGGCAACCAGAACGCTCACCACCTGCTCACTCAAGGGCCTTTTCCATAGTTCCTAGCTCATAGTAACCGGCAATATATTCATATAACAGAATTGAATCTCTGTGGAAGATCAGCAAGATCAACCCACAGATCCATATAAAAGAGCCATGGACTCATCCGTTGAGGACCAGCAAGGTCAATCAACTAGATCCATGCCCGATTTTAGAAAACAACTCTTATTCCTTATTCCAATATCTTCCACGACGCACATGTGGGTATCTTCGGCGACCCAGAGCCCGAGCACCGTATGGTCAGCACCCTCTAGGATCCTTCGTAGGTGACCTAACGCTTCACTCATAGGCCGCTTCCTTGGTCCCTCATCCACCGTACCGGAAGCTCACCATTTAAATCGAACCGAGGCTGGTCAAGACCTTGGCCGACCTTGCTACGCGAGACGTCCTCCATTGACTCTCCGGCAGTTGCAACTTTAACAGTTAGGTCTCCATGACCTTAATCCACAAGACGATCAAAATGCTTCCCCAGCATTCTTGACATAAAACAGTCATTTACAAACAGGTCACAAAATACAGTTTCTATATCGACTCTCGTCTTTCCACATTATCTCTCCTCAGCCCACATTACTTATTCTATTTTCCATGCATATGTGTACTCATTCTCATCCATTCACTCATATCGACAATACATTATTTCACAATACACATTCACATTTAGTATTCTACATACACCTCCATGTTCGTACATCCACATCGTACCTCCAATCCCACATCCACATACATACATCCATATCCACATTCACACATCTACATCTACACGCATACATCCACATCTCCATGCATACATCCATATCCACATTCACATTCACATCCATACATTCACATCCACATCTACATCTAATCCATACATTCACATCTCCATGCATACATCCACATCCACATTCACATTCACATCTCTACATGCATACATCCACATCTCCATGTATACATCCACATCTACATTCTCATTCACATCCACATCCACATTCTCATCCACATCCATACGTCTACATCTACATGAATACATCCACATCTCCATGCATACATCCACATCTACATTCTCATTCACATCCATACATCTACATCTACATGCATACATCCACATCTCCATGCATACATCCACATCCACATTCTCATTCACATCTATATGTCTACATCTACATGCATACATCCACATCTCCATGTATACATCCACATCCACATTCTCATTCACATCCATACGTCTACATCTACATGCATACATCCACATCTCCATGTATACATCCACATCTACATTCTCATTCACATCCATACATCTACATCTACATGCATACATCCACATCTACATTCTCATTCACATCCATACATCTACATGCATACATCCACATCTTCATGCATACATCCACATCCACATTCACATTTACATCCATACATCTACTTCCACATTCCTATATTCATATAGCCCCATACATCTACTTCCACATCCATACATCCACATTCTACATTCACATTCACATCCATACATCTACTTCCACATTCCTATTCATATAGCCCCATACACCTTCACATCTATTCTTTTACATCACATCCATTCTCGCCCTATCACAACCCATATACTCTTATCCCATCAGATACACTCTTTACTTCATCCCATACATATCTTATCACATCCTAACTCATCTTATCACATCCTAACTCATCTTAGCACATCCTATCACATCTCATACACCTCTTATCCCATCCTATCACTTCCCATACGCATCTTATCACATCTTATCACATCTCAATATCTATTTATAGAATACAAGAGAATTCTTATATTTGATATAAGATTTCTTTACGCATCTATTTATGCATAAATTCCATTTTAAAGAGAATAACACTTTCGAAATAAAAATCAATCTTTTATGCATCTTCCTATGCATAAATTCATTTTAAATGAGAATGACACTTTTGAATCAATATTTTATGCATAAATTCAATTTAGTAGGAATTACACTTTTAGAATAAAATATTCATCTTTTATGCATACCTCTATGCATGAAATTGAATTATGCTAAAAGTAACACTTTTATAATAAAATAATCATCTTTTATGCATACCTCTATGCATGAAATTCAATTATGCTAACAGTAACACTTTTACAAGAAAATATTCATCTTTTATGCATACCTCTATGCATAAAATTCAATTATGCTAAAAGTAACACTTTTATAATAAAATAATCATCTTTTATGCATACCTCTATGCATGAAATTCAGTTATGCTAAAAGTAACACTTTTATAAGTAAAATAATCATCTTTTATGCATACCTCTATGCATGAAATTCAATTATGCTAAAAGTAACACTTTTACAATAAAATATTTATTTTTTTAATGCATACCTCTATGCATGAAATTCAATTATGCTAAAAGTAACACTTTTATAAGTAAAATAATCATCTTTTATGCATACCTCTATGCATGAAATTCAATTATGCTAAAAGTAACACTTTTACAATAAAATATTTATTTTTTTAATGCATACCTCTATGCATGAAATTCAATTATGCTAAAAGTAACACTTTCACAATAAAATAATCATCTATTATGCATACCTCTATGCATGAAATTCAATTATGCTAAAAGTAACACTTTTACAATAAAATAATCATCTATTATGCATACCTCTATGCATGAAATTCAATGATGCTAAAAATAACACTTTTATAATAAAATAATCATCTATTATGCATACCTCTATGCATGAAATTCAATTATGCTAAAAATAACACTTTTATAATAAAATAATCATCTATTATGCATACCTCTATGCATGAAATTCAATTATGCTAAAAGTAACTCTTTTATAATAAAATAATAATCTTTTATGCATACCTCTATGCATGAAATTCAATTATGCTAAAAGTAACTCTTTTATAATAAAATAATAATCTTTTATGCATACCTCTATGCATGAAATTCAATTATGCTAAAAGTAACTCTTTTATAATAAAATAATAATCTTTTATGCATACCTCTATGCATGAAATTCAATTATGCTAAAAGTAACTCTTTTATAATAAAATAATCATCTTTTATGCATACCTCTGCATGAAATTCAATTATGCTAAAAGTAACACTTTTATAATAAAATAATCATCTTTTATGCATATCTCTATGCATGAAATTTAGTTATGCTAAAAGTAACTCTTTTATAATAAAATAATCATCTTTTATGCATACCTCTATGCATGAAATTTAATTATGCTAAAAGTAACACTTTTATAATAAAATAATCATCTATTATGCATACCTCTATGCATGAAATTCAATTAAGCTAAAAGTAACACTTTTACAATAAAATAATCATCTATTATGCATACCTCTATGCATGAAATTCAATTATGCCAATATAAGACTTTTATAATAAAATAATCATATATTATGCATACCTCTATGCATGAAATTCAATTATGCTAAAAATAACATTTTAATAATAAAATATTCATTATAAAAACTTGACATTAATCAATTAACCATTTACCTAGAATAGAGAATGGTTGGTTTTGTTAGAAAAGAGAGAGAAATACCTTTTTGTAATGAGGTATAACATTTTTAGAGAAGACATAAGCATAAAAATCATTTAAACCATAAAAACCATGAAATAAGTTCAAAAAAAAGAGTCACCAACTTACTAAAGACTTTGATAGCTTTCCTTTGGCTTGATAGTTTGAGGGTTCAACTCTTATTTGAACAAGAGTGGCCAACCAATCTTTGGAAGAGGGAAATGTCAAAAACTAATGAATTATTAATAAATTCATAGTTCTTGGCTTGGGTGAAATAGAGTAGCAATGCATTAAACACTATATTTTTTTAACAAGGGGGAGGCTTCTATTTATAGGAAAAATTAAGCTCCTAATCAAACAAACTGATTCTAGAATTTTCCAAATCAGTTTGGTCAAATTTTGATCATTTTTAGGTGAGTTAAGCTAACTTTTTGGAGCTAGACTTGAATTAGGAGAGAGGAGAGATAAAATATCTCAATTTTTGATGATAAAAAACTCAATTTGCCCATGTGAAGTAGGCGCCTCATTAAAGGGCTTCCCCTTCCTTACATATGTGTCAAAAATGGAATCATTATACTCAAAATCTCATATTTTTAATATTGCTCATAGTTTCTTACTAATAAACCTTGTAAATATTCAACTCTTCATCTTATGTGAGCATTGAAGGGACTCTCCTTCCTTACATATGTGTCAAAATGGAATCATTATACCCAAAATATCTCATATTTTTAATATCACTCATAGTTTCTTACTAATAAACCTTGTACATATTCAACTCTTCACCTTATGTGAGCATTGAAGGGACTCCCCTTCCTTACATATGTGTCAAAATGGAATCATTATACCCAAAATATCTCATATTATTAAAATTACTCATAGTTTCTTACTAATAAACCTTGTATATATTCAACTCTTCACCTTATGTGAGCATTTGCTCATTTTTGGGTATCTTCTTTTACAAAATTGGATTTATCTCCTCCCCACACATGGATTGATCTTATTGGCCCATAGGAACCTTAATTGGACCATAATCCAAGAATTTCTGAAAATCTAAACCCTTAGGCTAAGATCCTTTATACCCATTTCTAATTAATTCCAATTGCACATTGGAAAGGTCTTTTTGAATTTCTGTTTCAGGGGAATTCATTTTACTAAGATGAGATATTTTTCTATCAAAAAATATCCACCATTTGGTCTGAGCTACAGAAGTTTCCAAGTGAGGGAAAAGTGAGCGCTCATACAGTTCTATAAAATCCTTCTTCTCACAGACTCGCTTGAGATCGATGGAAGTAAGATTACTGCGAGCGACAAGTAAGAGTTACGACTTATATAAAAGAAAGAACTAGCGTAACCTAGAAGCCAACGGGGTATCTTACCACCACTAAAGTTTTACCGTCTTTCCATGATTTGGGTTTGGCACATATTTCTATAAAAGGCTTTCATGAGATACATTATGAACTTTGAGAGATAAGGAGGTAAAAGAAGCTCATAGGCTAAGTCACCTACTTTCTTTGATATCAGATAAGGCCCACAATATCTGGGGGATAACTTCTTATACTTCCCAAGAGATAAAGAACTTATTTTGGTCCGTACTCGAATGAAGACCATATCTGCTTCTTTGAATTCTTTGACTGTCCTCTTCTTATCTGTATACTGCTTCTGTTGATCCTGGACAGCTTTTATATATTTATGAATTACCTGCATCTGCTGCTCCATATCGTCAAGCATTTGTCTGGACATCTTGACCCTAATCAATGGGTCGAACCCAGTTAATGGAGTTAAGCAATCTTGTCCGAGACAGACCCTGATTAGATTGGTATGAAGGAATTGGTCTCTAAATTTGGGTTCTTGACTTCCCTGTGTCCTTGTCATGGTAGGAGTCGGGCAGTCTTTTAACTGATGACCAAAACCTTGGCATCCAGAACACCGGTTCTCACTTCTGAACTCATCGTTCTGAATCCTTAAAACAGGTGGGCTCCTGAGGAGTAATCTAGGGAAAGGGTCTTCCTTTTTAAACAGAATCTTTCTTTTATTTTAGAGAGGAAATAATTATAAGATCAGAAAGGGAGGTTCTTACTCAAGTATACCTCAAAGGCTGGGGGAGGAATCTTACAATTTCCATTTGACTAATAATTCTCTGTGAATTCTATTCTTGATAATCTTCTCTTGAACATCAAGGATTTCTTCAGGTTGGAGTTTCATTTGCCCTTGGGTTGAAGAAGTTAAGATTTCATCACATTAAGCACATGATTCGGGCTCAGTACATACTTCTTAAGTAGGCTGACATGAAATACATTATGTAATTTGAGATGAGGAGGTAGAAGAAGTTCATAGGCTAAGTCACCTACTTTCTTTGTAATCATATATGGCCCACAGTATCTGGGGGATAACTTATTGTACTTCCCAAGAGATAGAGAACTTCTTTTGGGGCATACTCGAATGAAGACCATATGTGCTTCTTTGAATTTTTTGTCTGACCTCTTCTTATCTGCATATTGCTTTTGTCTATCCTGGCAAGCTTTTGTATTCTTGCGGATTGACCGCATCTGCTGCTCCATGTCGTTAAGCATCTGTGTGGACATCTCGACCCTAATCAATGGGTCGGACCAAGTTAATGGTGTTAGGTAGTCTTGTTCATATAGAGCTTTGAAAGGGCTCATCTCGATACTTCGATGATAAGAAGCATTGTAGGTGAATTTGACTACGTGAAGATAGCTTAGCCACTTCTTGGGTTCCCTGTACAGCATGACCGAAGTATATCTTCGATTACTTGGTTCACCCTTTCTGTTTGACCATCAGTCTCGGGGTGGTAAGCTGCGCTGAGATGTAAGAAAGTTCCTACTGCTTCAAAGAATGTAGTCGAGAATCTTGACGTTGTGAGGTGAAAAAAAGAAAAAAGAACCTGCCTCTATAGCCCTTCACCCCCCAAACTTGGAAACAAAAACACAAACGGAGGCACCACCACCACCGACTGGAACACTTCTCACACTTCACCCACCCACGCCAGAAAGACAGCACAAAACAGGGGCACCATAGACCAAGCAAACACCCAGCAATATATTTCCCAGTCAAAACATTTCATACAAGCTTCTCCTGACACAGAAGCCTTACTCACACAACCATAAACAAAACACTCAGACCTGTCTCACTGCGCCGAGGATACACCACATCCCCAATCACCGCGAACCTCTCGCCTACCTGCTGTACCAATCACACCAGAAAGAACCCGGCCACTCTCACTTCAGAAGGCGCCCCACCAGCTAACCCTCAACTCTCTCTGTAGCCCATGACTTCTGCATGTGTCACCAGCAGCTACACCATCATCTCTCTCTCTCTCTCTCTCTGTGCTGATCCTCTGCCACCTGTAGCTTATCTGCAGTGCTTCCGGTCCCACCAGCCTCTGCACGATCCTCTGTCCTTCTCTATTCAATCACGGTTTCCCCTCACACATTGGCACCACCTGCCCCATCACAGCCACAACTTCACATCACCTCAAGCATTACTCTGCCATCACAGCCACAACTTCACATCACCTCAAGCATTACTCTGGCAGCCCATCACTTCCGAGGCGGCTCCCTTTCATCTCTTTGCACTAGCCACACGACCACACCTGTTACTCCTTCGCATCCAGCTACCTGTCTCTGCCAAGCGGTTTCCCAGCAAGAACACCAATTAGCCTTGCCTTCGCTCGCTAGCTCTCCCACACATGGCTGCACTCCACGCTCCCCAAAGCGCCTTCTCTTCCTCGACCCTCACACTCTGGCGGCCTTCTCTGCATGCCTGTGCTAGCCTGTCCCTTGCTTCAGCTTACCAGCCTGTCCTCTCTTGACGCCATGCTCACTGTCACGCCTTCTCTCCTTGCACTGTTAGCCACGCTACTCACTGTCGCCAGCCCGTCGGCTTCCACCAGCTAGAACCTGCAGCTCTGGCGGGCCCCTTGCGCCTCCACGCCTCGTTCACCAGTCGCCCTCCTCTGCCTCTGGCTTGCGGCTGTGCTCGAGAACCCTTCGGCGCCAGCCTGTCACCTGTCGAGCGCACTGTCGAGCGCACACAAAGGTGGCCTCCAGCCCCTCTCACCCGCTGTGATCCTCTGTGGGGCCGCCTTGTCTCTCTCCGCGACTGCTCTTCACTAGCTAGCTCCCGACTTCACGCTTCTACAACCTTCCTGAATGTCTGCGCTGGCAGCACGTTGGTTTGGCAACCATATTAGCTTCCACGTAGCTATTCTTATTTATGGCCACGTTGATTATCCATTTTTTCTATTTTGCCTAAAAGATGGCCACATAATGCTTTTCACACTAAAGCTCAAGGCAACACCAATATTAATTGCTCCCCATGCCTTCATACACTTCAAAACACAACCCATGATGCCCACTCATTTTCTTTGACGCGCACACATTTCCAGCGACCGAGCAGCTGATACCGCATCCAATGGACCAGTAGACCACTTCCGGATAGGCCTGCACAAGCTCAAAACAAATCCATCCACCCTGAACACCTGGCAACGCCCTCAAAAACCAAGCTCTTCACAACTGCCATGCACACGTATGTACACAAGCCCAAAATATCTTTCAGAAAAACACCTGACATACTTTGCCAACCCCCCCATCTGCTAGAGCATTCATGCTCAGCAGCAAAAGACAAATCCGATAGCTATCCACCAGGATCAAAAGGAAACAGCTCCAAGTCACCATCCCATTCCCCAACATCTTTGAAACACCATGGCTACATCACTGCATACCAAACATCAACCATATGCATCAGAAAATCATCCACGTCCACTTCACCCATAACAAACCTTCTCGTCTTCAAAACCTGTGGCATTACAGCATTTAGCATCCCATTCATCAACACCAATGAAGGCCAGGTTCCAGCATTTTGACCTTTCTGCACACCAAAACCCACATCCTCTCCATCAGCATTGTCCACAAGCACTTCCAGCTCTTGTACTTCAGGCATCTCTTCACAACCATACTGCTCAAGTGGTTCAAGATCCTTATCATCCATGGACTTTGTCTTTAGTAACATGCAAAGAAGCCTTTGTCACACTCTCAACCATATCTTCATCCATCTCCACCTCTGGCTCCTGTTCATCAAGGCTAGCAACTTCCCAGATATCATCCTCAAGCATAATACTCTCATCACAATGCTCTTCATCAGCCAAATCTACATGCATACCTTCTTGAGTGTTGCCAACCCCCCTGGTATCATCGTCCAAAGACTCCCCAGCACATAATGCATCCAATGGAACAACATCCATACCATTCATCGCAGGTACCAGACCACCATCAAGCTGTCCAAGAAAATCCAGGATAATAGGATCTTCCTCCATGCTCTCCACATCTGCATCACAAACCATCTTCACTTCATCACAAGTCTCTACCCCATCCTCCTCCCTTGTAGGATCTGACAAAGAATCATCCTCAAAGTATTCTATATCTAGCTCTTCTTCCTTCTTATCTCATCAGCCAATCCCAAGGCATCATCCTCTTTACTTCCATGTACATGCATGTCATCCAGATCCGAATGCAAATGATCTCCAATAGAACCTTCCAACTCACTGTCATGTACAGCCATGACGTCCCCATCCAAAGAAGAATCCACTGGCAACTTCTCATCTGCAAAAGTCTCACACCTTGACCTAGATTCCTCATCCTGCTTTTCATTCACCTTCACCTGCTTTGGAAAAAAAATCAGAAGGCACATAGAACATCCCCCTTTGTACCTGTACTGGCCTTTGAGGCTCCTGTTTAATCAAACTTTGCATAGGACTCTTATCCACCTCAACCAAATTTACCTACTTATCCCTTACAGACACAACACCTTCATACGGATAAATACCCATCTCCATCTGCTTCAAAATCTTGCCTTCCTTTTCCCTAGCAACCCTAACTGTATCATCAAATGACTTGGGATTCTTCAACTCAACCCTGACCCTCAAATGGGGTAACAAACCATCAATAAACAAGCTCTTTTTCAGAAACACAGGAGGAATTTCCTGCTTTAATGTCGTACACCACTTACCCCACAAACATGTAAATACCTTCACAAAATCGTCCCAGTGATTGCCCATGGACCTGCTTCAAGATGCTCAACTCTTGCCAAAGCACACTAGAATCCTCCGCTTGCTGAAAACACTCCAAAAGGCCTTCCTTCAACCTGTCTAAAGTCAAAACATCATGTGGCTCACATGCCGCATCCTGTACTTCAAAATCCTTAAGCCAGCTTCGGGCATCTCCCTTCAAGAAAATCTTTATCAGCTTCAGAACCTGCTCTTCATCCGTCACATGATTGCTAATGCATGCCAACTCCATTTGCTCCAAGAAATCAACCACATCCTCACCCTTCCTGCCATGAAATTTAGAATAAGGCCACATCATGACAACCTGTAACAATCCCTGAGGTCTCCTCAGGGATTAGTGGGACATACACCCTTCTAGGCAAAGAACAACACCAGAGCTATCCTCAGTGGGGGCACCAGAAGAATGTGAGGTGAAAAAAAGAAAAAAGAACCTGCCTCTATAGCCCTTCACCCCCCAAACTTGGAAACAACAACACGAACGGAGGCACCACTAGCCACCGGCTGGAACACTTCTCACACTTCACCACCCACCCACGCCAGAAAGACAGCACAAAACAGGGGCACCATAGACCAAGCAAACACCCAGCAATATATTTCCCAGTCAAAACATTTCATACAAGCTTCTCCCGACACAGAAGCCTTACTCACACAACCATAAACAAAACACTCAGACCTGTTCACTGCCGAGGATACACCACATCCCCAATCACCGTGAACCTCTCGCCTGCCTGCTGTACCAACCACACCAGAAAGAACCCGGCCACTCTCACTTCAGAAGGCGCCCCACCAGCTAACCCTCAACTCTCTCTGCAGCCCATCACTTCTGCATGTGTCACCAGCAGCAGCTACACCATCATCTCTCTCTCTCTCTCTCTCTCTCTGTGTGCTGATCCTCTGCCACCTCCAGCTTATCTGCAATGCTTCCAGCCCCACCAGCCTCTGCACGATCCTCTGTCCTTCTCTATTCAGCCCCACCAGCCTCTGCACGATCCTCTGTCCTTCTCTATTCAGTCACGGTTTCCCCTCACATTTTGGCACCACCGGCCATCACAGCCACAACTTCACAGCACCTCAAGCACTACTCTGGCAGCCCATCACTTTCGAGGCGGCTCCCTTTCATCTCTTTGCACCAGCCACACGACCACCTGCTACTCCTTCGCATCTAGCTACCTGTCTCTGCCAAGCGGCTTCCCAGCAAGAACACCAACCAGCCTTGCCTTCGCTCACTAACTCTCCTACACACGACTGCGCTCCACGCTCCCCAGAGCGCCTTCTCTTCCTCGACCCTCACACTCTGGCGGCCTTCTCTCCATGCCTGTGCCAGCCTGTCCCTTGCTTCAGCTTACCAGCCCGTCCTCTCTTGACGCCAGCCACTCGCTGCTCACTGTCACGCCTTCTCTCCTTGCACTGTCAGCCACGCTACTCACTGTCGCCAGCCCATCGGCTTCCACCAGCTAGAACCTTCAGCTCTGGCGGGCCCCTTGCGCCTCCACGCCGCGTTCACCAGTCGCCCTCCTCTGCCTCTGGCTTGCGGCTGCGCCCGAGAACCCTTCGACGCCGCCAGCCTGTCACCTGTCGAGCGCACACAGAGGTGGCCTCCAGCCCCTCTCACCCGCTGTGATCCTCTGTGGCCGCCTTGTCTCTCTCCGCGGCTACTCTTCACTAGCTAGCTCCCGACTTCACGCTTCTGCAACCTTCCTGAACGTCTGCCCTTGCAGCACGTTGACAACCATATTAGCTTCCACGTAGCTATTCTTTTTTATGGCCACGTTGATTATCATTTTTTTCTATTTTGCCTAAAAGATGGCCACATAATGCTTTTCACACTAAAGCTCAAGGCAACACCAATATTAATTGCTCCCCATGCCTTCATACACTTCAAACACAACCCATGATGCCCACTCATTTTCTTTGACGCGCACACATTTCCAGCGAACGACCAAGCAGTTGATACCGCATCCAATGGACCTCCCCAATAGACCACTTCCGGACAGGCCTGCACAAGCTCAAAACAAATCCATCCACCCTGAACACCTGGCAACGCCCTCAAAAACCAAGCTCTTCACAACTGCCATGCACACGTATGTACACAAGCCCAAAATATCTTTCAGAAAAACACCTGACAACGTTAATTTGGGACCTCGATCACTTACTATTCTCCGGGGTAGGCCATGCAATCTGACGATTTCCTTGAGGAACACTCTGACCACATCCACTGCAGTGTAGGTTTCTTTTATTGGAATCAGATGGGCAACTTTGGTTAGTCTGTCAACTACCACGAAGATGAGTTGTAACGTGATTGCATTGAAGGTAGTCCAATAATAAAATCCATACTGATACATTCCCACTTCATCTAGGGGATGTCTAATGGATGTGACTTCCCAGGCATTTTTACTCTCTTGGTTTTGACTTTCTGACATATCAGGCATTGATGTACATGATTAAGTACATCCTTTTTTTAGACCAGGCCAAAAGAAACTTTTCTTTACAGACATGTAGGTCTTAATGAAACCTGGATGTCTTGCTATAAGGCTATCATGGGCTTCATTCAGAATTTGACCCTTACTTCTCTCATCATTGGGAATGCATAGCCTGCTATTATAATACATAATTCCTTCATCCAAGCTGTACCCTTGAACTCGGTTCAAGTCCTGTGAGGAGTTTTTCTTTCTTGCCATAATTAAGGTAGCAATAGGGCCAAAGAATCTATCCTGCAAGATCTTCTCTCTTGCTTTATTAATCAATGGATTTGACACCACTGTGATTGCAAGCAAGGAGGCTTTTGTGCTGAGGGCATCTGCTACCACATTTTCTTTGCCTGGGCGGTACTTGATTTCAAAATCAAATTCTTGCAAGGTTTGCATCCACCTTCTTTGGTGCATGTTGAGATCCTTCTGAGTGAAGCTCTGATGATCTATCTCATCAAAGTGAATCTTTGACCTAGTAGGTAATGTCTCCATAACTTCAGAGCATAGACTACTGAAAGTAGCTCCAAGTCATGGACAGCATAATTCCTCTCATGCGTTCTAAGTTTTCGGGATTCATAGGCCACTGCATGACCTTTCTCATGAGTGCACCTCCCAAGGAAAAACCACTGGCATCAGTTACTACCAATGATTTTATATTCACGTGATCATAATTTTTTTTTGTGTTAATAACATGTCTTAACATGTTATTAACATGTTAACATGTTAACATGTTCCCAAAAAAGCCGGTGGGAGGTTCCTTGGTTACGGGCTAAAATCCCGTCGGGATTTTTACAATACCCGGCGGGCCCGCCGGGAATTTTTAAACCCCGACAAGCCCGTCGGGGTCGTCATTTAGCCCAACGAGCTACATTTTTGTATATATACGGGCTCGGGGGGCCCTTTGGGAGTTCATTGCTGACAGTATACACAGGTAATGACAGTTGTGGGTGTGTGTGTGTGTGTGGGTGTGTGTGTTCGTGCGAGAGCCGCCCATGGTCGCAATGCGCGACAGCAAGTGGGTGGTCCACCACACGAGGGGTGTGTGTGTGTAAGGCCATTCTTCGGAATGGTGCTTATCGTGGGGCACATAGTCGGTAACGCGGCTGGTTTGTGTCCTATGGTAAGTATGGCACATCGTAACGGGACTAGTTGGTAATGCGGCAAGCATAGTATCGTTATGGCGATGTCACCTTCCCTTCCCTTCCCTTTGTCAAATGCGGGCATATGGTCGGTAACGCAGCTAGTGTATGTCCGTATCCTATTCGTATTTCCATAGGTTTGGGCGGCATTTTGTCGTTAACGTGGCAAGTTGGTGTCATCCGCTAGTGCATATATTGCTTTTTGCATATTGCTGCATTTGATCGTTTTAACGCGATCAAAAAAATGTTGTAAATTTGCTTGATGCGGTTTGTATTTTTTTAGTGTGTGTGATCCATGCGATACTTGGTTGGTAACGTGGCATGAGTATTTCATGGATCAAAGTTTACATCATATTGTCTTTAAGTTTAATTTCATGATGTCGTGACTCGTAAAAATGAATATCTCTCTCTCTCTCTCTCTTCCTCCCCTCCCCTCTCTCTCTCTCATGATACACTTCACAACTCTCTCTCTCTCTCTCGATACACTTCACAACTCTCTCTCTCTTTCTCTCATGATACACTTCACAACTCTCTCTCTCTCTCTCTCTCTCTCTCTCTCTCTCTCTCTGTCACGATAGGTGTGTAGATGAGTTCTTTTTTTTCTCTTAAAATATACATAATCCCTAATAAATTACCTTTTCTCTCTCTATTTTTTTAAAATATAAAACAATACTACACATTATTTTCCTCTCTTTAGGAACTCACAAAACTATTGAAAATGTCATCTAATGTTTCTTCTCTCTCTATCTGTCTCACGACTCTCTCTCTCTTCCTCCCCCCCTCTCTCTCTCTCTCTTCCTCCTCCCTCTCTCTCTCTCTCTCATGATACACTTCACAACTCTCTCTCTCTCTCTCGATACACTTCACAACTCTCTCTCTCTCTCTCATGATACACTTCACAACTCTCTCTCTCTCTCTCTCTCTCTCTCTCTCTCTCTCTCTCTCTCTCTGTCATCACGATAGGTGTGTAGATGAGGAGTGCTTTTTTTTCTCTTAAAATATACATAATCCCTAATAAATTACCTTTTCTCCCTCTATTTTCTTAAAATATAAAACAATACTAGACATTATTTTCCTCTCTTTAGGAACTCACAAAACTATTAAAAATGTCATCTAATGTTCCCTCTCTCTCTATCTGCCTGTCCTCACGACTCTCTCTCTCTTCCTCCCCCTCTCTCTCTCTCTCATGATACACTTCACAACTCTCTCTCTCTCTCTCTCTCTCTCTCTCTCTCTCTCTCTATCATGGTAGGTGTGTAGATGAGGAGTGCAACATGTATAAGACACTCCAAAATCTAACGATAGCTTTTATTATGTAAGTGTAGGTTTTTGGGTATGGCACTTTCTTGTCAAAAATAGACTTTTGAGATACATAGAAGATGTTTACAAAGTAAAATGACTGTAGTAGAAAGAGAGAGGAGCAGGCACACGAAAAGAAGATAGAGAGAGAGAGTTGGATAAAGTGTGTGCCACTCACTCTAGCAAGATCCTCTTTTAAACACTTTTACAACTTGTCTTAATGTATACTATTAGTTGCATTAACTTTGGCTTTATCATCTCTCTCTCTCTAGTCACTCAATGTTGACTCTCTCATCTGCACACCTATCGATACACACGACTCCACAACTCTCTCTCTCTCTCTCTCTCGATTCTAGTAATAAAGCTCATGTATGATGCTCTCTAGTGTATAGAAGCTTATGTTTGATGCACTTGTTCGATCATTGATAAGTAATGATACACTTGTTGCGATTGTCTCACGTTCGATGAACATTGATAAGTAATGATGCACTTGTTGCGGTTGTCTCACGTTCGATAATGTATTGCATGATGTTGAGTTAAGTAATATTGTTTGATAGTCCGTTTTTGTTTGATCATTGATAAGTAATGATACACTTGCTGCAGTTGTCTCACGTTTGATGATGTATTGCATGATGTTGATTTTAGTAATATTGTTTGATATTCCGTTTTTGTTTGATCATTGATAAGTAATGATACACTTGTTGCGGTTCTCTCATGTTCGATGATGTATTGCTTGATATTGATTTCAGTAATGTTGTTTGATATTCCATTTTTGTTGTGTTTAGTGATATTTGCTAGATTTGCGAAGACGACCACCATGCTTTTCCCTGAAGAGCGTAAAATCGTTCTACGAGCAATTCGCATTGAAGTAGTCATCGCAGTGTCACAATGTTCAGAATACATCGTCAAAAAGATCAATGAGTCTGAGATACTCATGCGAGATCTATTAGAGTAGATATGGAAAAATGCACAGCGTCAACTTCAAAGCGGACGCAATGCTGAGTTGCTTAATAGACAAAAGATAACAGACTTCAACCATCAACATATAACACAAACTATTTTGGAGAGCATGCATGTAGCATGCAATGATCTTAGAGATGCTGCCCCGCCTGAAGCTAATATGCATCGTCTACAGTTATGGGACGCTGTATATGGAGCAAGCAAAGAGCCAAGAGTAAGCGCATGAAGGCGTTGGATGCAGAGTCACTCCCCAAAAGAGTGCACATTGCCCAGGACGTTGCTGTAATGTTCAGCCAGCCAGATGCGACGAGTGGGACGGGTGCCATTAATCGCACAATCTACAATTCTATGTGCACACACCTCATTGGCGTCCTGCATGAGGCTTTGGTCGAAGGGCAAACAATAGGCTCTGGTGTTTTTGGCACAGTAAAAGAGTATACAGTGAGAGGTATATCATTTTTGCCAGAGCACATTACTTTTTGCGGAAAGCACTACAAAGGAGAAGGCAGCGCCAAGTTTGAGAGCTTCCAGGCAGAGCAGGGCATGCAGGTTCTACACCCATCAATTGTCAGGTGTATTGCCTTCACAAAAGAATCTCCTTGGATCACTATTTTCCCGTACTATAATGGTGGCTCGCTTGGTGATACTCTTCTGAAGGTCGCCTTCAGATTCAGTGTGATGAGTTCACCAGAGCAATTTTCCGTTTGGATTGAGGATGGAGAAAACCCCCACCCGATATCCCTTTAAGTCATCTAGAACTTTCTAAAATAAAACAAATAGTAATAACCATGCCGGCAGCACATTTGGCAGGAATTGTACATACCAACCTACATCCATTTAATGTAGTGTTGGATTTTACAAAAGAGTTGAAGCCACGCGTAGGTATTATCGATTGGGGGTTACTGCTGAGAGTGCCCAAAAAACGGATGTCTCTCAATTTTGTATTTGAAGCAGCGGAAATTTTTGATCCGTTTTTGGCAGATGCATACACTCCTGCATCTGATGTTTTTGCTTTAGGGTATTTATTACAAATTTTATATGACTTTTGGCAGAAAGTACAAGAGTTGTGGATGGACAATAGTTCCTACGACAAAGTTACCATGGATACTATTATTTATAGAGTCAAAAATTGGATGTGTCTACCTGATCGCGAGACGAGCGAAAATTTGTTTTGCAAGTAGCGGAATTTTTTAGATCACTAAATACTGACCCGGCGAGGGCACAACGTCCTCTTGTAGAGCTATTGGTGTCATTCACCCCAATTTGGTAATTTAACAGTATCAGGAGATTTAGTTTCAAGAATGGCTCTTTGTTTGTCTCTCTTCAAAATTTGATATGTGCGCACTGTTTGAAATATTTTCTCATTGAGTCTTTGCAATCTCTCTCTCCTCTTGTGGTGTTTAAGTTTATGTTTTCTCTTCAAAATTTGATGTGCGCGCATTGTTTGAAATATTCTTTGAGTCAAGTGGATATTTCTCATTGAGTCTCGTGGTGTTAAACTTTAAGTTTTTGAGGGCAATGGTCAATTTATCTTACGTTGATCTTTATAGTTCATTAAAATCCTAAAGTCATTTACGTTCATGCAAATATGACAGAAGCACAAGCATCAAGAGTTAGCCAAGAAGGCATATGAGCGATGGAAGGCCCTTGCACATGGATTGACAGCCCGCGAAGCTAGGAGAATAGCATGCAGGTTGTCGAAATGGACAAATCCTACTTATGCCCAATGGAAAGACATAAATAAACGCATAACCACCACAGAGATGATCAAGGAAATATGGCCATGTCCAGATGGCGAGATTAAGAAGGGAAGATGGAAGGTTTCGCGTTGCACTCATAATGATATCAAAATTAATGCCGAGCGCATTTTCTTGGAGGTGTACGGTCATCCTCTCCATAACGCCGACGCTCCACTCTATTTTGCTAAGATGCTATATGCACAATTTATCCTAGAAACTCCAGTGGACTTTGCCTCCAGAGAGGCCACTGTCAGCACCCACAACATACGTGAAGAGACAGTGACATTCACAAGGGAGGAACTTGCTCTCTCATGGTGGAGGGCGCTGGATTGGAGTTAAACAAGGTTAAAGAAAGCTTAGGGGCACAGCTAGCAGAGAAGGAGAAAGAAGCTGTACGATTATCTCAAGCATCAACTCCTCCCCTGGCCAATAGAGGGATTCAAGAGCAGCTCACAAAGATCAGCCAAGATGTACAGACCCTCTCTTCGCGTATAGCTCCTGTGCACCAAGGAAACCACATCTCTCGTTTTTTGGTACATCCTGGTCTTGTGGGAGTTTCTGCTGAGACTACTAGTTCCTCCACCCCCCAATGTCCTGTATGTTACAAAGTATTCGATGGGTGGAGCGTCCAGTATATACTGCCCTGTGGACACTACTACCACTTAATATGTTAGTGAGGCACATGCAAAGTGTTTCCACATGTGCATTGTGCAGTGTCCCAATAAATCAAGGTATTTATACAGTGTTCGGCATGGCTAGCAAATATAAACCACCAGGACCTTTAGATGCAACTCCTAGTGCAATTTTTAATTTATTTCAAGATGAAAGCTAAGAAAGACATAAATCCTACTTTTGTATTGATAATTTCTCCAAATACAATCATTTGTACAAGTATTTTTTATGAAATTAATGAAATGGCTTCTTCCTCTATGTCGGTATCTTGCTCCAAAATTCTTTCACCGTTTACAAACTACATCTTTATTTCGAAGAAGAGACTCAAAAGTGTAAAAGTGAGTGCAAAACCTAGTCTCTGCTGGAAGCTTTAACATAACTGACATGCGAGGTCGAACAATATCTAACACTCTCTGTCTCTTAAGCATGAATCTCACAAGCCGAGAAGTGTCACGATTGAGGCAAACCATTTGGTATCATCACTTTTATACCAATCTTTTAATACAAGATTCAAACTATGAGTATTACAGCCTACCGAAAAAACATGTGGATAGTGCCGCTTTAGGATTTTGGATGCATTCTTGCAATTCTTTGCATTGTCCATGACGATTTGGACTACATTTTTGGCACCCACTTCCTCTATCACAGAGCCAATGACTTGAGCAATGTAAGCCCCAGTTTTGATTGAACCAGCAGAATCCACGGCACGGATGAAAGTCTCACCTCTAGGTGAAATAACCATTATATTTATTAATGGTTTTCTTTGTACATTGGACCATCCATCACTTACTATACTACATCCAGAAAGCTCTATATTGCTAAGAATTATTCTTTGTACACGCTCTTTTACTTGCGCATAACATTTCTCTAATAGATCATTTCGCATAGCATGGTACGTAGGCGGTGAAAACCCTGGTCCAAACTCACCAATTTTCTTCCATGCTCTCTTCCAATTCTCACTGTCCACCATCATCATAGCACTACCAGAAAAGTAAATCGCTTCAGCAAGGGCGAGTTGTGCATCATCAAGCCGACCTTGACGTAGGCTTTCTTGCAATGAAGTTTGACGCATGGGTATATTTCCTACGTCAAAGTTTCACTTGCAGGAAGATGCACTGGGTAGATTACTTTCTGGTTGCACATTGACGTTCGGAGTACAAGCAAGTGATGTAGCCGGAGTTTGATGATTAGAACAACCGTGTTCTTGCTGCCTTGATACATTAACGGTAGGAGTGTAATGTTTTCTTGCATCTTTCTTTTGAATTTCTTCTCTTATGCGTTTGGCCACTGCAGGTGCAGAGGGGTGGGTACATGACTTTTTCTTCGCTCCATACACTGATTTTAGACATTACCATAGCTGTTGTTATTTCCAATGTCAGCATTCATATATGGAGAATTTCATCCACAGTTCTAATATGTAGGGTAATTTGTACAATCAGTTTTTACAATGAGAAAGGATTTCATTAACGTGTTCACAAACACAAAAGATCATCATATACGTAGTTTATTGTTTTAACTTTAGAAAATAAAGATATCCATGATGATTCATGCTAAATGCAAAGGATGACTGAAAGTTTTTAAACCATGAATTATTTTATTTGTATACTTACATAACCATAAATATTAATCCTTGCTAAACCTTTAGCATCACGATAAGACGAATGCATGAATGTGTGTTCTAAGATTAAGATACATATAATTGATAGCATGTATACAATGCACATTGCACCCCCAATGAAGGATGATCATCATATACGTAGGTTATTGTTTTAACTTTAGAAAATAAAGATATCCATGACGATTCATGCTAAATACAAAGGATGACTGAAAGTTTTTAGACCATGAATTATTTTATTTGGATACTTACATAACCATAAATATTAATCCTTGCTAAACCTTTAGCATCACGACAAGACGAATGCATGAATGTGTGTTCTAAGATTAAGATACATAAAATTGATAGCATGCATACAATGCACATTGCACCCCCAATGAAGGATGATCATCATATACGTAGTTTATTGTTTTAACTTTAGAAAATAAAGATATCCATGACGATTCATGCTAAATACAAAGGATGACTGAAAGTTTTTAGACCATGAATTATTTTATTTGGATACTTACATAACCATAAATATTAATCCTTGCTAAACCTTTAGCATCACGACAAGACGAATGCATAAATGTGTGTTCTAAGATTAAGATACATATAATTGATAGCATGCATACAATGCACATTGCACCCTCAATGAAGGATGCCTTTTGTACCCAATTAAGGATACTTTACACAATCAAAGATCTATGCTTGCCCAATACTCTAGTATAGGACAATAGATCTTCTCTAACATTCACAAAGAAAATCAAAGATCTATGCTTGTCCAATACTCTAGTATAGGACAATAGACCCTTGTCTACTCTAAACTATATCAAGTATCAAGAACCAATACAAGCCCCTAAGCGGGACTCTTGGCTCCATCAAACCATTTATAAAGCAGAATGAGGTAAATTACCTACGTAGCTCAAATGCAAAGCTGAATGACTCCAACTTTGTTCCTAAATCTCCGCAAGTATTAGCTATGAACCACACCCTGCCCCCAATTCAAAGAACTAAGGACGAGTGGCTCAATAGCCTTAGGAGTGCCTACAAGGAAAGACGACAGCCCCTAAGATAAGGACGTTCTTCCCAAGAGGACACTTCTAGCAACTCGAGAGCTCTACAAGTACTTTGAGGAGAGATATCACGCCCCCAAAACAAGGACTATCTCCCCAAAAGTTGCATGATGGGTGTCGGACAATGTTTATAAACATGACAGAACCTGTCGGGTTTCTTTTGTTTCCCGACGGGCCCGCCGAGATATTGAGATATCCCGACGGGCCCGTCGGGAAACAAAAAAACCCGGTGGGGTTACGGGACTAGTAGGTTTTGGCAGGTCATTGCTCTGGTCATGTGAATATACAATGTGATCACAAGTTTTAATATGTTAATAAGAGGTTTTGCTAACGTGATCACGAAATTGTGAAGACGTTAATGAAATCCCTGGTTACTACCTCAAAGGGTAGAGAGAAATTTGGCAACTTCAGGAACGGGATTGGTTACCAAGGCGGGTCTTCAGCTTCCAGCATTCCGGCGTAAGACAGTCCTTTAAGAAAACAGGGTTTCTTGCGCGTAAGACAGTCCTTTAAGAAAACAGGGTTTCTATGCAAGTTTTTAGTTTTATTTTTCTTTTGAATACAATGGATATTTCTTGAATCAATATGCCCAAAACTTCTTGATCGCAATTCTGAATTTCATACCAAAACTCCTCGAATTCTATAACCTTGATCCACAGATCAATTCGAAGGGTCTCAAACTTAGTTTCAGATTTGGCGAGAGTTTTGAGAGTTTTTTTTTTTCTAAACTGTTCACACCTTCTTTTCTCGAAACTGACAAAAGAGTTTGGTCTTGGTCATAGTCTGCTGATTCACGGTTCCAGTTTGATAAGATTTTTCTTGAACTATCTTTCTCGAAAAGGTTTGATAATTCAGTTACTATTTTTTCGAATTTCTTTCTTTGAATATACACTTAAAAATTTGCTAAATTATAAATTCCAATGAGGAATAATTTAATCATTTATCTGGATAATTTCATCTCGATAGATTTCTCAAATTTTCTTTTTACAAACCGTGTGAATATGAAACGAAAGAAATTTCTCTCTTAGAGTATTTAATTATTCATTTATCAAATACTCATAGAATTTAAACATAGAATTTAAGAGAATTCTAATTTTGATATAAAAATTCTTTATGCATCTATTTATGCATAAAAATCAACTACAATGGGAATAACACTTTTATATGAAAGGAAATCCCTTTATGCATCTTTCTATGCATAAAAATCAAATTTAATGAGAATAACACTTTTATATTAAAAAAAATTCCTTTATGCATCTTTCTATGCATAAAAATCAAATTTAATGAGAATAACACTTTTATAATAAAAAAATTTACTTTATGCATCTTTCTATGCATAAAAATCAAATTTTATGAGAGTAACACTTTTATAATTAAAAAAATTCCTTTATGCATCTTTCTATGCATAAAAAACAAATTTAATGAGAATAACACTTTTATAATAAAAAAATATCCTTTAGGCATCTTTCTATGCATAAAAATCAAATTTAATGAGAATAACACTTTTATAATAAAAAAACATTCCTTTATGCATCTTTCTATGCATAGAAATTAAATTTAATAAGAATAACACTTTTATAATAAAAATAAATTTCCATTATGCATCTTTCTATGCATAGAAATTAAATTTAATAAGAATAACACTTTTATAATAAAAAAATTCCATTATGAATATTTTTATGCATAGAAATCAATTTAATAATTAATATGAGTGATATCCATGCATATTCATAGGTGAATATGTACATGGAGTAATTAAAATATTTCTTTTAGATGCAAAAATGGTGGGAATTACTCTTTTGGAATAACATAAAAATAAACTTTCATTTCCACAAAATTCTGGAAAAAATTACCATAACCTCCTTTGTATGGCTGACCATTTCTCATTTTATCACTCTTTATTTAACTTAAATTAACCCAAATTAGATTTATAGAACTCTAATCTACACAATTTTCTAAATTCAAGAGAGTAAACAATAAGAAGAGTTTAATTAATCCTTTAATTAATCTTTCTAGGATTAAGAAAGGCTGGAATGTAAAGAAGAGAAGGGGGTGGCCTTTTCGTCAAGGCATAGCATTTGAATTTAACTCAAACATTTGCAAAGTATAAAAATTAATAAAACCATAGATTTTTCATTAAACAAGTAAGAAAATTAGCTTACACAGAACTTGTAAGCTCTCCTTTGGCTTGAGGGATTGAGGGTTCTACTCTTGTTTGAAGCAAGAGTGGCCACCAATTCACTTTGGAGAGGATTAGGCCAAAAACAATTGAATTATTAAGAAATTAAATGTAGATGGCTCAGGATAGGAGTAGAGTAACAGTGCATAAACACCATTAAGCTTTTACAAAGGGGAAGGCTTCTATTTATAAGAAAAAGTGAGCCTCAACCCAAGCAAACTGATTCTAGAATTTTCCAGATCAGTTTGGTTAATTTTTGACCATTTTTGGGTCAGTTCAGCTTACTTTTTGGATCTAGTTTTGAAATAGGAGAGAGGAGAGATGAAATATCTCATTTTATTGATTAAAAATTGGGGGTATTGATGAGAAAAAAAGTGCCTCCTTCATGGGGGGAGACCCCCACTCTGAGGTGTCAAATTTCAGGTTTTTTACTCTTTTCTTTGGTCCTTGATCCACTCTTCATCTTATGTGAGCATTTACTCATTTTTGGGGGGTTTTTCTTTTATTCTTCAATTTATCTCCTCGGCTATGGAGAAGTGGATCAAAGCAATGAAAGAATACTTCGATGTCACCCGGTACAATGAGAAAAGTAAAATGACTCTTGCAAGACTGAAGATAGTAGAAACAGCCAGAGTGGCATGGAGAAGCCACTACAAGACAAACTGTCTGGATCGGAACACCCAGACATGGAATGATCTCAAGATTTACCCAAGGAAGAGATTCTATCCTCCTGGCTTTTTGGAAACCAAGATGAATGAATTCTTAGAGTTAACCTAGGGGAGCAGAACTATTGAAGTGTATCAGCAAAGCGTTTGCTCTCTTCCTCTCGCCGCCCCCACTGGATGAAGAACAGCTGATGTGGCTAGGTACTTTGGACATCCCACTATGGATTGCCTAACTCCTTTTGGATCAAGGTTTTTGGGGAAGGGCAGTTAGGGACCAAGATTCCAGACTCCAGCTCCTTCCTTCAAGAGTAATCAGGTTCCTTTCCATCAAAATCAGGGAAATCCCGGAGGTAGACCCTCTAATCAACCCTCAGTTTCAATCCAAAGTAATGCAAGACCTCCGCCTTAGAATAGGGGAAGTCAAAGAGAGATGTTCCCAAATCGGCCATCTACTTCCAGGGCAGTAACGCTGGAAGTAATAGAAGAAGAAAGAGAACTAAGAGATTATCCTCCAACTGTGAGATGAGGACATCTCGCGTTTTTTAAGTGGGGTAGGATGTAAGATTCCTCCCTCCATCTTTTGAGGTGTAAAGGTGTAAGAATCTCCCCTTCTGTTCTTGTAATTATTTCCCTCTCTGAAATAGAAGAAAGATCTTGTTTTACCTTGTTTTTATCTAGAGAGAGAAAATGTCTAGAGAGAGGTAATCTAAAATTGAGATATCTTTGGATATAAAAATCCTCCTAATGTCTAAAATGGATTCCCTTGAATCAGAAGTTCAAAATAAACTTTTGAATGTGCATTAGGAATTAATTAAAAATGTGTATAAGGGATCTTAGCCTAAGGGTCTACATTTTCAGAAATTTTTGGATTATAGTCCAATTAAGGCTCCAATGGGCCAATTGGATTAATCCAACTGTTGGGATGAGATAAACCCAAAGAATAAAAGAAAATACCCAAAACTAAATAAATTCTCACATAAGATGAAGAGTTGACTGAGTACAAGGTTTATTGGTTAAAATTAAGAGATATTACTAAAAATGTGAGATCCCGGTCCCACCGAGCAACGGATATCCGGACAAGAGACTAATCCGTCGGTTTGTCCAAAACCGAAACCGGAAAAACTTCCTTTACCCGGAAAGCACGGGCGATTCCACCAGGATAACTCTTTACTCTAACGTAGTCAAGATCATTACTGATCAAACTGATCTGACTGCACCTTTAACGGTACTTGGTCAAATCAAGGAAGAACTTGCACTTGGATCATTTGGATCAACGCTTTTTTCCCCATCAAGAGGCACAGCCGTTGATTCCTATCCATAGAACAATTTCTATCCGGGATTTACTTCATCTATCGTAATAATAGAAATTAAATCTCGATTTACGGATCCATCAGTCCAGCCTATCCGATCCCATGGGTTAGCCAACCGCCCAACCACTGTAGTGATGGGATCCAATTTGGAATTTGGTTAGGTTTTGTCCCGGTTACCAAGGAAAAGAGTTCCAAGGCCCCCTAGCCGGAAGTTCATGCAAACATAAAACTAGTCATACCACTTACACACCCAATATGAAATTGCCTTTTTCTTAGCATCAACTAGCTTTAAAACAATCCTTTAATAAAACCATTATGTCACTGATGACAATCCTCAAAGTCTCTGGTTGAATCCTTATTTCCAGTCATTCTTTCATCGGTATACTTATGGCATCATTGGCAACAAAAACGCTCACCACCTGTTCTCTCAGGGGCCTTTTCCATGGTTCCTAGCTCATAGTAACCGGCAATATATTCATATATTAGAATGGAGTCTCCGTGGAAGATCAGCAAGATCAACCCACAGATCCATATAAAAGAGCCATGGACTCATCTGTTGAGGACCAGCAAGGTCAATCAACCAGATCCATGCCCAGTTTCAGAAAACAACTCTTACTCCTTATTCCAATATCTTCCACGACGCACGTGTGGGTATCTTCGGCGACCCAGAGCCCGAGCACCGTATGGTCAGCACCCTCTAGGATCCTTCACAGGTGACCTAGCGCTTCACTCATAGGCCGCTTCCTTGGTCCCTCATCCACCGTACCGGAAGCTCACCATTTAAATCGAGCCGAGGCTGGTCAAGACCTCGATCGACCTTGCTACGCGAGACGTCCTCCATTGACTCTCCGTCAGCAGTTGCAACTTTATCAGTTCAGTCTTCATAACCTTAATCCTCAAGACGGTCAAAATGCTTCTCCAGCATCCTTGACATAAAACAGTCATTTACAAACAGTCACAAATACAGTTTCTATAACGAACTCTTGTCTTTCCATATTATCCACTCTCGGACCGCATTACTTATTCCACATTCCATTCATCAGTGTGTACTCGTTCTCATCCATTCACTCATATAGACTACATTATCTCACATACATCTTCATATTCATTATTCTACATACATATCCATGTTCGTACGTCCACATCATACATCCAATTTCACATTCATACATACGCATCTACATGCATACATCCACATCTACATTCATACATCCATACCTCCATTTCCACATCCACATTCATATTCATACATCCACATTCACATGCATACATCCATTTTCACATCCTCATTCATACATCCACATTCACATACATACATCCACATCCGTATTTACATCCATACATTCACATCCACCTCTTCATTCACAATCACATCCATACATCCACATCTACATACATACATCCACATCTGTATCTACATCCATACATTCACATCCACCTCTTCATTCACAATCACATCCATACATCCACATCTATATACATACGTCCATTTTTACATCCTCATTCATACATACACATCCACATACATACATACACATCCGTATCTACATCCATACATCCACGTCCACATCAACATTCACATTCATACATATACATCTACATGTATACATCCACATCACATTCATACAACCATATTACATCCATTCTCGTCCTAACACATCCCATATACATCTTAACACATCCTAACTCATCTTAACACATTCTATCACATCTCATACACATCTTATCACATCTTTTTACATCTCATACACCTCTTATCACATCCTATCACTTTCCATACGCATCTTATCAAATCTTATACACATCTTATCACATCTTTTTACATCTCATACACCTCTTATCACATCCTATCACTTTCCATACGCATCTTATCAATTCTTCTCACATCTCATACACCTCTTATCACATCCTATCACTTTCCATACGCATCTTATCAATTCTTATCACATCTCATACACCTCGTATCACATCCTATCACTTTCCATACGCATCTTATCAATTCTTATCACATCTCATACACCTCTTATCACATCTTATCACATTTCATATCTTTTTTTTAAAGAGAATTCTTATATTTGATATAAGATTTCTCTACACATTTATTTATACATAAATTCCATTTAAGGAGACTAACACTTTCGAAATTAAAATCAATCTTTTATGCATCTTCTTATGCATAATTTCAATTTGGTAGAGAATTACACTTTTAGAATAAAAGAATTTCTCTTATGCATCTAAGTTAAGCATAAAATCCATTTATGAGGAAAATCACACTTTTAGTATAAAAAGAATATCTTTTATGCATACCTATATGCATGAAATCCAATATGATAAAAGTAACACTTTTGATATAAAATTTTTTCCTTTATGCATACTTCTATGCATGAAAATTAAAAATGATAAAAGTAACACTTTTGATATAAAAAATTTTCCTTTATGCATACTTCTATACATGAAAATTAAAAATGATAAAAGTAACACTTTTGATATAAAAATTTTCTTTTATGCATGAAAATTAAAAATGATAAAAGTAACACTTTTGATATAAAAAAAATTTTCTTTTATGCATACTTCTATGCATGAAAATTAAAAATGATAAAAGTAACACTTTTGATATAAAAATTTTCTTTTATGCATACTTCTATGCATGAAAATTAAAAATGATAAAAGTAACACTTTTGATATAAAAATTTTCTTTTATGCATACTTCTATGCATGAAAATTAAAAATGATAAAAGTAACACTTTTGATATAAAAATTTTTCCTTTATGCATACTTCTATGCATGAAAATTAAAAATGATAAAAGTAACACTTTTGATATAAAAATTTTTCCTTTATGCATACTTCTATGCATGAAAATTAAAAATGATAAAAGTAACACTTTTGATATAAAAAATTTTCCTTTATGCATACTTCTATGCATGAAAATTAAAAATGATAAAAATAACACTTTTGATATAAAAATTTATCCACTATGCATACTTCTATGCATGAAATAAAAATGGTAAAAATAACACTTTTGATATAAAAATTTATCCATTATGCATACTTCTATGCATGAAATAAAAATGGTAAAAATAACACTTTTGATATAAAAATTTATCCATTATGCATACTTCTATGCATGAAATAAAAATGGTAAAAATAACACTTTTGATATAAAAACTTATCCTTTATGCATGATATTAAAATTCAATTTCTCCATGATTGTAATGAAATTCTTTCAATTAATCTAGGATGATAATTCCTAGAATATGGTAGGAAGTCCTCTTTTTATGCTTTGAATGAAATTATTTTATGCATAATTTTTATAAAAATTTTGCCATAGCTCCGCTGCTATGACTGATAAATCTTAATTTTTCTAAGGGATAATGCTTATCATTAAGAAAATAATTAAAATGATCTCTAATTGGATTATTAATCCATAATGGATTGAATCATCAATATACATAAACTAAAAGCATAGAAAAAAGCCATTAATTTGACCTCAAGCATAGCTTAATCTTGGGTTAAGGAAAAGCTTTATGAAAAGCTTGATTTGGATTGAGAATGGGTCATGAGTATGACCATTTCTTGAGTGAGAGAGAGAATTTACATAAAAATCATTAGAATTTAAACATAAATGAAAATTAACTTCAATAGCATTTATTAAATTATGTAACTCTTCACTACTATTCAAACTTCAATAGCATTTAAAAAACCATACCAATTAAACTTCTCAAGCTTGAGAGGGGTTGAGAAGAGAGAAACATTGAGAAATTATAGAAAGATCAATATTCACTAATTACCTTACAACTTGCTTGATTCTTTGTTCACGGTAGAGGCCCCCCAACCAATCAATTGGTTAAGTATGTTGATGGAGCCACTAATGGGGATTGAAGAAAGAGGGAAGCTCCAAAAACTAGTGAATTATTAAATGAATTCACAGTTCTTGGCTTAGGTGGAGTAGAGTAACGATGCATAAACACTATCTATTTTTCAACAAGGGGGAGGCTTCTATTTATAGGAAAAATTGAGCTCCTAACCAAACAAACTGATTCTAGAATTTTCTAAATCAGTTTGGTCAATATTTGACCATTTTTAGGTCAGTTAAGCTAACTTTTTGGAACTAGACTTGAATGAGGAGAGAGGAGAGATGAAATATCTCAATTTTTATGAGTTTAAAACTCATTCAAGCATGTGAAATATGCACCTCCTTTAAAGAACTCCCCTTCCTTACATATGTGTCATAATGGAATCATTTTAATATTGCTCATAGTTTTTTTACTAATAAACCTTGTACATTTTCAACTCTTCATCTTATGTGAAATATGCACCTCCTTTAAAGAATTCCCCTTCCTTACATATGTGTCATAATGGAATCATTTTAATATTGCTCATAGTTTTTTACTAATAAACCTTGTACATTTTCAACTCTTTATCTTATGTGAAATATGCACCTCCTTTAAAGAATTCCCTTTCCTTACATATGTGTCATAATGGCATCATTTTAATATTGCTCATAGTTTTTTACTAATAAACCTTGTACATTTTCAACTCTTCATCTTATGTGAGCATTTACTCATTTTTGGATACCCAAAATATCTCATATTTTTAATATTGCTCATAGTTTTTTACTAATAAACCTTGTACATTTTCAACTCTTCACCTTATGTGAGCATTTACTCATTTTTGGGTATCTTCTTTTTACAAATTTGAATTTATCTCTTCCCTACACATGGATTGATGCTATTGGCCCATAGGAACCTTAATTGGACCATAGTCTAAAGATTTCTGAAAATCTAGACCCTTAGACTAAGGTTCTTTATACCTATTTCCAATTAATTCCAATTGCACATTGGAAAATTCTTTTTGAATTTCTGTTTCAGGGGAACTCATCTGAATTATAAGAGATATTTTTCTATCCAAAAATATTCAAAATCTGAATATTTCTCTCTAGAATAATTTTCCTCTCTCTAGGCTAAAATAGTTAGCAACAAGGTCTTTATATTTCTGAACAGGGGAAGATACTAGACATCAAAAAGGGGTTGGGGGAGGAATCTTACAAAAAAAATGAGATATTTTAGAATAATGATGCATTTTGACACCTTGGTAAGGAAAGGGAGACCTTTGAGGTAGGATATTTTTTCACATTGTGGAAGGGTTTTTTAATTCAAAAAATTATGATATTTTCTCTCTCCTCTCTCTTAGATCAAACCAAATCAAAAAGGGAACCAAACTGGTCTAAATCTTGTCCAAATTGAGTCAAACTGAACCTGGAAAATCCTAGAACCCAGTTGGACTTGGTTAGTGGCCTCCCTCACCTATAAATAGACCCTCATTCCTTTGTATTTTCATATTAGAGCTATACCATGCTAGTATTATATTAAAATAATCATATTTTCTATTATCCCTTAAATTTTTCTCTCTCTTGGGAGCTTGAAGCTTCTCTCTCTCTACAAAAACTCTTGGAGTTTCTCTTCTCCTCTTAGTGGACTAATTGATTATTTGAGGGCTTCACTGTGCTAACAAATAATCAAGCCAAACTTGGAGGTAAAATTGATTTATATGTTTTTTTCAAATTATCTCAATAACTTTTTTCTTCTCAACTCCTCTCAAGCTTGAGAAGATTTCTAAATGATTATTTTAATTCAAATCAAGCTTTCCTAAAAGTCTTAATGTTTAATTAAGAGAAAGTTAATCTTTATGCTTATTTGTAATGCTTTCTTTATGTAAATCTATCTCTCTAAAAGAATAGCCATCTTTATGGCTAACTCCCTTGGAAAAGGATGCTTCTCAATGATAGTCTCTTAATTCAAAGTGAAACTCTAGGCTTGATGAGCTAGAGAGTAAGAAAATGATATTTTTATGATTTTATGCTATTAAAATAATGATAAATTCTTTTAGATTATTTACGAGTAGTTAAAAACTACTTTAATTCATTCTAAATGAGAAATGGATTACCCTAACAATTTGGGAAAAGAGGAATGTTAAAATTAGCTTAATCTAGTGAGATAATCATAGTTTTGTTTATAATTATGATTAAAATTATGATTTAAATTCATAGTTTGATTGTAAGCATAAAAAAAGACCTACTATCATATTTTCATTACAAGCTTTTATTCTTTTAGAAAAAAATTGAGAATTATCAGTAATAGCGAAGCTATGGCAAAATTTTTAGAAAATAATGCATATCTTATTTTTATGCATAATGCTAAAAGAGGACTTCCTACCATATTCTAGGATTGGACATCCTATGAAAAAAGAATGATTTTCATCATATTCATGGGAAATAAGTTTTTGTATTTATGCATAAATATTTAATTAAAAGAAAAGAGTAATTTTTGGTAAATTTATTTTTATGCAAAAAGAGGAATTCCCATGTTATTTGAGATCCAAGTAATTAAATGGTAAAAGAGAAATTTTTGGCATAATTCAAATTATGAGTATTTATCAAAAGTGAAATTTTGAGTATTATTATTTGGAAATATGGGTAGAATTGATTTTTGTGAATCCCATGAATCTTTTATTCAAAAAGAAGATTATTGAATATATCTTACTTGATAAATTTGAGAAAGAATATAAAAATATCCATCAAGAAAACTTGGATAATTCTTATTTAGAAAAGAGAATCTGGAATCCCTGGGAGGATCGAGGATCCAATGAGTAAACAAAAGTTTAGAATTAATTCTCATTAATGAAGCTTAAGGAATGAAAATACAATACGTAAATGCTCTTTAAGGTTTATTTTTCTTACAACACTCTTATACATAGATTTAATGGGTTCGAAAAAAAGTACCTTTAACTAGGCGAAGTAATTGGCAGAAACTTAGAAAAGTCCTATCAGTATATCGAAAGTAGAAAACGGTACTAAAAGTGGATGTGATATGGATTTGAATGAAGTAAATGAATGTGATGGGATGTAAATGGATGCGATGTGATTAGAGGAGATGTGAATATGATAAGATAAGAAGTAAATGTGGTGTGATAAGATAAGAAGTAAATGTGGTGTGATAAGATGTGAATGTGATATGATAAGACATGAATGTGATGTGATAAGATGTGAATGTGATGTGATGAGATGTGAGTGGATGTGATGAGATATGGATGAGATGTGATTTGATGTAAATGGATGTAAATGGATGTGGGTGTGAATGTGAATGCGAGGAGATGTGGATGAGCTGTGATGAGATGTAAATGGATGTGGATGTGAATGTGATGAGATGTGATGTGATGTGAATGGATGTGGATGTGAATGTGAGGAGTTGTGATGGGATGAAAATGGATGTGGATGTGAATGTGATGAGATGTGAATGATATGTGAAAGGATGTGATGTGATGTAAATGGATGAGAATGAGATGTGATGTGATAGATGTGCATGTGAATGAATGAATGGATGTGATGTGATATGGATAGATGTGGATGTGATGTAATGTGGATGGAATGAATGTGATGTGATGTGGATGGATGTGAACAAGATGTGATAAGATGAGGATGGATGTGACGAGATGTGAATGAATGTGGGATGTGAATGGGTGTGATGAATGTGATGAGATGTGAGTGGATGTGGTGAGATGTGCATGTGATGTGGATCTCGTTAGATATGAATGGATGAGATATGATGTGGATAGATGAGATGTGATGTGATGTGGACCTTGGTAGATGTGACTGGATGTGAAGTGATGTAAATAGATATGATGTGATGATATGTGGATGTGATCTGGATCTGAATGAATGTAGATGGATGTGATGATATGTGGATGTGATCTGGATCTGAATGAATGTAGATGGATGTGATGTGATATGAATGGATGATATGTGATGATATGTGGATGTGATGTGGATCTGAATGAATGTAGATGGATGTGATGTGATATGATTGGATGAAATGTGATGATATGTGGATGTGATGTGGATTTGATTGAGTGTAGATGGATAAAATGTAATCTGAGTGGATGAGATGTGATGTGGATATGTTGTGATGTGATGTGATGAGGATAGAGGTGATATGTAATATGATGTTATTGGATGAGAATGGATGAAGATGATGGGAATACATATAACTGGATGTGAAATAGGCAATGTGAATTGATGTAGAAGAATGTGGAATAACGAGAAATGATGTGAAACAATGTGGAAAGATGAGAGTTCGTTAGAAACTATATTTATGACCTGTTTTATGTGAAGAATGCTGGGGAAGCATTTTGACCATCTTGTGAATGAGGTCGTGGAGACCTAAGTGATAAAGTTACAATAGCTAACGGAGAGTCAATGGAGGATGTCTCACGTAGCAGGTCAGCCGAGGTCTTGACCAACCTCGATTTAAATGGTGAGCTTCCGGTACGGTGGATGAGGGACCAAGGAAGTGGTCATCGAAGATACCCACGCGTACATCGGGAAAGAAAATGGGACAAGGAGTTAGAGTTGTTTTCTGAACTCGTGCATGGATCTGGTTGATTGGCCTTGCTGGTCCTCAATAGATGAGTCCATGGCTCTTTTATATGGATCTGTTGGTTGATATTGCTAATCTTCAACGAAGAGTCCATCTGGATTTTTCTTATATGATTATATTTCTGGGTACTATGAGCTAGGAACTATTGAATAGGCCCTTGAGTGAACAGGTGGTGAGCGTTCTGGTTGCCAATGATGCCATAGGTACACTGATGAAGGAATGATTGGAAATTAGAATTCAAGCTAGATATTTTGGAGGATTATGATCAGTGATACTATGGTTTCATTAAAAGATTGTTTTAAAGATAGCTGAATCTGTGAAACACGCAATTTCATATTGGGTGTGTAAGTGTTGTGACTATCTTGAAGTTTCCTTGAAGCGCTGGCTAGGGGGCCTAGGAACTCTTTTCCTAGGTACCTGGGGTAAAACATAACCAAATTCCTAAATGGATCCTATCTCGCTATAGTGGTTGGGCGCTTGACTAACCCATGGGATTGGATGGGATTAGGTTGGACTGATGGATCCCTAAAATAAGACTCAATTCTGTTAAGTTACGATAGTTGAAGTACGGATAGTCCTTGTTCTATGGAAATGAATCAACGATTGTGCTTCTTGATGAGGAAAAAAATATTGGTCTCTATGATCTAAGTACAAGTCTCTTCCTTGATCTAACCATGTGACTTACGCGTTCGGTGTCGGATTAGTTTGGTTAGTTAAGGTTCTTGACTACGTTAGAATAAATTTTCCTAGAGGATTCGCCCATGCTTTCTGGGCGAAGGAAGTTTTTTCAGGTTTGGTTTTGAAAGAACCGAGGGATTAGTCTCTTGTCCAGATATCCGTGGGCGAGGCTTCGAGTGAGAGGCTCTGCCCTGCGTAAGAAGTGCTACTTCTGCTGCTAGCACCCCCGAATTCATTGTGCGAAAGGGACAGGGATCTTTCATTTATAAAATCCTAATCAATGGCTATGGAATCTAACCCTAATCAAGTTGATTAAGTTAATTTAATCCTATTAAGGATGAAGCCTAATTATAAATATAATGATGAGCTAATTGAAATAATCAAGCTTGACTCAAGTTCAGTTAGGCTACAAGAAGATAGAAACTTGTACTCATAGAAAGACTTGAGAGTAGCTTGTGTTCATTTCTTAAAAATGACCTCTTTTATATGAGGGAGGTACACCTCATATCTTTTATATGAGGGAGGTACACCTCCTATATATGTGTTCATGTGGGATAATGTCCAAGTATGATGTGGCTGCATGCTCCTAATCATGGTCCTCTACTCATGTCTTGTCCTCAATGGCATCCTAAATCTCAACACCCCCCCTTGGTGTCATGATGTATAGGCTACTACAAGGTGGTTGGATATGAGTTACAAAAGATCCTTCACTCCCCCCCTTAGTGTAACATGCTACTTAAGGTAGTCAAGTGTGGTATTACAATATGTCATCACCTCCTGGGTCCATAAGTTGCTACTCTGAGGTAATCATGTGTGAAACAAAACAAAAGACTAGGTCTACTCATTTGGTGACCTTTTATAATTATGGACTAAGGTGGTGAGGCTTTTCGATGTAGCTTTGGTTTTAGAAGAGATGCTCGTTGGGGGTCTTCTCTTTGCTGATGAAGACACCACGTAGTTGGCTTCTTGTGCTGTTGTTGGTGTAGAGTGCGTGTTCCCTTGTGTTCCATTGTTTAGTTGCTTCTCTTCTTCAAGTAGGGATGAAATACAACCCTCTATTGATTCAAGTAGATTCTTTAGAGTGGTCACTAGTGCACCATATTCCTCAGGCATACTTTGATTTTTGCATAGCCCTCTTTCCCTTGATGAGGGGAAGTGTTACACTTAAGATCTCTAGCTTAAATCAGCACTAGGATTCCATATTTACTCCAAAATTGACGATTGATTTTTTGATGAATATGACTCAATAAGTGCACTTAAATAAGCCTCCAGAGGAACTCTTTCGTAGTACAACTCCATGAAACTTCGCATGACTCTCCGTAAGTTTCACCCAACATGGCCATCATGTGCTTGCTCCATTCCTTACATTGGAGAGGTTGAAGGATCAAGTACATTTGACAACTCAAAAGCCACATTACCATTAAAGATCTGAGGAATCTCTTCTACTTTCTCAATATGAGTGCTTGCTAATAACACTCTACGAAGAACACCAGCATGAGATTCCTCAGACAATAAGTATTTGGCCACACACTTTTGGGGTGCTGCCTGTAGTGTTGCTTTACTCTCCTATTATTGGAATAACAAGGTATTGTGTTGTTATATCTTTATCAAAGATATAACATGGTTCCTCTCCAACGGGTCTACACACAATTATCCTTTCAATCTAGAGTGAGGACATAATATTCCATCAAAATCATCAGCATTAGTAATATAAAAATGACCCTGTATAGTTCTAACAATAGGATCACTCTCCAAATCTCCCACAAAATGTGAAAAGAAGTGTTCTTCATGGCAAGAAAAGCTCTCAGGACAAACACACAAGCTCTTAGAAAACCAGCTCACAAACACACAACAAGGTAATGATAATGAATTCAAGATCTAGACACTAGTTCTATACAAATTAATTTTTTTTTAAATTATACTCATTTAAAAAAAATCATTCTAACAAACATAAAAACATTCTTCAATCATTATAAATAATGTTATTAATACACAAAATCTAAAAATTTATTTTCAATAATTATACTATATAATAAATGCTTGCATAACTAACACTCATTTAATGATTATTCCATAACTAACTCCCATATAATGATTGCATAACCTTTATATGTCTTTTGTGATTCCAATTGAAGCTATAACCTTACTTCTGCCATCCTTTTTTATGATTTCATCCATTTTTATTTCAAGTAAATAGTACATCCTTGTATAGTTCTTACGCCATTGATTTTAACCCCAAGTAAAGATGTGCTTGGAAAGAGCGGGTACTCTAGGCATTGCTTGGAAAGAGTGGGTAGTTTAGGCATAGGCTTGAAAAGAGTGGGTCTGTCCATCCTGCACAAAGTTCCATAACTTGTTATGCGAAAGGCACAACTTTCTAGCACAAGAGAGTGCTTATGCAATGTGACATGAGAACAATGCTCCTCCATCATCCCATGGAGTTGATATTGGACAATAACATCATACGTGTGATTTATAAATTAATTAATTGTATGTGTGTGTGTGAGAGAGAGAGATGTATTAAAGTGTACCATGACCCCCCACCCTCACTAAGAGCGACGATCACCCTTAGTGAAAATCCCTACCCTTATAAGGGCCCTGTGATTAAGAGAATGATGATCACGCTTAGTGAGGGTCGATGGTGGCACACTGTGAGACCCCACCAACTAAGGCGATGGTCGCCCTTAGTTGGTGGATATATATATATGCAAACTGGGCTTGTCTTGGATCAGTGGAGATGTGGATGACACGCTTTGTTGTGGTGGTGTCTTTCCTGGTCCTGGGGATTCTGGTCTCCCCGGATCACCTCACCTTTGGATTCAAGGGTGCGGGCAGCACCTCTACCTATAACAGCATTGCAGTGGCCCTCTGCATTGCTACGGCTTGGGCACATCGCTCTGGGTGACCTTCATCGAATGCATCGCTAATGCATCTCCTGGACTGTTTAAGTTCTCTGTCTTGTTCTAATTCATGTATCAGCCACGTGCTTCTTGGCACTTGAGAAAGACGGCATGAAAAGAGATGGAAGGCTGGGAAAAGCAGTGAGATGGAAGGCTGGGAAGGGTAAGTTGCAAGGATGGTGTAGGGAAAGGGGGGCGGTCCTCCTTTCCCTGGAGGAGGGAAAGGCAACCAGGGAAAGCAGGGAAAGGCAACTGCTATCCTTTTTCAGCCGGGGCCATGGAGCCAGAGAGGGGGGAGAGATAGCGACAGGAGATGCTCGAGGACTTTAACACATCCGTGTTCCTGGGAATTCATTATGCATTGTTGAGTTGTCGTGATCTCATGCACGTTTTGGCACGTGCACATTTTCTTGAGTATGACGTGGACATACTTCTCCCCATTGGTCAGCTTAGACGTCGAGCACGTGGATGAATTTATGTGTTTGTAAGGGCTATTGTGCGAAATCTTTGTAATATTGTCCAAGCACCCAATGAGTAGTCTAGTGTGGACATAGTTATTGGATTATTGTGTGAACACACCTAGTTGGACATTATTATTAGGGTTCATAGAGTTGGTAGCCAACTCACCAACATTAGACATTATAAATAGGAGTCTAGGCTTTAGACATATTCATTCACATTGATCATCATTGAGTGCTACCATTGAGTATCTCTATTCAGCATTGTATACATTTCATGTTAGCAATACATGGTAGATTAGGTGATCTCTTTCTATTATGTATTGAGCATAAAGAAGAAGCAGTTAAACATGGGTTTAAGTCTTTGATTAGGTGCTATTGCAATCAATCAATTCATAGACACACTTCTGCCGCCCGCCGCAAGCACCCATGTTACATTGGTATAAATGGTAAAAAGACTGCAATTGTTTTTCTCTCATAAGTGTGTGGAGATCCATTGTGAAGAACTCCATCATATTTGCTTTTTCACTCAAGTTTACGTTTTTTTCCCATCAAGGCTGCATTTTGCAACTTCCTTTATGAGATAGCTCTAAGGGCAAGAAAGAGGGCCAAATGCACCAAATGGAGGAAGCTGATTCTGGAGGATGAGCCCAAGGAGCAGACACTACTAGGCTTGGAGGTAATCCAGACAAATGGAGAACAACCCATTCCAGAGTCTATTTTCGTGTCGGAGGACAAAGAGGAGTTAGTAAGGGAAGTTTAGATTTCTCTCTCGAAATCCATTGAGGAGAAGGATGAGATGAGAAATTTTGCCATGGTGTCTACCATAGTAATTGAGCATCCAGAGGTAGAGGGGTTGGTTCTAGTGTCCACAATTCTTGGGGAGGGAGTGGCGTAGACATCATTGCAACAGGTCCAGTAGCCATGCTATTGGGTTTAAGACGTGTGTGTGAGTTCGCTAGAAGATTTGTATTGGGGTGGAGCAGTGGGGCATTAGTTGCACATGTGCATCAAGTTGAGCAGACAACCACCCATCCCAGATTTCCCTTTCAGAGGACAAAGAGGAGTCAGTAAGTGAACTTCAAATTTTTCTCTCCAAATCCATTGAGGACGAGGATGAGATGAGTGATTCTACAATTGTGTCTAGCATGGTAGCTGAGCATCTAGAGGTAGAGGGGCTAGTTCTAGTGTTTGTAGTTTGCGGGGAGGCAATGGTAGAGACATCATTAGAGATATAGTAGGTCCAATAGCCATGCTATTGGAGTTCGGACCAATGTGTGCCATGTGGAGCACAGCACGAGCTCGTCAAAAGAGCTCTACCGGGGTGGAGTATCGGTTACATCCGTGCTTCGAGTTAAGCAAAAGGGAGTGTCATGTACACACTCTCCCAAGTGTGATGATGTGGACATGCTTCTACCCATTGGCTAGCTCAAAGGTTGATTATTTGGCTGGATTTATATGTTTGTAAGGGCTATTGTGCCAGATCTTTGTAACATTGTCTAGGCGCGTGATGAGTAACCTAGTGTGGATAGAGTTATTGGGTTATTGTGTGAACACACCTAGTTGGACATTATTATGCTTGGTAGATTTGGTAGCCAACTCGTTGATATTAGACACTATAAATGGGAGTCTAGGCTTTAGACATATTCATTCATTGATTGTTACATTCACTGAGCTTGATTGTGATAACACACAACAGAGCCTTCAACAAACAGGACCTTCTTTATACCTTTATGTGGTGAGAATCTTTAGCATCCAATTTGGAGAGTAGAGAGAGAGAAGAGAATGAGAATGTAGAAGACAACACAATATTGGGTCCCAAATACCCACTGTAGGGCCCCCCTGCAACAACAAGCAGGAGTATTTGCTTATATTATTCTTTGGAGAATGTTGTACAATAAACAAGCGATGTGAATGCCCAATGCAAGGACAAGGAAGACTGTACGTCGGCTAAGTATCCACCTAATTTGAGGCTTTACTGAAGACTCTTGTGGCCATTGATGCAAGTCCAAGTCCAGATAGTTGTAGGACTCACATATGCTGGCTAAATGTGAAGAGGAGCTCCCTTGATGATGCCTTGAGTCGATTGGATGCTGTATGCTTTTGCACTTTCTGCTGAATATCTGAATGTTTTATGTGGGACTGAGGCGCTTGAATTTATATGGCCTCTTGGTGTTGGATGGCTGCCTGAGAAGGCTGTCAGCCTACTGTAAATTCCCACGACTGGCATTAATGCCCAATCAGCTGTTGCAAATGCCCACAACTATCATAAATGCCGAGTCGGTTGCTGTAGAGCTCTCTCAGCTGCTGTAGGGTTGGTTGATTGTTGCTGGTTGATTGGTCACCTAAGCCACCAAGGGCCGGGCAACTACATGGCAACTACATGGCAAGGGTTTGGACACGCTTGCAAGGATAGCCCACATTGGGCTACCTTGGGGCTGGCCCCTTCTAAATGCAATGATCCTAAACATGCCTACTCATATATCTATGGCTATGGTAGACACCTACATTCTCCAAGGTAGCCCACATTGGGCTACCTTGGGGCTGGCCCCTTCTAAATGCAATGATCCTAAACATGCCTACTCATATATCTATGGCTATGGTAGACACCTACATTCTCCAAGGTAGCCCACATTGGGCTACCTTGGGGCTGGCCCCTTCTAAATGCAATGATCCTAAACATGCCTACTCATATATCTATGGCTATGGTAGACACCTACATTCTCCTATGGCAAGGGTTTGGACACGCTTGCAAGGATAGCCCACATTGGGCTACCTTGGGGCTGGCCCCTTCTAAATGCAATGATCCTAAACATGCCTACTCATATATCTATGGCTATGGTAGACACCTACATTCTCCTATTGACTGATGATTTCTCCAAGTGGGTTAATAGGATTGACAATTGACTGACCTCTAAGGCTCAGAGATTGACCTATGTAGATTGTGCTTGACTGACCCTAGACTGGGGGCTCATAATGGGATCATGGCATATGACAAAATATTCCTAAAATATGCTACTCTTGTATAAATGCTACACTGACAAGCATGCCACTGTCACTGTGTATCCAAGTGGGTTAAGAGGATTGAAAATTGAATGACCTCTCCCAGTCTTAGAGATTGACTTACATTGCTTGTGCCTATGTAATGTCTACTGGAGATGCCTTTCATGCTATTTTACCTTGTAAAGTGAGATTGTTTCTACAGTGCTGACATTGTCACCTTCTCACATGTGATGTTTACTGGGAGTGCCTTCTACACACTTGTTGGCCAGTGTTGGCTTGCCCTCATGGTTTTGACATGTCACATGTCATATGTATATTATTAATTGTGGGATTATGCATCTTTACACTTGCCATACATGCCACTACGATCATGGCATCGTTGAGAGTTTACCCATCCTCTCATAGCATTGGCTGATGCTCGCCTCGAGCCCCCACTTTTTCTCCTGATTTTTAGCTTTCCCCATTGCTGAATTTTTACTTTTATCAACCCTACCATTGTTGATTTTTCCTCATCGGATCCTCCATTGATGAGTTTTTCTCTTGTAGCTTACATTGCATGTCTCACAAGCATGACTTTTGGATCATGTTGCCTTTACACATGCGTATATCTGCTACCTCTTCTTATGCTTATCACACTGTTGCAGTTACAGAGCTATGCTTTGCTCTCTTGTTGTCATTGATGTGGATTACATGCAGTTCATCTTGGCATTTGGATGCTTGCCTTCAAGGCGGTATTATGCGATGCCTCTTGATTTGATGCATTTGATGTCCACATGATCTTTGACATGCATTTCAGGTGATGCGTTTATGTACTACTGTGCTCTAGTAGGTACACAAATGCTAATTGGGCTGGTAGTATTGCAGACTGGAGAGCTACTAGTGGTTTTATGTTCTCATTTGGGAGTGTTGCTAAGAGTTAGAGCAGTAAGAAGTAGCCAACAGTTGCCTTGTCGAGTACAAAGGTAGAGTAGTACAGGGGTGTTGCTATGGCAGCTTGTGAGGTAGCTTAGTTTTAGAAGCTAATTGGTTACATGGGAGAGCCCATGGATAGGGAAGTTGTCATATATTGTAACAACATGAGTAGCATACAATTGGCTAGTAACCGAGTATATCATGCTAGAACAAAGCACATTGAGGTGCATTATCACTTTGTGAGGGAGAAGGTTCTAGCAGGAGATGTAGATCTGGTATATGTCAGCACCACAAAGGATCAGGTGGCTGACATCTTCATGAAGGCATTGGGCATAGAGAAGCTCCACAGGTTTAGGAGCTTACTTGGAGTGCACTGTGTGGAGTTGAGCTCGAGGGGGAGTGTTGAGCTATCGAGCTCAACTAGTGCTACGGGCGGACATTGATGACATGCCTAGGTGATAGCTTCTGCATCTACACCATTGGCATGGCTGGTGAGATTATGGGTGATATGCGGCGAGTGGGATGACAGGCTGTGTGGTGACAACCATTTTGGATTACTAGAGACTCGCATAGTAATAGCGCCAGCTCATTTAGTCAGGTTCACATTATGGACCGCTTATATGTTGTAGTAGTTGAGTACTAACCCATATAGTGTGTACTCTTATCTTTATGTTATGTTGGTTGAGTAGAGAAGAAGAAGATAGAAGAAAATTGAGCTATCCATCTCTCTCTAGTGTCTTGCTCTCTCTTGTGTGTGTGTGTGTTCGCTTGCTAGGGTTTGAAGCTCTCTCTCCCCCCCACATTCTCTTTAGTTTTGGCCTAGGCGGGTACCTTGGGAGTGGAAGGCTGGGAAGTCTTAGGCTTTCTACTATTGTACTTCATTTTAACACTCTGTGCAAGTGAGAGTGCATCTTGAAAGATGGCTGGCCGAAACATATGCACTTTCCACTAGATTTGCGTGTCAAGACCATAAAGGAATTTCCCTTTCTCGGCCTTGTCATCTGATATGCCCAATTGAAAACATAAGTTTAAAATTCCATTAGCAAACTGCAAACTATAGGACAGGTTGTGTGTTTTGACTTATTCCCTTAAACTCGTCTTCAAGTCATTCAAAGTAATAGGGCGGTAGAAGCTGCTTAAGATCAAGGACAAACTCATCCCAGACATAAGTCACCATACCTAATCTAATGTGGGCATGAGTCCACTAAGTCCACCAAGGAATGGCCTCACCTTCCAAATACCAAATAGCCAAGATCACTCTATTTCTCACTACACCAAAATAAGCTTCAAATTGATACAACCAAGAATAAAGGGTTTTACCATTATACTCATCCTCTCAGAAGGATGACTCAAGAAAGCCACTGGTGTTACTCTTGCATCTAAAGCCACAAGAAATCTTTTGTGCTCCATGTGGCGCTTGGCATCGTCTTGTGCAGTAGTATGGGATGCTGTCGCATAGACTTCTATCAATCAAATTTCCATTTCTCGCATCTGCAACTTGAGGGTCGAACTCGACTGCGCTAAACCATTCAAAAAGGTTATCTGATAGAGGATCTAACTACTATGAGGATCTGGGAAATAGATGGAGAGGGAGGAGGAGATGGAGAAAAAGGATCTGGAAAACGGGTTCTTTCTTCCATGGCCAAGATCTGTGCCTTCTTCTCTTCCAATTGGGTGCTCTAGTATGCGATTGCTTGCAACATTGTCCTGAACATGTCATGCACACTCATTCTACCGCCCTCAAAAGACTTCCTGTGCTCTTTGTTCCGAAGTTCTTTGTTCTCTCTTCATCAAAGCTTACTATAGCGGGAAAATGCACTTCCTTTTTGGAACGCAATCTCACCATCCACTATGTATGTGGGAGACTTTCGAGAGCCTAAAAACCAACCGTCCTTCCAGGGTCAAGAGTCACACCGAAAGGGGTGGTCCTCCGGAGTCTGGAAACCAACCACATAAGTGAGAAAAAAAATTCTTTCTTTTTTTGTAGTTTTCTAGCTGAATCTTCACACTTGAAGAAGGCTCTGATACCAATGTAACATGCAAAAGCTAGGTGGAAGAATTTGTAACCTCAATTTTCAAAAATCAGCAATCATTTGTGACAAAGATAACGCATAGCATAGAGAGAGATGTGCAAAAATACAGAGAGAGAGAGAGAGAGAGAGAGAGAGAGAGAGAGAGAGAGAGAGAGAGAGAGAGAGAAATGAAATGAAATTTTATTATTGTCTTCGAAGGACCATAAACGGGTCCATGAGACACATGTCGAACATACATGAATACATAAGTCGATGCGCTCGGGAGCCTCATCAGAAAGCATAATGAAACTAAAATGTGTGAAACTAGAACTGAAACTGAAATGAAAATAAAAAAGCTCTGCAGCATACTATAAGTGTACATCATGAGAAGCATGTCATGCCATATAGGTACTCATGAGGGCTAGGCCCCCTCGTCAGGTGCTCCATAATAGTAGAAGAAGTCGTGCCCCTCCACCTCTCCTCCCTGGAGGATCAAGTGGATAATCTAGTCCCTTGAGATCTCGTGATCTATAGGCAACAATGGAGGGTCCCCCCTGAGGTGTCATTGTCTGAATGCCCGTAATGTCCTCTGGCATCGTTACCACTCTCCTGTAGTGCCCTCTATGTAGGTGCTCTATGCGTCTTTGCTCAATCATCTCATATGTGCATCCTTGTGGGTACAACTGAGAGACCCCTCTGCCCCCTCTGCACACCGAATTCCCGGTTGTTAGCAGAGGAAGTAGCTCCCTCTTGCGCGGGGCAGGGTTTCCTGCTCAGGGCCTCACCCTCGAATGTCCGAACACGAGACTAATCTGGTGGTCATTCCGAAATCGAAACCGGGAAAATTTTCCTTGCCCAAAAAATGGGGACAATTCCACCTTTTTGATTTTCTTAACGAATTTTCTAACGGGTTCGAGAGATTAAACCATCCTTCACATGATTAAACCAGATAGAAGGAAAACTATCCTGACCGAAATCAGGCACAGCTGTTGATCTACTCATTTGAGAAATTCTTTAGGGTTTTATTTAACTACTTGAATTCTAAGCATATTCGTATTATTTTCATTTAATTATTAAAACTCCACTGATTCCAGCCTAACCCCATCCAGCCCATGGGTTAGCCACCACCCTACCCTGGAATCGGTAGAACCTGACAATTACTCACCCACCCATAATTGAATGCCTTTCTTAACTTTTGCTTTCGAATATAGATACGCACACACTCCTCTTTAAAACTTTAACATATAAAATAATCCATTGACAAACAGTTATTGATTACAGATATCATAACTCAAAATTTTCATCTAATCGCTTGTTTCTTAAAAAACAATATCACTTTGGACTCTTTGTTGAGACCCACTAGTCAAATAGTTTACAATAATCATTTTGTCCATCATACATATCTTCCACAACATACACATGGGTGTCCTAGGCATCGCGAGCCCATGCATCGCCTGGTCAGGACCCTCAAGGATCCTCCTTAGGTGTCCTGGCACTTCACTCATGGATCACTTCATTAGCCCTCATCCATCGGACCTGAAGCGCACCATTTTTCAACCATACCAAGGCTAGTCAAGACCTGGGTAGGTTTTTGTGGTGTGAGCTATCCTTTGAACACTCCCCGCTAGCTGTTGCAACTGAACTTCCCTTAGAAAAACATATACCAAATGCTCCCTCCAGGATTCTGGCGTAAGACAGTCCTTTAAGAAAACAGGGTTTCGATGCAAGTTTTCAATTTTATTTTCTTTTGAATACAATGAGTATTTCTTGAATCAGTATGTCCAAAACTTCTTGATCACAATTCAGAATTTCATACTAGAATTCCTCGAATTCTATAACCTTGATTCACAGATCAATTCGAAGGGTCTCAAACTTAGTTTCAGATTTGGCACGAGTTTTGAGAGTATTTTTTTTCTAAACTGTTCACACCTTCTTTCCTCGAAACTGACAACAGAGTTTGGTCTTGGTCATAGTCTGATTCACGGTTCGAGTGATAAGATTTTTCCTGAACTATCTTTCTCGAACAGGTTTGATAATTCAGCTACTATTTTTTTGAATTTCTTTTTTTGAATATACACTTTTAACTGATTTCTAAATTAGTTAACGAATTCCAATGAGGAATAATTTAATCATTTATCTGGATAATTCGATCTCGATAGATTTCTAGAATTTTCTTTTTACAAACCGTGTGAATATAAAACGAAAGACATTTCTCTCTTAGAGTATTTAATTATTCATTTATCAAACACTTATAGAATTTAAACAAAAATTTTAAAAGAATTCTAATTTTGATATAAAAAAATTTATGCATCTATTTATGCATAAAAATCAACTTCAATGGAAATAACACTTTTATATATAAGAAAATCCCTTTATGCATATTTCTATACATAAAAATCAAATTTAATGAGAATAACACTTTTATAATAAAAAAAATTCTTTGCATAAAAATCAAATTTAATGAGAATAACACTTTTATAATAATAAAAATTCTTTATGCATGTTTCTATGGATAAAAATCAAATTTAATGAGAATAACACTTTTATAATTAAAAAAATTTCTTTATATATCTTTTTATGTATAAAAATAAAATTTAATGAAAATAACACTTTTATAATTAAAAAAAATCTTTTATGCATCTTTCTATGCATAAAAATCAAATTTAATGAGAATAGCACTTTTATAGTTAAAAAATATTCTTTAAACATCTTTGTATGCATAAAAATCAAATTTAATGAGAATAACACTTTTATAACAAAAAAAAATCTTTATGCATCTTTCTAAGCATAGAAATTAAATTTAATAAGAATAACACCTTTATAAGAAAAATAAATTTTCATTATGCATCTTTCTATTCATAGAAATTAAATTTAATAAGAATAACACTTTTATAATAAAAAAATTTTCATTATGCATCTTTTTATGCATAGAAAATCAATTTAATAATTAATATGAGTGTTATCCATGCATATTCATAGGTGAATATGTACATGGAGTAATTAGAATATTTCTTTTAGATGCAAAAATGGTGGGAATTACTCTTTTGAAATAACATAAAAATAAACTTTCTTTTTCATAAAATTCTAAATTTTTTTGCCATAATCTCCTTTGTATGGCTGACCATTTCTCATTTTTATCACTCTTTATTTAACTTAAATTAACCCAACGTAGATTTATAGAACTCTAATCTATACAATTTTCTAAATTCAAGAGAGTAAATAATAAGAAGAGTTTAATTAATCTTTTAATTAATATTTTTAGGATTAAGAAAGGCTGGAATGTAAAGATGAGAAGGAGGTGGCCTTTTCATCAAGGCATATCATTTGAATTTAATTCAAACATTTACAAACGATAAAAATTAAGAAAACCATAGATTTTTCATTAAACAAGTAAGAAAATTAGCTTACACGGAGCTTGTAAGCTCCCTTTGGCTTGAGGGATTGAGGGTTCTACTCTTGTTTGAAGCAAGAGTGGCCACCAATTCACTTTGGAGAGGATTAGGCCAAAAACAATTGAATTATTAAGAAATTCAATGTAGATGGCTCAACACAAGAGTAGAGTAATAGTGCATAAACTCCATTAAGCTTTTACAAAGGGAGAGGCTTTTATTTATAGGAAAAAGTGAGCCTCAAACCAAGCAAACTGATTCTAGAATTTTTGAGACAGTTTGGTCAATTTTAGACCATTTTTTGGGTCAGTTCAGCTTAGTTTTTAGATCTAGTTTTGAAATAGGAGAGAGGAGATATGAAATATCTCATTTTATTGATTAAAAATTGGGAGTAATGATGAGAAAAAAGGTGCCTCCTTCATGAGGGGAGATCCCCACTCTGAGGTGTCAAAATTCAGTTTTTTTACTCTTTTCTTTGGTCCTTAGTCCACTCTTCATCTTATGTGAGCACTTACTCATTTTTGGAGGGTTTTCTCTTTTATTTTTCAATTTATCTCCTCATTTGGATTAATCTTATTGGTCCATAGAAACCTTAATCTAAAATTTTTAAAAAATTTGGACGCTTAGGCTAAGGTCTTTTGTGCACATTATAATTTATTTCTAATGTACCTTAGGAATTTCTTTTTAAACTTCTATTTAGGGAGAATTTATTTTAATAAGAAGGGATATTTTTCCATCCAAAGATATCTAAAAATTGAACTACCTCTCTCTAGAATATTTTCTTTCTCTAGGCCAAAACAGGTAGAAACAAGATCTTTTATTATTCTGAAAAGGGGATTGATTACAGGGGAAGAAATTAGATATTTGAGAGGCTGGGAAAAATCTTACATTCTCTCCCACTTGAAAAATGCGAGATGTCCTTATCTCGCAAACTGGGGATAATCTCGCATTAGTTCGGCTTTTTTCTCCCAGGTGGCGTCTTCAAAAGGATAGAACTTCCATTTGACTAATAATTCTCTCTGAATTCTATTCTTGAGAATATTCTCTCGAACATCAACCATTTCATCAGGTTGGAGTTCCATTTGCCATTGGGTTGAAGAAGTTAAGATTTAATCATTAAGCACATGATTCAGGCGCTCGGTACAAACTTTTTAAGTAGGCTGACATGAAATACATTATGTACTTTGAGATGAGGAGGTAGAAGAAGTTCATAGGCTAAGTCATCTACTTTCTTTGTAATCATATATGTGGGAGATAACTTCTTGTACTACCCAAGAGATAGAGAACTTCTTTTGGGGCGTACTCAAATGAAGACCATATCTGCTTCTTTGAATTTTCTGTCTGACCTCTTCTTATCTGCATGCTACTTTTGTCTATCTTGGGCAGCTTTTGTATCCTTGCGGATTGATTGCATCTACTACTCCATGTCATCAAGCATCTATTTGGACATCTCGACCCTAATCAATGGGTTGGGACCAAGTTAATGGTGTTAGGCAGTCTTGTCCATACAGAGCTTTGAAAGGGCTCATCCTGATACTTCGGTGATAAGAAGTATTGTAGGCAAATTTGACTACGTGAAGATAGCTTAGCCACTTCTTGGGTTCCCTGCCAAAGCATGACCAAAGTATATCTTCCATTCCTTGGTTCACCCTTTCTGTTTGACCATCGGTCTTGGGGTGGTAAGCTGCACTGAGATCTAAGAAAGTTTCTATTGCTTCAAAGAATGCAACCGAGAATCTTGACGAGAATTTGGGATCTCGATCACTTACTATTCTCCTCAGGGTAGGCCATGCAATCTGAAGATTTCCTTGAGGAACACTCTGGCCACATCCACTGCAGTGTAGGTTTCTTTTACTGGAATCAGATGGGCAACTTTGGTTAGTCTGTCAACTACCACGAAGATGGAGTTGTAACGTGATTGCACTAAAGGTAGTCCAGTAATAAAATCCATACTAATACATTCCCACTTCATCTGGGGGATGTCTAATGGATGTAACTTCCTAGGCATTTTTACTCTCTTAGCTTTGACTTTCTGACATATCAGGCATTGACGTACATGATTAAGTACATCCTTTTTTAGACCAGGCCAAGAAAAGCTTTTCTTTACAGACATGTAGGTCTTGATGAAACCTGGATGTCCTGCTATAAGGCTATCATGGGCTTCATTCAGAATTTGACCCTTATTTCCTTCATCATTGGGAATGCATAGTAGCTTGCTATTATAATACATAATTCCTTCATCCAAGCTGTACCCTTAAACTTAGTTCAACTCCTGAGGAGTTTTGCTTTCCTGCCATAAGTAGGATAGCAATAGGGCTAAAGAATCTATCATGCAAAATCTTCTCTCTTGCTTCATTAATCAATGGATTTGACACCACTGTGATTGCAAGCAAGGAGGCTTTTGTGCTGACGGCATCTGCTACCACATTTTCTTTGCTTGGGTGGTACTTGATTTCAAAATCAAATTCTTGCAAGGTCTGCATCCACCTTCTTTGGCACATGTTGAGATCCTTTTGAGTGAAGATCCACTTCAAGCTCTGATGATCTGTCTCATCAAAGTGAATCTTTGATCCAGTAGGTAATGTCTCCACAACTTCAGGGCATAGACTACTGAAAGCAGCTCCAGGTCGTGGACAGCATAATTCCTCTCATGCGTTCTAAGTTTTCGGGATTCATAGGCCACTGCATGACCTTCCTCTCATGAGCGCACCTCCCAAGGCAAAACCACTGGCATCAGTTACTACCTCAAAGGGTAGAGAGAAATTTGGCAACTTCAGAATGGGATTGGTTACCAAGGCGGTCTTTAGCTTATCAAAAGCACTCCAGACCATTGAAACGGGGTATTCTTCATGAGAAGATTAGTCAGGGAAGAAAGCTATGAGAGCATACTTAGGTATAAATATTCTATACCAACCAATTTATCCCAAGAATCCACTGACTTCATTCACTGTCTTTGGTTCAGGCCAATCTATGACTTCTTGGACTTTTGCAAAATCTGAAGAAATTCTGTCCTTGGATACCAAAAAGCCCAATTATTCAACATGGTCGACAGAGAAAGTGCATTTGCTCTTTTTTACAAATTGTTGGTGCTTCTTTAAAATCTCAAGAGCTTTACGGACGTGAGCTTCATGGGGTCAACTGCATTCTCTTTGAGTAAATCAGAATATCATCAAAGAAAACAAGAACAAAATCATCCAAGTATTCTCTAAGAATGTCTTGCATTAGATGATTGAATGTAGCTGGGGCATTTGTCAATCCAAACGGCATGACAGTAAATTCATAGTGCCCATAGCGAGTATTGATGGCTATCTTTGGGATATCTTGATCATTAATCCTGATCTGGTAATACCCTGATTTAAGATCTATCTTTGTGAAGATCAAGGCTCCATTTAGCCTCTCGAGAAGCTTATCAATTCTGGGGATAGGATACTTATTCTTAACTGTTAGGCTGATTGAGACCTCTGTAATCCACACAGAGTCTTAATGTTCCATTCTTCTTTTTTTGAAAGAGAACTGGCACTCCCCAAGGTGAAACACTGGGTCTTACAAACCCTTGTTCTAACAGTTGCCTAAGCTATTCCTTGAGTATAATGGATTAAAAAATTGGCATTTTGTAAGTCATGCCAAATACCTTCAGAATTTCTTTTGCATACTTCTATGGAGAAATGAAGATTCCGCGTTGGGCTACTGGCTGAGCTCTGGGGGTCAATTCTATCTCATGATCTACTTCCCGAATCGGAGGCATCTGAGTTAGCTCTCCTGGGAATAAATCATCATACTCACTTAACTATTCAGGTTCTTTAGCCTTTCACTTTGTGTCTACGGATTTATTTTGACAACATAAATGAGCTGCTTCTTTCTAAGTCCTTTCAATAACCTAGAAGCTTTTACTAATTACACATCTAGGGATCCGAAAATTCCAGTTCCTTGAACTTTGTTCCTGTGAAGGTCACGGAAGGAAATGGTTCCATTGTGACAGTGAATGTCAGCTTGATTTTTATGCAACCAATCCATTCCAAGGATCCCGTCAAAAACTCCCAAAGGTAAGACTCTGAACTTGCAATCAGTTACATTCCCATCTAGATTAAGTTGAATACGATCTGTCTCATAGTGGTGAGTGAAAGAATCTTCCCACTGGCCAATTCAACTTGCATAGGTTTCCCTAATTTTTGTTCTAAGACTAGCTTACGCAAGCATCTTGGGGAAATAAATGAATGAGTACTGCCTGAATCAATCAAAAGCTTAAATGGCTTACCCTTATACTCAGCTGGAGTATGGATGATAGAGAATTGATAATTTGGCCATTGGTTTTTAATCGCGGCATAAATCTGACCTCTTTCCTCTTCCACTACTTCTGCTATTGTAATTGTTCTGGCTGCTGCAGATTGGGGTGGAACTCTTTCTCTTTGGCTACCCCAGTTCTGGGAGGGAGTTCTGAGATTACTTTGAACAGAGGCAGATGATTGAGAGCTGGAGTCCTCCTAGAATTGCCTTGATTTTGGCGAGATGGACCCTAATTTTGACTAATACGAAGGGGTTGGTCTCAACACTCTAGGTCCTTGACTTCCCTGTCCTCTTAACATGGCAGGAGTCAGGCAGTCTTTAAGCTGGTGACCAAAACCCTGACACCCAAAACACCTCTCACTTCTGAGCTCATCCCTCTCAATCGTTGAAAAAGGTGGGGCTCCTGAGAAAATGTTTTGAGGGAAGGGTCTTCCTTCACTTTTGAATCTCCCAGCATCTTGATTCGGATTAGGGCCTTGCTGCCTCTTTGAGGGTGGAGAGTTTAAAGCACTTTGTGGGGTTTGGAACCTTTTAAAGTTTTAGGGTGCAGGCTTTGATGCGAGACCTTAACAACAAATGCTTTGGCAAAGTCCTTTGCCATTTTGATAGCTTCTGCCATTGAGTCTGGTTTGGCATTTTTCGCTAATGTGTCCAATGGCTCGTTCATCCCTTGAATGAATCTGGCCATCAGCTACTCTTCATCCAAAAGTGGAGAATATTTGAGGAGAAGAGAAAATGCCTGATGATATTCTTCAATCGTCCATGACCCCACTTCACAACAAATTTGGGGGTGCTAGCAGCGGAAGTAGCACTTCTTGCATGGGACAAGGTCCCACACTTGGGGCCTCACGCAACGGATATCGAGACAAGAGACTAATCCATCGGTTCTTCCAAAACCGAACTCGAAAAAACTTCCCTTGCCCAGAAAGCACGGGCGATTCCTCCAGGATAACTTTTCTCTAACGTAGTCAAAAGCCTGAACTAACTGAACTGATCTGATCAAACCCGTAAGTCCCATATCCAGATCAGGGAAGAGATTGTACTTGGATCATAGAGACCAATGCTTTTTTCCTCATTGAGAGGCACAGTCGTTGATTCTTTTCCATAGAACAATTTTCATCCAAGATTTACCTCATCTATCGTACTATACAGAAATTGAGTCTCGATTTATGGATCCATCAGTCTAGCCAACTACCCAACCACTGTAGTGATGGTATCCAATTAGGAATTTGGTTAGGTTTTGTCCCGGGTAGTACCAGGGAAAAGAGTTCCCAGGCCCCCTAGCTGGATATTGAGGATAAGGCCTCTTGAACAGATTATACTTGATTTCTAATGCACCTTTTGAAAATCTTTTTGAACTTCTCTTTCGGGGGAACTTATTTTAATAAGAAAAGATATTTTTCTATCCAAAAATATTCAAAATCTGATTAATCTCTCTCTAGAACATTTTCTCTCTCTAAGCCAAAACAGGTAGAAACAAGATCTTTTATATTTTTGAAGAAGGATTTGATTACAGGGAAAGATACTGGACATCCTGAGAGGCTGGGGAGGAATCTTGCATTCTACTCCACTTAAAAAACGTGAGATGTCCTCGTCTCACAAAACTAGAGGAGAATTCTTTTCCTTAAGATCCAACTGATTCTAGGTTCCTTATAGTCTGGAGAACCCAACAAAATCCTAGGATAAATATCCCTTATATAAAACTCATCATCAGATAATAATTCACTTAGATCGTAACATTCAATCCTTATCACAATAATGGTCCATTAGACCGAGATTTCTATATGAACAGTCCGCCATGGAAATTTTTAATTTTACAGAGTTTTAATTTGACACCCCTTAACTTGATCCACTAGGTCAAGTGTTAACAACAGCAATCTGCCAGCATAATCCACTAATCTTATAGTGATTTGCTGAAGTCATTAACGTCATTCCAGCTACAAACATTATCACAGGGACTCGTCCCATTCATCCTTATTGTGGTTTTGCTTAGTTATTACAATTCAGCCAGAATTCAAAAGTCTTCATTTTTCAATCAAAATCCAAATCAACTCATCAGTTCTCAATCAAAATTTAAAATCATATCAACCACTTTCGAATTCATCATCTAGATAGTATTAAGCTTATAATTTCAAGTCTTAGATTTACTCATATATACTGCTAGTAAAGAGCTGTAGTTATACCCTCGGTATATACGAGTAGTCACAATCCTTGAAACTATAACGTAAATACCATCATGTCTAGGCCTCAAGCAAGTCACGGACTCCATACAATTGCGGTACTTCCATCTAAAGACCCAATTACCAATTTACGAATTTGAGTTTGAATATTAATTTGTACAAATTTTATCACACAATTACAACCTTTTATAGCTTCTTCATAAATTTTGACATTTTTGGCTTCTCAGTTGATCCTCATTAGCCAAATTTTCTCTGATACCAACTGTAAGATTCCTAACCCCACTGTGCAACGAATTTGGGAGTGCTAGCAGTGGAAGTAGCACTTCTTGCATGGGGCAGGGTCCAACACTCGGGGCCTCGCCCACATATATCTAGACAAGAGACTAATCCATCGGTTCTTCCAAAACCAAACTCGAAAAACTTTCCTTGCCCGGAAAGCACGGGCGATTCCTCCAAGATAACTTTTCTCTAACGTATTCAAAAGCCTGAACTAACTAAACTGATTTGACATCATCCACAACAATCCACATTATCCACACATCCATCCATATCTTCCATACATCCATCCACATCAATCCACATCATTCAAACATCCATGCACATCAATCCACATTATTTCATAAGCATTTCCATTCTCATCTAATCACTTTTTTTTAAATCTCATCATTTATTTTCTCATTTTTCCTCATCAGATCATCTCACCCACTTGCATCTACCCATATATCTCATCACTTCACATACATTAACACTAGTTCTGTAATTGGACACTTAAGTGTCCTGAGGACACTAAAGTGTCCTGAAAAGTTAGCATTTTTCTTGAATTTTTGTGGGCAATCTATTAAGAGTTTTGAAATGCTTAACATCCACAAATGTTCCTCAAGACCCAAAAAATCTTGAGATTTTTTAAATTGCACTTTTCTTAGCTTTTGCAAGGCAATATTTTAATTTTCTTAGACACATGCTGATAAAACGCATGATTTTTGCTGTTTTCAAAATAGTAGTAATTTGGACATAACTTTTAGAAGGGACATAGCTTGATCATGAAACTTGGCTTGATGGAAAGCCCATGATGTAAACTAAATCTTGGAATCATTAAACGATAATTACTGGTTAAATTTTTGACTCGCTAATATTGAAATGACGTTTTTTATACAAGTGGAGCATGAATTTTTCTCCTTCCATATGCAAGCTAATAATGTAAAACTTGAGGTGCACCCATGTTATATAGGGTAAATACTACTTTGTTTTGAATTTTCCAAAACTTTAGAGCCACTTTTTGGGCCTCTTCTTATACATGGCCTTTTGCGCAACTAGTTTTTAATACATAAAATATCTAATTATGAGCCTAATTTTGATTTTCATCAAAGGGGAAAGCTGTGTAAGTGCATTATTTGTTGTAGCTATAGGTGTAGACTATTTGTGCAAGCATAGTTATGATTAGTTTTTGATAAAAGATAATCAAATTTTGTATTTTTATTTTTTACACTTTTTTTAGAACTAGGCAATAAGAACCTACTTAAGTGGAGGCTAAGTTAGTGTCATACACATCAAATTATGGCTTATTTATCTCATCTCAAGCATGAAAACCAATAATCAACATTCTCATTGATAGGGCTACATTATTTTTCAGTGGTGTGATTGAGTTTTGATAGTACGCGTTACTTTTGCTGATTTTATGCAACTTTTTTGGAAAAAATTCTAGGAAAGGAAAATGATTTTTTTGGTGAACTTCTACCTCCTTGGACTGATGTATGCTATCAAAATATCTTGGAAAAAATGCTATTGATATCATTGGATTTTTTTGAGAGAGAATGATGCTTGCATATTTGGAAAAATCCTGAAAAATGTTCATTTTCAAGACATATGCTACTTTGTTGCTTATGTACTTCCAAATAAAAAGGCATTTTATATGTTTAGCATTTTTTACATAAGCATAGGGTTATGTTCTACATGCCCAATGAATCATTTTGGTTTTTAAAGCCTACATTAGGAGTTTGATTTTTTTTTGCAACCCCCAAAAAAGGACACTCAAGTGTCCTGTTTTGGTACCAAACTAGTGTTAACATCTATCTAGTTTACATCGCATCTTATCACATTTATTTCACATCACATCTCATTCATTCACATGCTAACACATTCATTCATGTCCCTTATGTGAGGTGTATAGAAGTAATGAGATGTGATGAGAATCAGATAGGTGTGAGGTGTATAGAAGTAATGAGATGTGATGAGAATCAGATAGGTGTGAATGAATGGATGGATGGATGTGATCTGAATAAAGGTGATGAGATGTGAGGTGAATAGATTTAATGAGATGTGATGAGAATCAGATAGGTGTGAATGAATGGATCGATGGATGTGATGTGAATAGAGGTGATGAGATGTGAGGTGAATAGATGTGATGTGAATAGAGGTGATGAGATGTGAGGTGAATAGATGTGATGTGAATAGAGGTGATGAGATGTGAGGTGAATAGATGTGATGTGAATCAGATAGATGTGAATGAATGGATGAGATGTCATGTCATGTGAATCACGATGTAAATGAATGATATGGGGTATGAGTGGATGATATGTGATGAAAATGGATGTGAATATATATGTGAAGAATGGACGTGAATATATATGTGAAGAATGGACGTGAATGTATATGTGAAGAATGGATGCGAATGTGTATATGAAAGAATGGATGTGGTTATGTATGTGAAGAATGGATGTGAATGTATATGTGAAGAATGGATGCGAATGTGTATGTGAAAGAATGGATGTGGTTATGTATGTGAAGAATGGATTTGAATGTATATGCTATAACTCTGATGTTTCTTATGTCCCTAGGCTCTTGGGATTAGCTTGTTCTTAGAGTAAACACATTGTGGTCATCTATTTATTTATTAAGTTTGGTAATTTTTTCTTGACATAGGCCAGTTATAGACCTTGATTAACCTCTGACACCTTGCTAACTCTTGAATTACTTTCAATAATTTTAAACTCTTGTTAATTTGCTACGCTAGCTCATTCATGTGGTCCCTTAAACTAAGTTCTCATAACAAACTTCCATTGTGGTCTAACATGCTTGATTTTATTACACTCTATATCTTTTGAATTCCAGCATACTTTCACTCTACTTCCAGCATACTTTACTCTACTTCCCTGTTTTGCAGATACAGTCTACCGGAACAAACCCTGTCGAACTTCCCATACCATAGCTTTTGAGGACGGAATCTACATCAGGAAAGGGGGCATGTTAACCTATGGCGAACATTGAGACGTATTACTTTTTACGTCATATAACTAATTTAAGTATTTTGAGTCATGGGCCAGGCTTGTCGGCACCACATGTAAAGGGTAAAGAGATTGGATGCCGATGAGAGGCGCACCTCGAATGTCATCAGGATAAGGGTTAGGATAGGCCGGCCATGTGTGGATGCCCATGTGTGAACGGCTAGGTCACATATAAGAGTCAAATGTAACCCTAAAAACTCTCATTCTCAATGTGTTGAATACAAGGAGTGCTCTTGCCTTATCTTCTCCATCCCCTTCTCCTGCGTGTGTGTGAGAGAGAGAGAGAGAGAATAGCGATCGAGCATTGCGTGGCGGCACGGCAGTGGTGAGGCTGTAGAGCGGCGGTGAGACGGCTCCTTCTTCACTGCGGCGCGAGACTCCTTCACGACGGCGGTCTGAGCGGTGAGTGACACACCTTTGCTCCCTGTTTGAGCTTTATAGTTTCTAGTTGTGTGCTTGCAGCCATTAGTGGCTTACATACGGTGCCTGGCAAGTCCCCAGCTTTGACACGTGCGACAGGAGCGCACATGCCCGAATTCAGAAAATAACTCTTACTCCTTGTTCCAATATCTTCGCCAACGCATGTGTGGGTATCTTCGACGACCTAGAGCCCGAGCACCGTATGGTCATAGCACCCTCTAGGATCCTTTGTAGGTAGACCTAGCACTTTACTCATAGGCCACTTCCTTGGTCCCTCATCCACCGTACCGGAAGCTCACCATTTAAATCAAACCGAGGCTGGTCAAGACCTCGGCCGACCTTGCTACGTGAGACATCCTCCGTTGACTCTCTCTGAGCTGTTGCAACTTTATCAGTTAGGTCTCCACGACCTCATTCACAAGATGGTCAAAATGCTTCCCCAGCATTTTTGACATAAAATAGTCATTTAAAAACAAGTCATAAATACAGTTTCTATAATAACGAACTCTCGTCTTTCCAAATTGTTCCCCATCAATCCACATTATTTGATCCACATCCATTTCATATGTATTCCCATTCTCATCCAATCACATTATTTTTCATCTCATCACGTCTTTCCTCATTTATCCTCATCAGATCTCATCCACTCGAATTTACCTATATCCACATCTCATCACTTCATCCATATGTATTCCCATTCTCATCCAATCACATCATTTTTCATCTCATCACATCTTTTCTCATTTATCCTCATCAGATCTCATCCACGCGAATCTACCTATATCCACATCTCATCACTTCATTCATTCACATCCCGATTCACATCACATTACATCACATCCATTTCACCTCACATCTCATTCATACACATCTATCCCGATTCACATCCATTTCACATCACATCTCATTCATTCACATCCCGATTCACATCACATCACATCTCATTCATTCACATCCCGGTTCACATCACATTCATTCACATCCCGATTCACATCACATTACATCACATCTCATTCACTCACATCTATCCATTTCACATCACATCACATCTCATTCATTCACATCCCAATTCACATCACATTACATCACATCTCATTCACTCACATCTATCCATTTCACATCACATCACCTCCATCCATTCACATCCATCACATCACATTCATTCATATACACATTCACATCCATTCTTTCACATACATCCACATCCATTCTTTCACATACACATCCACATTCATTCTTTCACAAACATCCACATCCATTCTTCAATCCATTCTTTCACATACATCCACATCCATACATACACATCCACATCCATTCTTTCACATACACATCCACATCCATTCTTTCACATACACATCCACATCTATTCTTCTACATACACATACACATCCACATCTATTCTCATTACATCACATCTTATTACATCCCATACACATCTTATCACATCCATTCACATTCTATCACATCCCATACACATCTTATTGCATCCATTCACATTCTATCACATTCCATACACATCTTATTGCATCCTATTTTCATCTTATCTCATCCATTCACATGCTATTCTCATTTAATAGCTTTTTCTAGGTTGATCGCGATAATGGGACTTTTTCTAAATTTTTGCCAATTGCTTGGCCTAATTAAAGGTTCTTTTTCTCGACGACTAGTTTCATATTCGTTCTCAGTTTCTCAAATAAATTAAAATCAATATTCCTCTTTTGGAATAGAAGAATTCATGGGATTTACAGAAATCAAATCTACCCATATTTTCACTTTTGATAAGTAATCATAAATTGAATTATGCTAAAATTTACTCTTCTTCCTATTTAATTTCTTGGATCTCAAATACCATGGAAATTTCTCTTTTTGCAATATTCTAGGAATTTCTCTTTTCCCATCTAAATGATGGAATTCCAAATGTCATAGGAATTCCTCTTTTAACATTTAAATATTCCTCATAAATAAAATAAATTTATCTAAATTTCATCTTTGAATTCAATTAAAATACTCATTAATTCCAATATGCTAGGAATTTCTCTTTTCCCATCTCAATGATGGAATTCCAAATGTCATAGGAATTCCTCTTTTAACATTTAAATATTTCTCATAGATAAAATAAATTTATCTAAATTTCATCTTTGAATTTAATTAAAATACTCATTAATTTCAATATGCTAGGAATTTCTCTTTTCCCATCTCAATGATGGAATTTTGAATGTCATAGGAATTCCTCTTTTAACATTTAAATATTTCTCATAGATAAAATAAATTTATCTAAATTTTATCTTTGAATTTAATTAAAATACTCATTAATTTCAATATGCTAGGAATTTCTCTTTTCCCATCTCAATGATGGAATTTCAAATGTTATAGAAATTTCTCTTTTAACATTTAAATATTTCTCATAGATAAAATAAATTTATCTAAATTTTATCTTTGAATTTCATTAAAATACTCATTAATTTCAATATGCTAGGAATTTCTCTTCTCCCATCTCAATGATGGAATTCCAAATGTCACAGGAATTCCTCTTTTAACATAAAAATGAATTACTAGAAATTTCTCTTTTGCTAATTACTATTTTTGCATAAACATAAAAATCAAATTTTCCATGATTATAATGAGAATCATTCAATTAATCTAGGATGATTAATCCTAGAATATGGTAGGAAGTCCTCTTTTCATATTATGAATAAAAATAATTTATGTGTTAATTTTTTAAAAATTTTACCATAGCTCTGCTGCTATTCATGAGATAATTCTCAATAATTTTGAAAGAATAAAGTTTAGTAATATCCCTGTGATTAGAATAACCATTAATTGGATCAATATCCAGTTATGGGCTTGATTCTTAATTTTTTTCATAAATGTAATAGCATAAAAGCATTAAAAAGCCACTTATTTGGCCTCAATTTGACAAGCATAGAAATTACTTTTAGATTAGAGAATTGCTTCATGGAGAAGCTTCATTTGAATATAGAATAGGTCATAGGAATGACCATTCTTTGGGGGAGAGAGAGGCATGCTTTAAAAAAACATTAAATTTAAGCATAAATGAAAATTTAAGTTTTTTATCACTACAATTCCTTAAAGAACTTCAATTGTATTAAAAAGCCATTCAATTGAATGCTTCTCAAGCTTGAGAGGGGTTGAGAAGAGAGAAACATTTGGAGATTTTTTTAAAAAAAAAAATACCATAAACGACACTTTACCTCCTAGATTACTTGATTCTTTAATCAAAGTAGAGGCCCCCAACCAATCAATTGGTTTGGTATGTTGATGAAGACTCCAAGGAAGATTGAAGAGAGAGAAACTCCAATCTCTCCAATTTATAGAGGATAATAGAAAATATCATTATTTCAGTATAATACTGGCATGGTATAGTTTTCATATTTTTTACAAAGGGCTAAGGATCTATTTATAGGTGAGGGAGGCCTCTAACCAAGTCCAACTAGTTTCTAAAATTTTCCAGGTTCAGTTTGGCTTAATTTGGACAAGATTTGGACCTAGTTTGGCTCCCTTTTGATTTGGTTTGATCCAGGAGAGAGGAGAGATAAAAATATCACAATATTTTTGAGTTTAAAACTCCACCACACATGTGAAATAGGCGCCTCCTTGAAGAGCCCCCTTCTCCTTACCAAGGTGTCAAAATTGAATCATTATACTTAAAATATCTCATTTTTTTAGTAATATTCATAGTTTTTTACTAATAAACCTTGTCCTTAGACGACTCTTCATCTTATGTGAGTATTTCCTCATTTTGCAGGGTTTTTCTTTTAATTCTTTAATTTATTTCCTCCCTACATTTGGATTAATCTTATTGGTCCCACATAGGAACCTTAATTGGACCATAATCCAAAAATTTCTAAAAATTTGGACCCTTAGGCTAAGGTCCTTTTTACCTATTTTCAATTAATTCCAATTGCACATTGGAAAGTTCTTTTTGAATTTCTGTTTCAAGGAAAATCATTTTAGACACTAGGAGGATTTTTATATCCAAAAATATCTCAATTTTGGATTATCTCTCTCTAGACATTTTCTCTCTCCAGGTCAAAACAGGGTAAAATAGAATCTTTCTTTTATTTCAAAGAGGGGAATAATTACAAGATCAAAAGAGGAGGTTCTTACACCTACACACCTCAAAAGCTGGAGGGAGAAATCTTACAATTACTAGTCATGGCAATATGATTTGAGAACGTCAAAGGCCAATTGATTGTATATTGTTGTTTGGCCATCTCTTTAAGGATGGAATGCGTTGGACAACTGCAACTTAGTCCCAAAATTGTCAAGCAAATATCTCCAAAAATGGGATGTAAATTTTGGATCTCTATTTGATGTAATAGTTCGTGGGTGGAAAACCACCAATGGGGTACCAAAACTGAATGAACAAGCGAGCTCTGTCTGCTTGCATGGAATGAGCATGCAAAACTTATTGAATTTGTCAAAAATTGTCATACACTGTGTGTTTCTAGATATAGCAGAGGCGGGAAGAGGGTCTACATAGTCCTCCATACTGATGTCGTGAAAAGGTCCCTCAGAAATAGGCAAAGGCTGAAGTAACCCTACATGTTTAGTATGAGAAACTTTCACTTTTTGACATATCTACCATGATTGTACATGTTGGTAGACATCCCATCGTATCTTAGGCCAATAGAATAACCTCTCTAACTTCTCCAAGGTACTTTTGATACCCCTATGACCCCTAACAAGAGAATCATGGGCATCGTGGAGAAGGACTTGGTCCTTTTCTTTGAGTACACAAAGACAGTTCTTGAAAAACAACAAACCAACCATCTTGTATACTGTAGTGGCCTAGTTCTGAGATTGAAGGGCCAACTGATATTGAGTCCGGAACTCTTCCAAATTCGGGTATTGTGCCTTCACTATCCAAGTCTTTGCCTTGAATTTCTAGCACAATGGACTCTTGCAATGTCTGAATAGTGCCCTTTCGACTAAGAGCATCAGCCCTAATGGGGTTATTTTTGCATGGGATGTATTCAATCATTCCACCAAATTGTTGAAACAATTGACTCCACATGGACTACATTTCACTCCATTGGGCACTGGGCAGGGTTTGCAACCATTTAAGTGCTTGGTGATCTGTCTTAATTGTGAAGTCCCTCCCCTCGTAAAGAAAGTGCTTCCAATGCATAAGAGCAATCATCACCCCCAAGAGCTCTTTATCATACATGGAATAATTCTTTTTTGTGTTATTCAATTTGTGGCTATAATAAGACAACGATCCGCAAATGAGTGGCTATAGTGGGAACATTCCAACTGAGAATGGCATGTACCTTTTTAGGGTTAAGGCTAATACCTGGTGAACTCATGATGTATCCCAGGTAATCGATTTCCTATACTCCAAACTCACTCTTCTTGGCATTGATAAACAACTCATTATCTTGCAAGAGTTGCAAAACCTATGCCACATCATCTTGCTCATGCTACTCTGCAGTCTCCCCCTCACAAGATAAGAATGTCATCTAAGAAGATGAAGACATATTTGTCACATAATTTCTCAACTTCTATTTTTTCTACTGCTCATGTGTGGCATATGAAGTCTAACATGACAATACATGTATGGCTTATGGAGTCTGACATGACAATACATGTATGGCTCATGGAGTCTGGCATGATAATACATGTGTGGCTTGTGTGGGGCCTGATATGGTGTATATGTTGTTAAAATGTAAGCAAAGTGATGAGCTATGGTGGATCAAATGCAAGAATCAATATCATTAACAAAGAGATTAAATGATGATTAAGATGAGATTAGTGAGCAATTAACTGATAGCTTAATGTAGGCATGGATACTCAAAAACTAGCAAATTCTCATTAGGCCAATGCCTCAATTTATAGAGTTTACATCCATAAGATGCTAATCATCTAATCCCATTGATCTCTCCTTGATTCACTTCGCCTCTTTTGCTTGATTCTCTCCACCTCTTCACCTTTCCCAAAATATCTCCACACATCCTAAATCTTCTCATGCTACCCTTTATTATCTCCCAGTAGATACTCACACCTTTTCACTGCTTCTCACTCATTTACATATTCTCTTTTACAGTCTCTTGCTAAGGGCTTGTTCCCGCACACACCCATTCACTTGTATATTTCAACACCTCCCCTCAAGTGAATAATCCTTGCACACTTGGACCCTATACCAAGTTTCCCTCTTACTTGGTAGCCCGGGACCAGTGCCTCAAGTCCCTAAACTCATAGTCCTTGACACACACTCTCTCTCTCTCTCTCTATGTGTCCAAGGCTTACTACAAGTGCCCGTGACCTTGACTAAAGTGCTCACACATACATCTACCACATGGCCTACATCATCGGTGGCTCAGAGGTGGTTTTACTTTGTTGGGACAAGTTACATTGGGTTGTGGGGTTTCTCTCTCTTTCTCTCTCAGAAAAGATGATCTGACTCCACGTCCTTAGGAGTCTCCATGAAGTTTGCCGATGTCGTTCCTTCTTCTCCACTAGGTTTGTTGTAGCAGTCTCTTGCCATGTGTACTGGTTTCCCACAGTTGTGGTGGCAAGTGAAGGTCCTTCCTCCTCCTCTACCTCTTCCTCATCCTCGTCCTCATGAGAATCCTCCTCGGGTGAAGAATGCTTTTTCCTCTCTTGCTATTGAGTCCACCCATTTCTTCTCTTTGACCTTGGTCTCTTTCTCTAGTAGAGCTCCTTCTATCTCATGTAGCTTTAATTCAAGTACATTCTTTAAGGTTGCCACAATGTTTTCATATTCACCTTTGTCCACACTCTTCAAAAGCACTACTAGTGCCTCATCATCCTCAACACTTACCAATGGCTGCCAAATGTTGCTTAATGCTTTTGTATTTGTTCAAGTGTGTGATTAAAGGTTCACTTTTCTTCATGTCAAGTTTGTAGAATTGCATTGACAGATTTATCTTTGAATTTTTTGCTTGAGTGCCAAATAATTTATTTTCATCTCATGCATCTTTTGCCCATCGTATCCCTATGATGTGGTGAATGATTTCATCATTTAAACTGAAAGCAATGAGTCCTAATACTTTCTCATTCCTCCTCTTCCACTCATTTTTCCCAATCACCTCTGGGCATTCATCTCTTCCCAATGAAAATTTTTTTCCTCATGAGCAAATACATGGTTTTTGTTTGTCATGTATAAAACTGCTCTCCATTAAATTTAGCTATCTCTTGTGCCGTGCTCATGATGATGTGAAGGGGGTCTTACCTCTTGATCCAATTCAAGATTCAAGGGTAGTGTCTACCCTTTTACAACTCAATCTGGTGTTTAGGTGATGATTACAATAGATTTATCAGCATAAATTCACCATGAAGCCAAGGGTAGCAAATTTATACTACTGAATGGTTGGAGTATCAAACCATCTCTGAATTATAATATGAAGTGATAGGGATCTATATCAAATACCCAATTGTAAATTTGAATCTTCAATTGTACCAAAATATAGTGATTAGTGCTGATTAATTACTAATTAGTAAAATAATCCCCTATTTTGTATACAAAAAATAGAGTGTGCGAGGAGGCCAGATCAGGGGCCTTAGAGTTCAAATGAGCTCAACTCCTTTAAAAGCTATCAATAGAAGTTAGTCTAGTAGAGGATCAAGCCAAGAAACAAAAGATTTGACCAAACATTGAATGCTTAATCTCTGTTTTACCAAAGTCACTTTGCAGATTTGATGCAGAGCTTGATACCACTTCTCCTTGAAAAAATTCACAAATTTGACATCACCAGCATGTAGAGCACCCTTGAAAACCCCTGGGGCCAAGAGGAATTAGACCAATTGCTTCTATGTAAGTGTAGATGTGAGTTTTTCTCCAGGATGCTTCTATGTAAGTGTAGATCTGAGTTTTTCTCCAGAATGGAAGCGCCTCTGAATTCGCAATTTTTTGTAGCTCCTGTTGGCGGTTTGGCGATTTGTCTTGATGGGCCGGTACGTGGGTAGCTTGGCTAGGTGGGCTAAGAGGCTATTTCCTAATGTTAACCCTTGAGGGAGATCAAGCCCACCAGTTGGGGGTGTAGAGAACTTGTTGAAAATTGACTAAAAATTTGATTATCTCCTAATCCTAATTAATAGGATGATTAGTAAGATAATAAGCTCATAAATTGGATGGATTCTAAGCTAGGCTCTAATACCATGTTAAAATGCAAGCAAAGTGATGAGCTATGGTGGATCAAATGCAAGAATCAACATCATTAACAAAGAGATTAGACGATGATGAAGATGAGATTAGTGAGCAATTAACTGATAGCTTAATGTAGGCATGGATACTCAAAAACCAACAAATTCTCATTAGGCCAATGCCTCAATTTATAGAATTTACATCCACAAGACGCCAAGCATCTAATCCCACTGATCTCTCCTTGATTCACTCCACCTCTTTTGCTTGATTCTCTCCACCTCTTCACTTTTCCCAGAATATCTCCACACATCCTAAATCTTCTCATGCTACCCTTTATTCTCTCCCAATAGATACCTCTCATCTTTTCTTGCTTCTCACTCATTTACAAATTCTCTTTTACAGCCTCTTGCTATACCCTGTTAGATTACCGTAACACCACTACGGGCGTTACCACATGAGGGGATGGCCTCTAGCTCCTCACCACCCAGCCATAGAGGAAGAATGAGGATTGCCCCTCATCCCCCATGCTATACAATGTGTGGCCTGTCATCCGCACTAGCCTGGCCACCCATGACTCCGCATGGGCGTCCTCTCCCACTGAACCCCGAATGGCCACGTCCTCGGTGCTCCGGTCGAGGCGTTGACGTGAAAGCCCCATCTGGCCATCCGCCGGTCTCGCCGTCGATCACAGGCGTTACAGCCTACGTGACACACCCATTCACTTGTATATTTCAACACATGTATGGCTCATAGAGCCTGACATGATGCGATTCCCTGGGACTAGCTAGCCTGGAGATTTTCTGTATTTGTATTCTCAGAAGGTTCCGAAAGGATTATGCGCCCTGGACATTTTCGCTGATATAATTGAGGAGATGGGTGTTTCTTCCAGTCTAGCTTCACTCATGCATGTACTTGACTTTGATTTTACCTTTGGATGACTTGTCTTGTTTGCCTCGACAATGCCTGAGATTTCTACTTGCGTTGTCCATGGGATCGAGGATGCTGGGCACCTTGTGGACATGTATGTGCACACCTATTTGGGATTAACAGGTGGTCTACATGTGTTTTGCAGGTGGTAAGTGCCCCCAAAAAACCCAATTCATAGCTTTATGATTTCACACACTAATATTAAACCATGGGTATAGGTTCACTCACGCTTATAAGTGATCGCACAACTTATAAGTTGTACACACTAGGCAGCAGCAGGACTTATTTAATACATGTGGCCAAAAGACAGGCTCTAGACAATATTTGGGCCATCTTCACGTATGCACCCCATTCTGGACCTAAAAAGCACACATTACAGCTATTTTTGGTAGAGGAACTCTATTGTGGAAGGGAACTCCAGATTTGTGGTAGGCGCACGCTTTTCTAGATGCATGGGAGCTGGTTGACTGGTTCTATAGGCTGAAAACAGCCATCTACTGCGATAGACACCCACAAGGTGTATGGGAGATGCTCACTGACTCCTATTGGAGGCTTCCCTACTACTGACCAACTGTTTTAAGGCCCTAAAAAGTAGACACCCACAAGGTGTATGGGAGATGCTCACTGACTCCTATTGGAGGCTTCCCTACTACTGGCCAACTAGTTTATAGCCCTAAAAAGTAGCTAGTTAGGTCATAAAACAGGGGAGAAAAGCTGGTTGAATCATCTGGACACGTTCTCTAATAATCTGAAACCTACAGGCTTGTGTACTGTTGCTTGTCGCTTTCTTTTGTGGCTACTGATATCTAGTCGGCTGCTATGAATAGCCCTTCAAGGCTAGTCGACTTGTTCTGTGAACCATACAGGAGGAAGGTGAAGATGCAAGGTTGTCTCGGGTTGATGTGAGAGTGCTATGGGCTGTCCATAGTTGTCCTGAATGTGCTTGATGTTGGGAGTGCCCTCTTGTGCTAAGGATCGTCATCAAATTCAGCATATGTTTTTGTTTTACTTTCATACTGTACTAGAAGAGATAGGTGCTAGCTAGTGGAGAATCCCTGGGCACCCATGGAGTTGGAAGCAGACTCCTTTTTGGTTATCTAGCCCCATAAGGGGGGGTCAGCCCATCTTTGGGCCCCTAGTATGGTGTATTGTGTAGATTTGTCATCTTCTTTTATCTTGCATACTTATGTGCATCTTCATGATTGATAAGATTTCCATGTTACAGTTGCCCTTTCATTTACATTGGTATTAGAGCTAGGCTTTCTACACAATTTGTGCCTTATCTATTGCTGGATATGTTATTATCCATGAGAGAAGGTTGGGATTCTGAGGTAGCCCTCATCTTATGGTCGTGTCTTAAAAGAGGTTACTTTTGGTTTAAGCAGCAGTCTCAGCATGTGGAAAGACTTCGTGACCCTCCCTCCTATGTAGGGGCACTATTGCACCCTTGCAGTCTATTCAGTATCATACTTGGGAAGCTGGTAGAGAGCAATTCTAGGGCATGAAAATTATTTTCTTTCTGAAAATCTAGTAGATACATTATGGACAGCTATTCAAATCAGTCTATGGACTCTTTCACCCGTATTCGCCACATATGCGGGAAGAGGATAGAGTTTGGGCCATGTTGGGGCTTTGGCAGCCATTGTCTGCCCCAAGGCTAAGGATTAGCCAAATATTGCCTTGATGAATGAGCTTGAAGAGCTCCATGCTTTACAAAGGGAACCAGATGTCTAGAGGGTCATTGAATTAAAGTCTCATGTCAAGGCTGATGTGGTCACTTTTGATGCATTTTCCCAATAGATGGGAATTGACAAACCTCGAGAGTTGGTTGTTGCTTATTTGAAAATCCATGGCAATGTTGTTTTTGATGATGAGGGCAAGTGGATCTTCACATGGCAACCTCGTAGGTCATCCCATGAAGGAAATTCTAATGATGTTGTGAGAGGTCATGCAGCCCAAGCAAGTGATGTGAGTGGGCATGTAGCCCGGATAGATGTTATGAGGCAGCTTGCAACCCATTCAATAGATATGAGGGGGCATGTAGACCAAGGAGATGATGTAAATTAACATGCAGCTCCAGTCGATGGTGAGGGATTTTCAGCCCATTTGAGAGATGTAGAAGATCTTCATGCATTGTCAATTGTATCTCCACCTTCTAGGTATGTTCCTGCTCCTCCCAGAGTTCTATCCAGAGTGGAGGGCGTTGCACAGGAAATCAGCCCTAAACCTAGGCACCGTCGCAATCACAATCATGACAAAGAGGATGATGTTTTAGATCATCAAGATGCTTGTCACAGCAAGAAGGCCAAAGTGTTTCTTATGTGGGAGCAAGGATCACATGAAATCTCAATGCCCCCAAAATCCCAAAAAGAATAATGTGCCAGATGCAAAACTGATTGTGAATGTTATACATGATGTTCAAGGTAACATTGCACATGAACCAAAGAGAAGAATTTTATGTAAAGCTTGGGGAAAGTTAAAGGATCAAACAACTTTCCTCCTTTTTGATAGTGCCTCAATAGATAACTTTATATCCACATAGATGGTTGCTATTCTTGGGCTAAAGCCCAAGGAATTGGGCATGGACTTTCATGCAAATGCTACCTTTGAGGGCAAGGAAATCAAGGTCACTCCCATCATTGGGAATCTTTGCATATAAATACAAGGATATTTGGATCATGAAGACTTCCCCGTAGCACCACTTTACAAGATGTGATGTGATACTTGGGATGCCATGGCATTATCATTTGGATCCAAAGATTTTTCACAAAGAAAATAAACTTATGTTTACTCTTAGGGGTAGGGAAGATTGTATTGATGTGGGTACTCCTAGGAGTACCATACCTGTTTTGTAAGCCACATTTCTATTTCCAAGGCAATAAAGAAATGCTTGTTCTTACTTGGTCTTTGTACGTGATAATGTTGAGCATGATGTTGTAAATCCCGTAGATCAAGATAAGATTGATTTCTTTAAGTGATTATGCTGATTATTTTCTTGATTCCCTACCTAGACAATTACACCTAGAGAGGACAGAGGATCATTGTATTGAAATAATCCTATTTCCAAGGCAATAAAGAAATGCTTGTTCTTACTTGGTCTTTGTACGTGATAATGTTGAGCATGATGTTGTAAATCCCGTAGATCAAGATAAGATTGATTTCTTTAAGTGATTATGCTAATTATTTTCTTGATTCCCTACCTAGACAATTACACCTAGAGAGGACAGAGGATCATTGTATTGAAATAATCCTTGGTAGCTTTCCTCCTAACTGACCTCCTTATAGGGTGAGTGCTGCCCAAATGGAGAAAATCATGATTCATGACTCAAGTGAATGATTTGCTCTTGAGAAGGGGTTGATAAGGCCAAGTTCTTTGCCTTATCATTCTCCAGTTTTACTTGTGCAAAAAAAGGATGGGACATACAGAATGTGTGTTGATTACAAGGCCCTTAACAAGATTACCATCAAGAATAGGTTTTGGATTCCTCACATTGATGATATTCTTGATAAACTTGAGGGAGCTTCTTGTTTCAGTCGCATTGATCTTAAGAGTGGCTACCATCATATTAGAGTGGTACCTCAAGATGTGCACAAAACGGCTTTTAGAACATCATTTGGGATATATGAGTACTTGGTGGTGCCATTTGGTCTTACAAATGCTCCTGCCACTTTCAATAGAATGATGGAAATAATTTTTCAACCTCACCCCGCTGTAAGTTTACATGAACTTTCTTTCATAATATTATTATCTTTTCAAAGAGCAAGGCTGAGCGTAAAGAGCATCTCACCCCGCAGTAAGTTTACATGAACTTTCTTTCATAATATTATTATCTTTTCAAAGAGCAAGGCTGAGCTTAAAGAGCATCTCACCATTGTTTTTGAAGAGCTTAGGAAACATAAGCTTTTCATCAATGAAAAGAAGAGTGAATTATTCTTGTTAGAGATTCATTATTTGGGGCCTATTTTTTCAAAAGATGGTGTATTCATGGATCCAGCAAAGATTCAAGCTATTAAGGACTGGCCAGAGCATCAGAATGTCATCAAGTCAGGAGTTTCATTGGTTTATGCTCATACTATGGTTGATTTATTTGACACTTTGCTTTCTTGGCTTCTCCGTTGCATGATTTAATGAAGAAGAAAGTTGCATTCCATTGGTCCAATTTAGAAAGGACAGCTTTCCAAAAGTTAAAGGATGCCATCATCTCAGGGCCTATTCTAATTATTCCAAATTTGCATAGATCTTTTGTGGTCCAGTGTGATGCATGTTGAGATTGTTTGGGGGATATTTTGAATCAAGAGGGACATGCAATGGCTTTTGAAATCCACCACCTGCAACATGCAAAATTGTATTTGTAGGTTTATAAGAAAGAGTTTTTGGCCGTTATTCAGGGCCCTTCAAACATGGAAGAATTATCTTTTGGGGGCTGAAATTATGGTTAACACAGATCATCAGAGTTTATTTCTTACACCACCTAAACTCTTAGAAAATCATCTAAGGTGGGAAAATTTCTTGTCCATGTTTCATTTTCAGATTTTGCATACTTCGGGCAAGAAGAATTTGGTAGTGGATGCTCTATCACATAGGCCTCAACTGCATGCAATGACTATCATCAGGACTTGTTAGGAATGCAGGATATGTGTACTTTGGACATAGATTTTCAGGTTATTTGGGCTGATTTGAATGATGGTACTACTATCCCATCTTATTCGATTCGAGATGGTTTTTTGACGATGCAAAACAATATTTGTGTGGTCGAGGAATTGCGCCAAATGATCATGGAAGAGTGTCATGCTCCTCCATATACAGGTCACCGTGGTATTCTTGCTACTACATAGGCTTTAGAAAGATATTTCTTTTGGCCAACTCTACGCAGGGATATTGAAGCTTATGTTCATGAGTGGCTAGTGTGTCAGAAAGTCAAGTTTGATAGGCACAAGACACCTAGTTTACTTCAGCCCTTACCCATTCTATAGGAACATGGGAATGCATTACCATGGATTTCATTATGGATTTGCCGGTAATGATGCAATATGGACTATCATTGACCATTTAAGAAAATCGGCACATTTTATTCCTGTGAGGAAAACCATCAAGCGAGAGCACACATGGAAAAGTTGTTTTTGGCTCAGATTTTCAAACATCATGGCATGCCCAAGTCTATAGCGCGGGAATGATGCAATATGGAGTATCATTGACTGTTTAAGAAAACATGCACATTTTATTCCTGTGAGGAAAACCATCAAGCCAGAGCACATGGCCAAGTTGTTTTTGGCTCAGATTTTCAAATATCATGGCAGGCCCAAGTCTATAGGGGGATAGATATGCTCAGACTTCTAGTTTATTTTAGTAGGCATTATTTGATAACATGGGCACAAAGCTGAGTTGTTCATTAGCTTATTATCCTCAAACAGTTGGTTAGAGTGAAATTGCAAAGTCAGCCGTACTTGACCTACTGAAGTGTTATGTATCTGAGCAGAAGTCAGATTGGGAAAAGTATTTGCCATTGTTTGAGTGTCCATACAATAATACTATGCATTCTTCAACAAATACCTGATGGACAAGCTCATGGCCCTAGCCATGAAAGAAGAAGAACATCTCTTTCCAAGAAGAGGATCCACACCGAGAAGAAGATCAAGAGGAAGACATGGACGCGTGAAGAGAAGCTGCCACAAGAAGACTGAAAGAAGAGGGAGACATGGACGCATGGAGAGAAGCTGCCACGACAAGAAGACTGAAGACAAGAGAAGATGTGAGGCTCCAAAGAGTGAGGAGCCATGTGAAAATCTCTGAGAGAGAGAGAGAGAGAGAGAGAGAGAGAGAGAGAGAGAGAGAGAAACCCCACAACCCAATGTAACCTGCCCCAACAAAGTAAAACCACCTTTGAGCCACCGATGATGTAGGCCACGTGGTAGATGTATGTGTGAGCACTTTAGTCAAGGTCCCGGGCACTTGTAGTAGCCTTGGACACATAGAGAGAGAGAGAGTGTGTCAAGGACTATGAGTTTAGGGACTTGAGGCACTGGTCACGGGCTATCAAGTAAGAGAGAAACTTGGTATAGAGTCCAGGTGTGCTAAGTTAACTTGAGGGGAGGTGTGCTAGACACTGGTCGCGGACAAGTAAGAGGGAAACTTGGTATAGGGTCCAGGTGTGTTAGGAGTATTCACTTGAGGGGAGGTGTTGAAATATACAAGTGAATAGGGTGTGTGCGAGAACAAGCCCTTGGCAAGAGGCTGTAAAAGAGAATCTATAAATGTGAGAGAACCTGTGAAAAGGAGAAGAATCTACTGGGAGAGAATAAAGGGTAGCATGAGAAGATTTAGGAAGTGTGGAGATATTCTGGGAGAGGTGGAGAGAATCAAGCAAAAGAGGTGGAGAGAATCAAGGAGAAATCAGTGGGATTAGATGCTTGGATGTAAACTCTATAAATTGAGGCATTGGCCTAATGAGAATTTGCTGGGTTTTGATTATCCATGCCTACATTAAGCTATTTGTTAATTGAGAATTTGCATGACTGAAATTCCCGTGGAGGGATGTTCATTTAAAATTTCTAGTCTAATGGACCACTATTGTGTTAAGGATATGAATGATATGATCTGAATGAATTGTTATCTGATAGTGAGTTCTCTAAAAGGGATCTTTATGCCAGGATTCTGTTGGGTTGACGAGACTATAACCAATCCCAGAATCAGTTGGATCTTAAGAGAAAGAGTTGTCTCCCCAGCTGCGAGATGAGGACATCTCGTGTTTTAAGTGGGGTAGGATGTAAGATTCCTCCCTCTAGCTTTTGAGGTGTATAGGTGTAAGAACCTCCCCTTCTGATCTTATAATTATTCCCCTCTCTGAAATGAAAGAAAGATTTTGTTTTCCCCTGTTTTGGCTTGGAGAGAGAAAATGTCTAGAGAGAGGTAATCCAAATTTGAGATATTTTTTGATATAAAATCTTGCTAGTGTCTAAAATGGTATCCCCTGAAATAGAAATTCAAAAAGAACTTTCCAATGTGCGATTGGAATTAATGGAAAATAGGTATAAAGGACTTTAGCCTAAGGGTCTAGATTTTCAAATTTTTTTGGATTATGGTCCAATTAAGGTTCCTATGGGCCAATAGGATCAATCCAAGTATGGGGAGGAGATAAATCCAATTTATAAAAGAAAAATATCCAAAAATGAGTAAATGCCCACATAAGATGAAGAGTTGACTGAGCACAAGGTTTATTAGTAAAAAACTATGAATATTACTTAAAAAATGAGATATTTTGGGTATAATGATACATTTTTGACACCTTGGTAAGGAGAAGGGGGCTCTTCAAGGAGGTGACTATTTCACATGTGTGGAGGAGATTTAAACTCAAAAATAATAAGATATTTTTATCTCTCCTCTCTCATGGATCAAACCAAATCAAAAGGGAGCCAAAACTAGGTCCAAATCTTGTCCAAATTAAGCCAAACTGAACCTGGAAAATTCTAGAACCTAGCTGGACTTGGTTAGAGGCTCTCTCACCTATAAATATATCCTTAGCCCTTTGTAAAAAAATATGTGAACTATACCATGCCAGTATTATACTGAAATAATGATATTTTCTATTATCCTTTAAAAATCCTCTACATTTGGAGAGATTGGAGCTTCTCGTTATCTTCAACCTTCTTTGGAGTCTTCATCAACATACTAAACCAATTGATTCTTTGGGGGCCTCTCCAATGACTAAAGAATCAAGAAAAACAAGAGGTAAAGAGTGATTTTATGGTCTTTTTCTTAATCTCTAAATGTTTCTCGCTTCTCAACCCCTATCAAGCTGAAGAAGTATTCAATTGAATGGCTCTTTAATGCAATTGAAGCTCTTTAATGAATTTTAGTAATTAATGCAATTGAAGCTCTTTAATGAATTTTAGTAATTAAACACATAAAGTTTACATTTATGCTTAATTTAAAATATGTTTTAAGCATATCTCTCTCTCCCCCAAAGAATGGTCATTTCCTATGACCCATTCTATATTAAAATGATGCTTCTCAAATCAAAAAGTAAATTCTATGCTTGTCAAATTAGAGGCCAAAGAAGTGGCTTTTTAATGCTTTTAAATTTTGAAAAACTTAGGAATCAAGTCCATAATTGGATATTGATCCAAATGATAGTTATTCTATCATATTGTATTACTAAAACTTTATGCTTTCAAAATTATTAAAAATTATCAGTAATAGCAGTGGAGCTATGGCAAAATTTTAAAGAAATTGATGCATAATTCATTCTTATGCATAACATAAAAAGAGGACTTCCTACCATATTCTAGGATTGAATATCCTAGGCTAAAAGAATGGTTTTTGTCACATTGAATGGAAAACTAATTTTCAAGTTTATGTATAATTAAATAATTAAGAAAAGAGAAAATTATGATAATTATATTTAAATGGTAAAAGAGGGATTCCTATGACATCTAGAATTCAATCATTTAGATGGGAAAAGAGAAATTCCTAGCATATTGAATTAATGGATATTTTATTTAAATTCAAAGATGAATTTTAGATAAATTTATTTTATTTATGAGAAATATATAAATGGTAAAAGAGGAATTCCTATGACATTTGGAATTCAATCATTTAGATGGGAAAAGATAAATTTCTAGCATATTGAATTAATGGATATTTTATTTAAATTCAAAGATGAATTTTAAATAAATTTATTTTATCTATGAGAAATATTTAAATGGTAAAAGAGGAATTCCTATGACGTTTGGAATTCAAAAATTTAGATGGGAAAAGAGAAATTCCTAACATATTGAATTAATGGATATTTTATTTAAATTCAAAGATGAATTTTAAATAAATCTATCTATGATAAATATTTAAATGGTAAAAGAGGAATTCTTATGACATTTGGAGTTCAATCATTTAGATGGAAAAAGAGAAATTCATGGCATATTGAATTAATGGATATTTAATGAATTTATTTTATGAGAAATATTTGATGATAAAAGAGGAATTCCCATGACTTTTGGAATCCAATGCAAAAAGAGGAATTCCCATGATATTTGAGGTCCAAGAAATTCAATGAGAAAAAGAGATTTTTATATCATTCAATTTATGATTATTTATCAAAAGTGAAAATATGGGTAGAATTGATTTCTGTAAATCCCATGAATTCTTTTATTCAAAAGAGGAATATTGAATATAATTCAATTGAGGAATTGGGAAGGAATATGGAGTAGTAGTTATCCCAACTACTCCGGTGTCTGAATTTATCCAACCGTCTTCCTTGTGAGGAAAAAAGACCCAAGGACCGAATGTACGAGAGATCAGAGTAAAACAACACAGCATGAAATAGGTGAGTGATTCTATATATAATGGTTAATTAACATATGTACAAGAGTCCTTTGATGTGAGGTGACTCTGAGTAGAAAGACCAGTGTGCATAAGCAAAGATGATATTGGAGTTGAAGCACAGTCCATGAGGAAGGCTCACGTCGATGTGAGGAAAAGCACTCCAAGATGTGGTTGGTGTGGAAGGCTCATGTTGGTGGATGCAAAGGCACTCTGAGGTGGTAGTGGCAACGGAAGATTGGGTGATGTAGGCTCTGGTGACAAGAATGCTACGGTACCTGAGGTGGTAGATGAAGAGCAGAGAGGGCTGCCACCGAGTGGTGTAGTGGTGCAAGCTCTGGTGACAAGGGTGCTACAAGACCTGAAGGGTGCAAGCCATGTGATAAGGGTGATGCGTACTTGTAGGGTGTAGGCTACGGTGATAAGGGTGCTGTGTACCTGGGGCGGTGATGAAGAGAAGAGAGGGATGCCATCTCGAGTAGTGTCAATGGTGAAGATAAGCAGAGCATGGGTTGCCATCCCGATTGTGTGATGTAGAAGAGAGTGGGTGATGTAGAAGAGAGTGGGTGATGTCCCAGAGAGTATGGATGATAAAACGATGATGTCTTGTACAATAGCAAAGAGTGGGCTGATGTCCCAATGGTGTGAGTTGAGGAAAAACACTGAAGTGCTCTATGTAGCATAGAGGGCTGCTATCCCATGAGCTGAAGATAAAACACTAATATGCTCTACTGTAGTAGCAGAGAGGGATATTGTCCCATGAACATATATGTAACGTTGATGTGATCTATGTGGCAGAGTGGGCTACTATCCCGTGAACTGATATAAAACGTTGAAGTACTGGATGCAGTAGAGAGGGCTGTTGTCCCGATGGTGTGAGTTGAGGAAAAACGCTGAAGTGCTCTATGTAGCATAGAGGGCTGCTATCCCATGAGCTGAAGATAAAACACTAATATGCTCTATTGTAGTAGCAGAGAGGGATATTGTCCCATGAACATATATGTAACGTTGATGTGATCTATGTGGCAGAGTGGGCTACTATCCTATGAATTGATATAAAACGTTGAAGTACTGGATGCAGTAGAGAGGGCTGTTGTCCTAAGGTGTGGCTAGCAGTAAAATGCTAATGTGCTGAGGCTAACAAGCAATGATGATAATGTAGATATGGTCTATGCACCGGCAATAGCACTAGATGGTACCTGATATGGTCAAGAAGTGATACAAGATGATGAATGATGAGGCTAACCTATATATAGTATGTGGGTCTACTTAAAGGCTATCGGCCAATATCAAGGACACAAAAAATCCCAAATAAAAGCAATAAAATCCCCTTTTTAGGTCTAGAAAAAATGATGTTTTCACACATTCCTCACCTTTTGCTACTCCCATTCTATTTGTCTAAAAGAAGGATAAGTCCTCATGCTTATGTGTGGATTATAGGGCACTCAATAAACTAACAATAACCAATAGATTCCCCATGCCTAGAATAGAGTACATCCTAGAATGACTCAATGGTGCAAAGATTTTTTCTGAGATAGATCTTAAGAATGGTTACCATCAGGTTTGGATCTTTGAGGTCGACATTCCAAAAACGGCCCTTAGGATCGAGCGTGGCCACTACGAATTGGTGGTGATGCCCTTTGGCCTCACCAACACACCAACGACGTTCAAAAAAATGATGGCTTGGGTTTTTGGAGATCTCATTTTGGCAAATGCTATAAATATAAGGGCAACTGTAACACAAAAATTTTAACAATCATGAAAATTGAAAATACACATAAGCTTGCCATATAAAAGAAGATGACAACTCTACACAATACATCACACTAGGGGCCAAAAGATGGGCTGAGTGTGCTTCCAAATACAACTCCATGGTTGCCCAGGGATTCACCATTGGCTAGCACCTCTCTCTTCCAGTATAGTATGAAAGAAAAACAAAAACATATGCTTAATTTGATGACAATCCTCAACACAAGAGGGTACTCTCGGCATCATGCACATGTAGGACAATTATGGATAGGCCATAGCACTCCCACATCAACCCGGTGTACAACCCTGCATCTTCACCTTCCTTCTACATGGCTTAGAGAACAAGTCAATGGCTATTTACAACAGTCGCCTAGCTCTCAGTAGCCATAAAAGGAAGCGACCAGTAGCAGTACACAACCCTAGAGGTCTTAGATCAATAGAGAACCAGCCTAGATGATTTGACTAGCTCTTCTCCCCTATTTTATAACTTAACTTGCCCTTTTTTAGGGTTGTAAACTAGTTGGCCAGTAGGGAAGGGAAGGGAAGCCTCCAGTAGGAGTCAGTGAGCATCTCCCATACCTGGTGGGTGTCTGTCCACAGTAGATGTCTATTTTAAGCCTATGGAACCAGTCAACTAGCTCCCATGCATCCATAAAAGCATGCGCCTACCACAAATTTGGAGTTCTTTTCCACAAAAGAGCTCCTTTGCCAATAATAGTTGTAATGTGTGCTTTTTAGGTCTAGAAGGGATGTCCCAAATATTGTCTAGAGCTCGTCTTTTGGTCGCCACGTGTATTAAATAAGTCCTACCTAATGTGTATAGCTTATAAGTTATCCGGTCACTTATAAGTGTGTGTGAACCTACACCCATAATTATTAGTGTGTGAAATCATAAAGCTGTAAATTAGGTAAACTTTCCACCTACAAAACACATGTAGACCACCTGTCAGTACCAAACAGGTGTGCACATACATGTTCACAGGGTGCCCAGGTGGACAATGGAGGTAGAAATCTCAAGCATTGTCCAGGAAAACAAGACAAGTCATCCAAAGGTAAAATCAAAGTTATACACACACATGAGTGTAGCAAGATTGGAAGAAACGTCCATCTACTTAATTATATTAGCTAAAATGTCCAGGGCTCGTGATCCTTCTAGAACCTTCCCAGAACATAAATACAAAAAATCTCTAGGATAGCTAGTCCCAGGGAATCACATTATGTCAAGCTCCATGAGCCATACATGTACACCATGTCAGGCCCCACAAACCACACATGTATTATCATGTAAGGCTCCATGAGTCATATATGTATTGTCATGTCAGGCTCCATATGCCACACAGACACACCATGTCCGGCTCCACTAGCCATACATATATGTCATGTCAGGCTCCATATGCCACATGTGAGGCAGCTCAAGAACACAAGAAGACCACTATAGCTCGCCGACTCACCACCTTCAGAACACTCACAAGCACAAGGGGCACCACCAGCTTCTCTGGCTGGAACACAAATCCGCTTTAGAGCAACACCACACACTGCTACACTACTCAAAGAAAGAAACAGATAGGGCACATCAATTATTGCTCACATTTAAATGAGCAGATACAGAGAAACAACCCTCACACGGGGAGAAATCCAAGAGTACGATGTGGCACACATGCACAGGACTCTCACACACACTCTCTCTCTCTCTCTCTCCTTTTGGAGCTTCGTCTGCCCACACACCTCTACCCAGCAACTTGCCTCCACGCACCAGAAAGGTCTCTCCTCCGCACGGCAGCAACCACACTTCCCTGGCTTCTCTGCAAACCCTTCCTTACACCAGCACCTAGGCGGCTCACTTTCTTAGTTCCCTCTCTTTTACCTTTATGCTCCCCACCATGGCTATTTCACACCAACCCATACCTCCATACCTTTTCAAGGTGCAACTCTCCAATGTCATTTAATTCTGGACACATACACACTCCAAGACGACCAAGCAGCTAATATTATTACCAGCCGACCCTCGTTCCGGACAGGCCTGCGCCCCCATAATTTCACCATTTTTTCTGCACATGCACTTTCATCTCTTATTTACACATATCCCAAACACCTTCTTGACGACTAAAAAGCTCATACAATAAAAACTTCAAGTCTCCAGCAGCAGCTGTTCCGAAGAAAATTGCATGCACTAAATCACTCCAAAACCATTTCGTCTGTACACTTGCCAGGGCATTCAGGGCAAAGTTTTATTGCATACCACGCATCCCATATGTACACGGACTCAAAACATCTTTACAGAAAAAAGCCTGACATACTTTGCCCAACCCCCAGCCTGCTGAATCATTCATGATCAGCAGCAGTAAAAAGCATTTCAAGACCTAAATCCATATCCAAAAACTGCCCTTCGTCAGAGATCACATCCTCAAACACTGCATCCGGTATAATCACCATCAAGCATGCATAATACTTCTTCAGTCTGTATCCATTTACCTTGGAAGCATGTAAAGTCCCATCTAAATCTGCCAATTGATAGATGCCATTTGCAAATCCTTGCATCACCAAGAAAGGTCCTTCCCACTTAATTTGAAACTTTTTATGAAAGGCATTATCCAGCCTGCTATTATAACGTAATTCCAGATCATCCTTCATAATTCCTTTGCTTTTAATCTTCTTGTTGAACTTCTCCAGTAGTGTCCTTGCCTGCATATCTTCATAATGCTTCAAAGCATTATCCCTATTCAGCTGTGCTTCTTGTAAATATAATAGCCGCTCTTTAAAGACATCTTTTGGTTCTTCCAAAAGCTTTTCCAACATTTTAACAGCTGGTATCTCCACCTCAATAGGCAATAAGGCTTCCTTCCCATAAACAAGATAAAATGGAGTGAAACTCGTACCAGTCTTAATTGCTGTCCTGTATGCCCACAAGGCAGCAGGCAACTCCAGATCCCAATTCTTGCCTTGTTGCTCTGTCACCTTAGATAACACCATATTAGTGAATTTGGGAATTTCCCAATTTCTATTTTTGAATACTTAAAAAAGGGGACATGGATAACGTGTTTGTAAGTTTCTCAAAACCCTATCATATAACCTATCGTTGGAAAGCGCTTGAAAAATGGAATCTAAAGAGCTATAAAGCGCTCATTTTGGATTAGTGGTGTTCAAGTTATGGTTAATCCAAACTTTTGACCACGTGTCCCAAACTTGTGGAAAATTCCCATATTCCCCAATATGGTGTTAGATAGAATCTTGATCAATTCACCATTGAACCGCTCATTTAGGCCATTACACTGTGGATAGTAAGGTGTGGTAAAGTTGCGACTAATCTTCATTTTTGTACACAAATAATCCATAAGCTCTGCTCTGAAACCTGGACCCTGATCAGAAAGCAACTCCAATGGCACACCAAATTTACATTAAATATCCTGATATACAAACTTTGCTACCTCCTTAGTAGTAATTTGTTTCACTGCCTTTGCTTCCGCCCATCTAGAAAGGTAATCAACTGCAATTAATATGTAGCACTTCCCTCGGCTGGTAATAGGTAATGGTCCCATAGCATCAATTCCCCATTTTTTAAAAACATCATAGGCAAGAATTGTCTTCCTCATCTCAGGCTTTAATATCCGTCTACTGTGAGCTTGGCATTGTTTGCATGACCTGCACCAATGATTAACATCCTTATGTACACTTGGCCACACATAACCTTCCTGCAATACCTTATGCAAGGTAATCTTTGAGGCAAAATGTCCACCGCATGCTCCTTCATGGTTTTCCTTGAGAATTTTATAGATTTCTTCCTTCCAAGGTATCCGTCGCATTATCAAATCAATTCCCTTCAAAGCATCACCAATCATCACATACCTTGTAGCTTTCCTGATGAAACCATATTTTTTTGATTTGTCAATACCATTAGGAATCATCCCTGTTAACAAAAACTCCTCAACATCCTGTAAATTCTCCCTGCCACAATAAAAAGATGCATGAGCTTTAAGAACAAAAACTTCACCAATCATTCCCTGGGCTGCTTCATGAGCCTCCTCATTATGGCCTCGTTCCACATGCTTTAGACTCCAAGCTTCAAATTCCTTCAGCAGACCCTTAATCTTGAAACACATTTCTTTGAGTAACATATTCTTTGACTTCCAAACTCCCAATACCTGTTTTACCACAAGCAATGCATCTCCTCGAATGCGAATTTTGTGTACACCATACTTCAAACATATTTGCAATCCAACTTCCAGAGTCAGATACTCCGCTTCATTTGTTGCTATGTGCATCCACTTTAACACCCTTTTTAAAAACAAGGCAACCCTGTGGATCATAAAGCACCAAACCTCCTGAGGCTGCATCATGGCTTTTCCTGTAAGAACCATCAAAATATAATAAGTATGCATTCATCAACTCAGCCGCATCCTCAACTGGCTTCTTGATGGTTTCCTCCTTTATAAGAAGAGGACTCTCCTTATATGTCAGTAGATCAGCTAAGGTAGCCCTTGTACTCTCTTCCACCAAGAATGAGAAGGTAAATTCCTACAACTCAATCACCCACTTCATCATAGCTTAGATAAATTTGTGCCATTTATCAACTGAGGCAAAAAAGTGTAGCTCGTAAAAAACACAAAGGGGCGAGGCAATAAGTAATGGCGGAACCGCCTGCATGCATAAAGTACACTGACCATAACAAGTTCCACCTCTGATAGCAACCTTTCTTTGGCAAGTTTTACTCTGTTAGCACAGTAGACTGGTTGCATATAATGTGATTCTTTCCCCTTCTGTAACAGCATAGCTCCAATAGCATCTTCACTACTGAAAGATTGACATAAAATACCTGTTCCCAATTAGGTGCTTGCATTGTAGGAATAGCTCCCAACACCTCTTTCACTTTCTGGAAAGCCACTTCACACTCCTCCGTCCAATGCAAAGGATCATGCTGTGCTGCTTGCTGCAAAGGATATAACAACTGTGAAGATAGAGAAATGAATCAAGCCATATACTTCACCTTTTGCACAAAAGTAGCCAGTTGCCTTGTATTCTTTGGTGTAGGAAGAAGAAGAAGAGACTTGATTTTATCAGGATCTGGATCAATACCATTCTCTAAAATAACATGACCCAAAAGCTTCACCCTCGGTTGAGCCAAAAAACACTTTTTTGGATTTAATTGACCACCACACTCATCATAACGCTGAAAGACTGTAGCCAGCTTATCACAATGCTCTTGCCTGGAGCTGTATATACAAAAATCATCAATAAAATCTTTCACAAACTTGTTCAAAAAAGGAGATAATACCCATTTTGCCCTTCTTTGGTAGTAGGCTGGTCCATTCATCAATCCAAAAGGAAGAACTTTATAGCAGAAACACCCCCACGATGTAATGAAAGTTGTCTTGCGCTGATCTTCTTTTGCAATTTTTAACTGGAAATAACCTGAATACCCATCACAAACACTATACCTTTCATATCTAGTCTACAGTGTCCAGGATCTCATCCAAAAAAGGTAGGGGGTAAGAATCCTTCTTCGTAGCAGCATTCAAAGTCTTGAAATCCACACATATATGCCACCTGCCATCTTTCTTTGGACTCACCACCGTAGGACTTACCCACTCAGCTGTATCCACTGGTGTAATGAAACCTGCACTCAACAGCTTATTAACTTCCTCTCTCAGGGCCTCCATTTGTTCTCGTCCCATCCTGCGAAGCTTTTGCCTAACTGTTTTTACACCTTCTTTCAATTCAATCCTCAAGTCTTGCCCTTTAAATCCTCGAATCTCTCTATAAGAAGTGATGAACAATTCTGGAAAATGAGACAGTATATTAACATATCTAACCTTTTCTCCACTCGAGAGATCCGGACTCAGCATTCCTTCAATCAGCTCCTGCTTCTTCTTCACTTCTATCTTTGGCTGCAGTAATTCCTCGATCACTTCATATGACCCCATAGTATCTTCTCCCTCAGCACCCACTTCATGCACTTCTTTATCTTCATTACCTTCTTGTTCTGATATAAGAAAAGCCACATCTGCCACTTCTCCACTAGAAGCAGTGGTCGATGAATCCATCTCTGATTCAGAAGTAGTGGTGGTAGTTTCCTCTTTACTTGAATCCTGTGGCCTCTCCCATACATCATTTAAAGATCTCCTACTATGCATCTCAAAAGATTTTTTATTACCCTGCTTATTATGCAAAGAAATGGTCCCATACCTCCAATCCTGTACTGCACCCACCACTCGCAACCAAGGTCATCCAAGAATAATTGGAAAAGCACCAAGACCCGCAGGCATCACATGAAAATCTACAGTAGCTTTGACATTAAAAGCTTCAATTTCCAACTCCTTTATCATACGAAGACATTTTACCTTTTGATGATTAGCCATCCTGATTCGAAAACCAGAAACCCCAGACACCCTCAAGCACTGCTCCACACATGATTGGGTAATCACACAGATTTGAGCTCCTCCATCTATATAGGCCTGACCAAGGCTCCTACCTTTACTCCACACCTCCACAATAGGGCAAATATCTGGAAGCTCCTCTAAAGATAGTACTTTGACTGACCTCTTCTCTGACTCCTTTTCCATTGGATTCACCAGTCTCCACCAGTCTCTTCCATTGTCTTCTTAATTTTGGCACCATCTCCACCAACTGCCCAAAGGTGATGTTTGCCTTTCTATTCACCAAGTCAGATTTCAAGTCATAGCTGGTTTGCCCATCCCCCAGTGGGAAGTCTGACTCCTGGAACCTTCTACGAGGCTTCCGTTTCCTTTTTGGCTTTCACAACTTCTCCTTCCTGTTGCTTCCCCTTCTTACGGGGCTGGGTCCAGCCACCCCTCTTCCTTCTCTTTCATCCGTTGTGCGCTTGCCAACAGGCATCACCTGAACATTCTCTAGAGTAACAACATTCATAACCTTTGCCTTCCCCTTCTCCTCAGCTGTAATTCCATTGGGACCTGCTTGATCCCTGATATCAATACCATAATCATTTGACCTATCAGGTAACTGTGAAGGTAGTGGGTACATATCACCACCCATACGCTGAGGCTTATCACAATCTGTACTCAGATGACCAAGCTCACCATAGTTCCAGCATGTAGGGATGAAACGACGGCCCCTACCGCGACCACGTCCATACCCTGCTTGTCCATCTCCCCCCTCATGATTGTGGCCACGGCCTCTACCACGTCCATCACCTGTACTTCCCATTAAATTTAAGTTTAAATTCTTCATAAGATCAACCATCTGTTTTATATCCTGCCGCAATCCCTCATCAGAACCTGCAGGAACCATAGGTACTCCTTGACTAGCTTGAGGCACCATCTGCATAGCTTGGGCTTCAGTGGGCTTTATCCTCTCAATCACTGCATTCATGGGTGTAGCCTCCACTCTACGAATCTCCGGCTGTGCTACAACTGGAATCATCCCCAGCTGATTCATTGGTTGTAGCTTCCAATCTTTTGACTTAGCAATTTCTACCGCATCCTCAAAAGACCTGGGCTTCTTCCAGTTCCACTTTCCAGCGAATACTTCTTTTAAGCCCGGCTACAAACTTGTTTTTCTTCATCATATCAGGCGGCACCTGGTCTTCCCCTAAAGCCCTGCATAGAGTCTCCCATAGCAAAGAAAATTTCTTCATATAATCATCTAATGATTCAAACTCACCTTGTATATCAGAGCTTGCACCTCATGCCAAACCTTGTCGGGGTCTTCTACCTTCTTGAACCTGTTGCTTAATGCTGTCTTTAATCCATTCTCAGTCATCTCAATGAGTGGAACAGCAACCCTCAATGACTCTTCATAAGCCCTGTACCAGGTCCTTGCATCCCCTTTCAAACAAATGCTCAGCAGCCGCAACACCTGTACCGACTCATTAATATGGTTGCTTATGCATGCAACCTCCATTCTTTCCAAGAAATCTGCCACATCCTCATTAGGGCTACCATAAAACTCCGGATAAGACATCATTTTCGCCCCCAAACTTCACCTCAGATCCCAAGAAAGCACCTTCTCTGAAACTCTCAACACCTAGGACACACACCCTGATAAACTGAAGGAAATAACAGTGCAATCCTCAGTGAAACAATGTCTGGAAAAAGCCACTCCTCAGTGGGGGCACCAGAAAGATGTGAGGCAGCTCAAGAACACAAGAAGACCACTATAGCTCGCCGACTCACCACCTTCAGAACACTCACAAGCACAAGGGGCACCACCAGTTTCTCTGGCTGGAACACAAATTCGCTTAGAGCAACACCACACATTGCTACACTACTCAAAGAAAGAAACAGATAGGGCACATCAATTATTGCTTACATTCCAATGAGCAGATATAGAGAAACAACCCTCACACGGGGAGAAATCCAAGAGTACGCCGTGGCACACATGCACAGGACTCTCACACACACTCCCTCTCTCTCTCTCCTTCTGGAGCTTCGTCTGCCCACACACCTCTACCCAGCAACTTGCCTCCACGCACCAGAAAGGTCTCTCCTCCGCACGGCAGCAACCACACTTCCCTGGCTTCTCTGCAAACCCTTCCTTACACCAGCACCTAGGCGGCTCACTTTCTTAGCTCCCTCTCTTTTACCTTTATGCTCCCCACCATGGCTATTTCACACCAGCCCATACCTCCATACCTTTTCAAGGTGCAACTCTCCAATGCCATTTAATTCTGGACACATACACACTCCAAGACGACCAAGCAGCTAATATTATCACCAGCCGACCCTCGTTCCGAACAAGCCTGTGCCCCCATAATTTCACCATTTTTTCTGCACATGCACTTTAATCTCTTATTTACACATATCCCAAACACCTTCTTGACGACTAAAAAGCTCATACAATAAAAACTTCAAGTCTCCAGCAGCTGTTCCGAAGAAAATTGCATGCACTAAATCACTCCAAAACCATTCCGTCTGTACACTTGCCAGGGCATTCAGGGCAAAGTTTTATTGCATACCACGCATCCCATATGTACACGGACTCAAAACATCTTTACAGAAAAAAGCCTGACACCACACATGAGCAGTAGAAAAAATAGTTGTGAGGAATTTTGTGACATTTTTCCCTGGCTTCTAAGCAGTTGATCGCAACTAAAAAGCTTCCAAGTAGGCCTTTAGAAGATCTGCATAATCCGCAAAATAATCCTTGTCCATCCATTTTGCATCCACAACCGAATAATTTTTAAACTTCACAAGATACCTGCATACTAGATTGCCACGTGCATGCTTACGATCTTTATGAAAAACTATATGCTCCGGTTGCTCAAGTTCATCTACCTTTGGTGGATCTTCCAAAACTGGTTCCATAGGAGGTGGTCCCACATATGGGCTCAGCAAAAGCTGACATGAAATGGATTATTTATTTTCCAATGATTGGGAAATACCAATCTATAAGCGACCTCATTTATCTTCTGCAAGATTTGGAATGGCCCATAATACCCCTAGGAAACTAGTCTCCTTTTCCTGGCCGCTTTTTGAAGATGTAATAACCTTCTTTGAAAATAACCCTCTTGCCTGTGCATGTCAACTGCCTTTTTTTTGCTTAGCTTAAGATCATTCTATGGTTGTTTGAACTTGTGCAAATGCAGTATCTAAATCTTGAACATACTCATCTGCTACAAAGATTTCATCTTTTGTTTTGTAAGATAGGTGGAAGTACCACCTTGCCATAGACTATCTCAAATGGAGCCCTTCTTGCTCCATGTGAGCAACATGTTTAAATGTTTGTTTGACAGTTCTTTTAGGCTTTTGATGTTTATCTTGTATCATTATGCAATGCAAACCCAAATCTATGCGGGAGGTCTTACCTCTTGCCTTATTCTGGACAAGGGCAGTGTCTGATCCCATTTTTACACCGATATAATGTGCCCAATACATAATGTATATAGCATTCATTCTTATTCCCAAATGCAACTCTGGTTGTGAATAATCTTGAATTTGAGTGTGATTTGCAGGCATTAAATGCAAAATGATGATTACCACAATTTTATCAGCATAATCAAGGGTAACCAATTTGTACGGAATGGTTGGAGTATCAAACCAACTCCGAATTTCAAACTGAAGTTATAGGGATTTGTATCAGATACCTAATGGTTAATTTGAATCCTCAATTGCACCAAAATATAGTGATTAGCACTGATTAATCATTGATTAGTAAATTAATCCTCTGTTTTGTGTGCAAAAAACAGAGTATACGGGGAGCCCAGATCTGAGGCCTTAGACTTCAAATGAGCTCAAATGCTTTCAAGGCCATCAATAGCAATGAGTCTAGTAGAGGATTAAGCCAAAAAACACAAGATTTGACCAAACATTGAATGCTTAATCTCTGCTTTACCAAAGTCACTTGTAGATTTGATGAAGAGCTTGGATCTCACTGTAGACTTGATCAAATCAAATTCTGACTTCACCAGCTTGTAGAGCATGCTTGAAAACCCCTGGAGCTATGAGGAATTAGACCAATTTAATTGGATGAAGACAAGATCTGCAATCTTCTCAGAAAAAACTGCGCTAGAAAAAACGTGATTTCCTCCTGAATGCACCGGCGGTTTGATGAGATTTTTGCATGGGCTAGAACCCAATGGTTAGCTAGGGTTAAAAGGTTTTGAGCTAATGTTGTGCCTAGAGTGAGAGGGAGCTCCTCCACTGGCTGGGGATGGAGAGACTAGTTGAAAAAGAGGAAAATTTTATAATTAGCTACTAATCCTAATTAGCAAAGTGATTAGCAAGATAATGGGCTCACAAATTGATGGATTCTAGGCTTGGCTCTGATACCATGTTGAAATTAGAGCAATGTGATGAGCTATGGTGGATCAAATGCTAGAATCAACATCATTAACAAAGAGATTAGATGATAATTAAGACATGATTAGTGAGTAATTAACAAATAGCTTAATGTAGGTATGGATAATCAAAAACCAGTAAATTCTCATTAGGCCAATGCCTCAATTTATAGAGTTTACATCCAAGCATCTAATCCCAATGATTTCTCCTTGATTCTCTCCCTCTTTTGCTTGATTCTCTCCACCTCTCCCAGAATATCTCCACACTTCCCAAAATATCTCCACACTTCCTAAATCTTCTCTTCTCACCTTTTCATGGGTTCTCTCACATTTACAGATTCTCTTTTACAGCCTCTTGTTGTTCCCGCACACACCCTATTCACTTGTATATTTCAACACCGTGCACCGTATGGTCAACACCCTCTAGGATCCTTCGCAGGTCACCTAGCGCTTCACTCATAGGCCGCTTCCTTAGTCCCTCATCCACCGTACTGGAAGCACACCATTTAAATCAGACCGAGGAGACAGGTCAAGACCTCGGCTGACCTTGTTACGGGAGACGTCCTCTGTTGAATCTCCGTCAGTTGTTGTAACTTTATCAGTTAGGTCTCCACGACCTCATTCACAAGACGGTCAAAATGCTTCCCCAACATTCTTGACATAAAACAGTCATTTAAAAATAGGTCAAAAATACAGTTTCTATAACAAACTCTCGTCTTTCCACATTGTTCCACATCAATCCACACTACTTAATCCATATTCATTTCATATGTATTCCCATTCTTATCACATCATTTTTCATCTCATCACATCTTTTCTCATTTATCCTCATCAGATCTCATCCACTCGCATCTACCCATATCCACATCTCATCACATCATATTCATTCACATCTATCTTGTTTCACATCACATCACATCACATATCATCCATTCACATCTATCCCAATTTACATCACATCCATTTCACATCGCATCTCATTCATTCACGTCCCGATTCACATACATCACATCTCATCCATTCACATCCCATATCATTCATTCACATCCCGATTCACATGACATCACATCTCATTCATTCACATCCTGATTTACATGACATGACATCACATCACATCTATTCACGTCCATCACATTCATTTACATCACATCCATTTACATCCATCACATCACATTCATTCTCATCACCATCCCATCCCATACATTCCATCCACATTACATCACATCACATCACATCTATCCACATCATGTCTCAGTCATACACATCTCATCTCATTCATCCACATCCATCCAATCGTTCACATGTACGACTACCCACATCTTTCCATACACATCCACATCCACATCCATTCTTCCACATACACATCCACATCCCTGTACATCACATCACATCCTTTCACATACATATCCACATCCATTCTTTTGCATACACACCCACATCCATTCTTTCACATACACATCCACATCCATTCTTTCACATACGCGTTCACATCCATTCTTTAACATACACATCCACAACCACATCCATATCCATTTACTTCCCATCTCACCCTTTCACATATCCTCTCATCTCATTCTCATCTCGTCATTCTCATCCACATCCATTTACTTCACATCTCATCCCCATTCATTTTCATCACACCACATCCTATTGCATCCCATTTACATCTTATCACATCCATTCACATCCATTTACATCCATTTACATCTTATCACATCCATTTACATCCATTTACATCTTATCACATCCATTCACATCTTATCACATTTCATTCACATCTTATCGCATCTCATTTACATCTTATCACATCCTATCACATCCCATTTACATCTTATCACATCCATTCACATCTTATAATATCCCATTTATATCTTATCACATCCCATTTACATCTTATCACATCTGTTCCACATCATATTCCCATTTAGTAGTTTTTACTACTTTGATACCGATAATGGGACTTTTTCTAAATTTTTGCCAATTGCTTGGCCTAGTTAAGGTTCTTTTTCTTGGTGACTATTTCCATATTCCTTCTCAATTCCTCAATTGAATTATATTCAATATTTCTCCTCTGAATAAAAGAATTCATGGGATTTACAAAAATCAATTCTATCCATTTTTCCACTTTTGATAAATAATCATAAATTGAACTATACTAAAAATTTCTCTTTTTCTCATTTAATTTATTGGACCTGAAATATCATAATAATTCCTCTTTTTGCATTGCATTCCAATGTCATGATAATTCCTCTTTTATCCATCAAATATTTCTCATAAAATAAATTCATAAAATATCCATTAATTCAATATGCCAAGAATTTCTCTTTTCCCATCTAAATGATTGAATTCCAAATGTCATAGGAATTCCTCTTTTACCATTTAAATATTTCTCATAGATAAATTTATCTAAAATTTATCTTTGAATTTAAATAAAATATCCATTAATTCAATATACTAGGAATTTCTCTTTTCCTATCTAAATGATTGAATTCCAAATGTCATAGGAATTCTTTTTTTACCATTTAAATATTTCTCATAGATAAAATAAATTTATCTAAAATTTATCTTTGAATTTAAATAAAATATCCATTAATTCATTATGCTAGGAATTTCTCTTTTCCCATCTAAATGATTGAATTCCAAATGTCATAGGAATTTTTCTTTTACCATTTAAATATTTCTTTTACCATTTAAATTTTTCTTTTACCATTTAAATATTTCTCATAGATAAAATAAATTTATCTAAAATTCATCTTTGAATTTAAATAAAATATCCATTAATTCAATATGCTAGGAATTTCTCTTTTCCCATCTAAATGATTGAATTCCAAATGTCATAAGAATTCCTCTTTTATCATTTAAATATAATCATCATAATTTTCTCTTTTTTTAATTGTTTAATTACACATAAACCTAAAAATTAGTTATCCATTGAATGTGACAAAAACCATTCTTTTAGCCTAGGATATTCAATCCTATAATATGGTAAGAAGTCCTCTTTTTACATTATGTATAAGAATGAATTACGCATCAATTTCTTAAAAAAATTCATGGCTCTGCTGTTATTATTGTTTTCAATAATTTTGAAAGAATAAAGTTTTAGTGATACAATATCATGAAATATTTATCATTTGGATCAATATCCAATTATGGACTTGATTTTCCTAAGTTTTTCATAATTTCAAAGCATTAAAAAGCCACTTCTTTGGCCTCTAATTTGACAAGCATAGAATTTACTTTTTGATTTGAGAATTGCTCATGAGAAGCATCATTTTAATATAGAATAGGTCATAGGAATAACCATTCTTTGGGGGGGAGAGAGATATGCTTAAAACATATTTTAAATTAAGCATAAATGTAAACATTTTGTGTTTAAGTACTAAAATTCATTAAAGATTTTCAATTGCATTAAAGAGCCATTCAATTGAATACTTCTCAAGCTTGAGAGAGGTTGAGAAGTGAGAAACATTTAGAGATTAAGAAAAAGACCATAAAATCACTCTTGACCTCTTGTTTTGCTTGATTCTTTAGTCATTGGAGAGGCCCCCAACCAATCAATTGGTTTAGTATGTTGATGAAGACTCCAGAGAAGGTTGAAGATAACGAGAAGCTCCAATCTCTCCAAATGTTAGAGGATTTTTAGAGGATAATAGAAAATATCATTATTTCAGTATAATACTGGCATGGTGTAGTTCACATATTTTTTTAAAAAGGGCTAAGGATCTATTTATAGGTGAGGGAGGCCTCTAACCAAGTCCAACTAGGTTCTAGAATTTTTCACGTTCAGTTTGGCTGAATTTGGACAAGATTTGGACCTAGTTTGGCTCCCTTTTGATTTGGTTTGATCCAGGAGAGAGGAGAGATAAAAATATCTTATTATTTTTGAATTTAAATCTCCTCCACACATGTGAAATAGGAACCTCCTTGAAGAGCCCCCTTCTCCTTACCAAGGTGTCAAAAATGTTTCATTATACCCAAAATATCTCATTTTTTTACTAATATTCCTAGTTTTTTAGTAATAAACCTTGTACTCGGTCAACTCTTCATCTTATGTGGGAATTTACTCATTTTTGGATATTTTTCTTTTATAAATTGGATATATCTCCTCCCCACACTTGGATTGATCCTATTGGCCCATAGGAACCTTAATTAGACCATAATCCAAATTTTTTTTGAAAATCTAGACCCTTAGGCTAAGGTCCTTTATACCTATTTTCAATTAATTCCAATTGCACATTGGAAAGTTCTTTTTGAATTTCTGTTTCAGGGGAAACCATTTTAGACACTAGGAAGATTTTGTATATCCAAAAATATCTTAATTTTGGATTACCTCCCTCTAGACATTTTCTCTCTCCATGCCAAAACAGGGTAAAACAGAAACTTTCTTTTATTTCAGAGAGGGGAATAATTTTAAGATCATAAGGGGAGGTTCTTACACCTATATACCTCAAAAGCTAGAGGGAGGAATCTTACATCCTACCCCACTTAAAAACGCGAGATGTCCTCATCTCCGAGCTGGGCGACAACTCTTTCGCTTAAGATCCAACTGATTTTGGGATTCCTTATAGTCTCGTCAACCCAACAAAATCCTCGGATAAAGATCTCTTATATAAAACTCATTATCAGATAACAATTCATTCAGATCATATCATTCATATCCTCAACACAATAATGGTCCATTAGATCGGAAATTTTATCTGAACATCCCTCCACCACGGGAATTTTAGTCATGCAAGCTCTCAATTTGTCATCCCTTAACTTGATCCACCGGGTCGTGTTAATAGTAACAATCTCTTACCACAATCCACTAATCTCATAGGGATTTTCTGAAGTCATATCATTCCAGTTATTATCATCTCATCACTAGGATTCGTCCCATTCATCCTCATTGTGGCTTTGTTCAACTTATCATTTTTTAAAACCAAAATTCAGAAATCATCATTTTTCAATCAAAATCCAAATCAACTCATCAATTCTTAGCCAGAATTTTAAAATCATATCAACCACTTTCGAATTCATCATCTGGATAGCATTTTTGCTTATAATTTCAATGTCTTTAGATTTACTTGTATATACTACTAGTAAAGAGCTGCAGTTATACCCTCGGTATATACGGGTAGTTGTTGAGATATCGAGCTCATCTAGTGAGACGATGGACACTGATGACCCGCCTAGGAGAAGCGGTACGAGGGTAAGAGCTTCAACTACTCTTCCCTATTTGTGTTGGTGACTACACCCTTGTCGGGAGCTCTACGGGAGGCACCGGTAAAGGATCTCTGATTGAGGAGCTTTCTTCGCGGGACTAAAGCTAAAGGGCAACTACAGTGTCCTATTGGTTAAAATTTTTTGGGCCGAAAACGCGTTTCGAGCGCGTTTGGACCTCCGTTTTTCAGAAAGCAGGCGATTTCGAGCACTGCGGGTAAGTCATCGATTCTCTGCAGGAAGACAGATTGGCTGTGCAAACACTGTGGGTGCTACAAAGAGGTCAACAGTTGCCATTGGGTGTATGTATGCACATTGAAGTCACTGGCTGTGACATCTAAGTGTACTACAGTACTGCTGCAAAAAATACAGCAGTTTGTGTAGGACAAACCAGAGTACTATTTCAAGTAAAATTGTGTGTCTGGCAAGATGTCAAATGATGGCATAACCCAGATTGTGACTGAGAAGCTTGATAAGAATAACTTTCATGCTTGGAGGTTCAGGTTGACGAATCTCTAATTTTACAAGCAAAGAATTTACTTTTTGATTTGAGAATTGCTTCATGAGAAGCATCATTTAAATATAGAATAGGTCATAGGAATGACCATTCTTTGGGAGAGAGAGAGAGAGAGAGAGATGCTTAAAAAATATTTTGATTTAAGCATAAATGTAAACTTTATTTGTTTAATTACTAAAATTCATTAAAGAGCTTCAATTGCATTAAAGAGCCATTCAATTGAATACTTCTCAAGCTTGAGAGGGATTGAGAAGTGAGAAACATTTAGAGATTAACACTAGTTTGGTACCAAAACAGGACACTTGAGTGTCTTTTTTTGGGGGTTGCAAAAAAAAATCAAACTCCTAATGTAGGCTTTAAAAACCAAAATGCTTCATTGGGCATGTAGAACATAACCCTATGCTTATGTAAAAAATGCTAAACATATAAAATGCCTTTTTATTTGGAAGTACATAAGCAACAAAGTAGCATATGTCTTGAAAATGAACATTTTTCAGGATTTTTCAGGATTTTTCCAAATATGCAAGCATCATTCTCTCAAAAAAAATCCAATGATATCAATAGCATTTTTCCCAAGATATTTTGATAGCATACATCAGTCCAAGGAGGTAGAAGTTCACCAAAAAAATCATTTTCCTTTCCTAGAATTTTTTCCAAAAAAGTTGTATAAAACCAGCAAAAGTAATGCGTATTATCAAAACTCAATCACGCCACTAAAAAAATTTGTAGCCCTATCAATGAGAATGTTGATTATTGGTTTTCATGCTTGAGATGAGATAAATAAGCCATAATTTGATGTGTATGACACTAACTTAGCCTCCACTTAAGTAGGTTCTTATCGCCTAGTTCTAAAAAAACTGTAAAAAATAAAAATACAAATTTGATCATCTTTTTTCCAAAACTAATCATAACTATGCTTGCACAAGTAGTCTACACCTATAGTTACAACAAATAATGCACTTACACAGCTTTCCCCTTTGATGAAAATCAAAATTAGGCTCATAATTAGACATTTTACGTATTAAAAACAGGTTGCGCAAAAGGCCATGTATGAGAAGAGGCCCAAAAAGTGGCTCTAAAGTTTTGGAAAATTCAAAACAAAGTAGTATTTACCCTATATAACATGGGTGCACCTCAAGTTTTACATTATTAGCTTGCATATGGAAGGAGAAAAATTCATGCTCCACCTGTATAAAAAACATCATTTCAATATTAGCGAGTCAAAAATTTATCCAATAATTATCGTTTGATGATTCCAAGATTTAGTTTACATCATGGGCTTTCCATCAAGCCAAGTTTCATGATCAAACTATGTCCCTTCTAAAAGTTATGTACAAATTACTACTATTTTGAAAACAGCAAAAATCATGCGTTTTATCAGCATGTGTCTAAGAAAATTAAAATATTGCCTTGCAAAAGCTAAGAAAAGTGCAATTTAAAAAATCTAATTTTTTTTTGGGTCTTGAGGAACATCTGTGGATGTTAAGCATTTCAAAACTCTTAATAGATTGCCCACAAAAATTCAAGAAAAATGCTAACTTTCAGGACACTTTAGTGTCCAATTACAGAACTAGTGTTAAGAAAAAGACCATAAAATCACTCTTTACCTCTTGTTTTGCTTGATTCTTTAGTCATTGGAGAGGCCCCCAACCAATCAATTGGTTTAGTATGTTGATGAAGACTCCAAAGAAGGTTGAAGAGAGATAAAAGCTCCAATCTCTCCAAATTGTAGAGGATTTTTAGAGGATAATAGAAAATATCATTATTTTAGTATAATACTGGCATGGTATAGCTCACATATTTTTTTACAAAGGTCTAAGGATCTATTTATAGGTGAGGGAGGCCTCTAACCAAGTCCAACTAGGTTTTAGAATTTTCTAGGTTCAGTTTGGCTGAATTTGGACAAGATTTGGACCTAGTTTGGCTCCCTTTTGATTTGGTTTGATCCATGAGAGAGGAGAGAGAAAAATATCTTATTATTTTTGAGTTTAAAACTACTCCATACATGTAAAATAGGCACCTCCTTGAAGATCCCCCTTCTCCTTACCAAGGTGTCAAAAATGTATCATTATACCCAAAATATCTCATTTTTTTAGTAATATTCATAGTTTTTTACTAATAAACCTTGTACTCAGTCAACTCTTCATCTTATGTGGGCATTTACTCATTTTTGGATATTTTTCTTTTATAAATTGTATTTATCTCCTCCCCATACTTGGATTGATCCTATTGGCCCATAGGAACCTTAATTGAACCATAATCCAAAAAAAATTTCAAAATCTAGACCCTTACGCTAAGGTATATCCAAAAATATCTCAAATTTGGATTACCTCCCTCTAGACACTTTCTCTCTCTAGGCCAAAACAGGGTAAAATAAAATCTTTCTTTTATTTCAAAGAGGGGAATAATTATAAGATTAGAAGGGAAGGTTCTTACACCTTTACACCTCAAAAGCTGGAGGGAGGAATCTTATATCCTGCCCCACTTAAAAACGCAAGATGTCCTCATCTCGCAGTTGGGGGGGACAACTCTTTCTCTTAATATCCAATTGATTATGGGGTTCCTTATAGTCTGGTCAACTCAATAGAATCCTGGCATAAAGATCCCTTATAGAGAACTCATTTATCAGATAACAATTCATTCAGATCATGTCATTCATATCCTTAACACAATAATGGTCCATTAGACCGAAAATTTTATCTGAACATCCCTCCATGGGAATTTCAGTCATGCAAGTTCTCAATTTGTCATCCCTTAACTTGATCCACCGGGTCAAGTGTTAATAGTATCAATCTATTAGCACAATCCACTAAACTCATAGGGATTTTCTGAAGTTTTAATCATCATTCTAGTTATTATCATCATCATCGAGATTCGTCCTATTCATCCTCATTGTGGCTTTGTTCAACTTATCGCTTTTCAACCAAAATTCAGGAATCATCATTTTTCAATGAGAATCCAAATCAACTCATCAATTCTCAACCAAATTTTAAAATCATATCAACCACATTCGAATTCATTATCTGGATAGCATTTTTGCTTATAATTTCAAGGTCTTAGATTTACTCATATATACTGTCAGTAAAGAGCTGCAAATATACCCTCGATATATACGCCTCGATATATACGAGTAGTCATGGTCCTTGGAATCATAAGGTAAATACTATCATGTCTAGGCCTCAAGCAAGTCAGGGATTCCACATAATTGCGGTACTTCCATCTGAAGACCCAATTACCAATTTATGAATTTCAGTCTGAATATAAATTTGTATGAATTTCATCACACAATTCCAACCTTTTACTGTTACTTCATAAATTTTTGACATTTTGAAGATCAGCAAGATCAACCAACAGATCCATATAAAAGAGTCATGGACTCATCCGTTGAGGACCAGCAAAAGGTCAATCAACTAGATCCATACCTGGTTTATAAAAACAACTCTAATTCCTTGTTCCATTATCTTCCTCGATGCACGTGTGGGTATCTTTGGCGACCCAAAGCCCGAGCACCGTATGGTCAGCACCCTCTAGGATCCTTCGCAGGTCACCTAGTGCTTCACTCATAGGCCGCTTCCTTGGTTCCTCATCCACCGTACCGGAAGCTCACCATTTCAATCGGACCGAGGCTCGTCAAGACCTCGACCAACCTTGCTACACGAGACGTCACCTCCTTTGACTCTCCGCCAGGTGTTGCAACTTTATCAGTTAGGTCTCCACGACTTCATTCACAAGACGGTCAAAATGCTTTCCTAGCATTGTTGACATAAAACAGTCATTTACAAACAGGTCATAAATACAGTTTCTATAACAAACTCTCGTCTTTCCACATTGTTCCACATCAATCGACATTACTTAATCCATATTCCTTTCATATGTATTCCCATTCTCATCACATCTTTTCTCATTTATCCTCATCCAATCTCATCCACTCGCATCTACCCATATCCACATCTCATCACATCATATTCATTCACATCTATCCCGTTTCACATCACATCACATATCACATATCATCCATTCACATCTATCCCAATTTACATCACATCGCATCTCATTCATTCACATCCCAATTCACATCACATCACATCTCATCCATTCACATCCCATATCATTCATTCACATCCCGATTCACATGACATCACATCTCATTCATTCACATCCTGATTCATATGACATCACATCACATCTATTCACATTCATTTACATCACATCACATCTATTCACATCATTTACATCACGTCCATCACATTCATTTACATCACATTGATCTCACATTACATTCATTTTAATCACCATCCCATCCCATACATTCTATCCACATTACATCACATCACATCAATCCATATCATGTCTCAGTCATCAACATCTCATTTCACATACGCATCCACATCCATTCTTTCACATATACATCCACATCCATTCTTTCACATACGCATCCACATCCATTCTTTCACATCCACATCCATATCCATGTACTTCTATCTCACCCTTTCACATATCCTCTCATCTCATTCTCATCCACATCCATTTACTTCATAGCTCATCCCCATTCATTTTCATCACACCACATCCTATCGCATCCCATTTACATCTTATCACATCCATTCACATCCCATTTATCGCATCCCATTCACATCCCATTTATCGCATCCCATTCACATCTTATCGCATCCCATTTACATCTTATCATTCATTTTCATCACACCACATCTTATCGCATCCCATTTACATCTTATCACATCCTATCACATCCCATTTACATCTTATCACATCCATTCACATCCTATAACATCCCATTTATATCTTATCACATCCCATTTACATCTTATCACATCATTATTTACATCCTATAACATTCCATTTACATCCTATAACATCTCATTTACATCCTATAAATTCCATTTACATCCTATAACATCTCATTTACATCTTATCACATCCCATTTACATCTTATCACATCACATTCATTCTAATCACTATACCATCCCATACATTCTATCCACATCACATCACATCACATCTATTCACATCATGTCTCATTTATGCACATCTCATCTCATTCATCCACATCCATCCAATCGTTCACATGTACGACTACCCACATCTATCCATACACATCCACATCCATTCTTTCACATACACATCCACATCCCTGTACATCACATCACATCCTTTCACATACACATCCACATCCATTCTTTCGCGTACACACTCACATACATTCTTTCACATACACATCCACATCCATTCTTTCACACACGCATCCACATCCATTCTTTCACATACACATCCACATCCACATCCATATCCATGTACTTCCCATCTCACCCTTTCACATATCCTCTCATCTCATTCTCATCTCATCATTCTCATCCACATCCATTTACTTCACATCTCATCCCCATTCATTTTCATCACACCACATCCTATCACATCCCATTTACATCTTATCACATCCATTCACATCTTATCGCATATCCCATTTACATCTTATCACATCCCATTTATATCTTATCACATCCATTCACATCTTATAACATCCCATTTACATCTTATCACATCCCATTTACATCTTATCACATCCGCCGTTCCACATCCTATTCCCATTTAGTAGTTTTTACTACTTTGATACCGATAATGGGACTTTTTTTAAATTTTTGCCAATTGCTTGGCCTAATTAAAGGTTCTTTTTCTCGTGACTATTTCCATATTCCTTCTCAATTCCTCAATTGAATTATATTCAATATTCCTCTTTTGAATAAGAGAATTCATGAGATTTATAGATATCAATTCTACCCATATTTTCACTTTTGATAAATAATCATAAATTAAAATATACTCAGAATTTCTCTTTTTCTCATTTAATGTCTTGGACCTCAAATATCATGGGAATTCCTCTTTTTGCATTACATTCCAATGTCATGGAAATTCTTGTTTTATCATCAAATATTTCTCATAATAAAATATCCATTAATTCAATATGCTAGGAATTTCTCTTTTCCCATCTAAATGATTGAATTCCAAATGTCATAGGAATTCCTCTTTTACCATTTAAATATTTCTCATAGATAGATTTATCTAAAATTTATCTTTGAATTTAAATAAAATATCCATTAATTCAATATGCTAGGAGTTTCACTTTTCCCATCTAAATGATTGAATTCCAAATGTCATAGGAATTCCTCTTTTACCATTTAAATATTTCTCATAGATAAAATAAATTTATCTAAAATTTATTTTTGAGTTTAAATAAAATATCCATTAATTCAATATGCAAAGAATTTCTCTTTTTTCATCTGAATGATTGAATTCCAAATGTCATAGGAATTCCTCTTTTACCATTTAAATATTTCTCATAGATAAAACAAATTTATCTAAAAATCATCTTTGAATTTAAATAAAATATCCATTAATTTAATATGCTAGGAATTTCTCTTTTCCCATCTAAAGGATTGAATTCCAAATGTCATAGGAATTCCTCTTTTACCATTTAAATATAATTATCATAATTTTATCTTTTCTTAATTATTTAATTACATAAACTTAAAAATTAGTTTTCCATTGAATGTGACAAAAGCCATTACTTTAGCCTAGGATATTCAATCCTAGAATATGGTAGGAAGTCCTCTTTTTACGTTATGTATAAGAATGAATTATGCATCCATTTCTTAAAAATTTAGCCATAGCTCCGCTGCTATTAATGAGAATTTTTAATAATTTTGAAAGCATAAAGTTTGAGTAATACAATATGATAGAATAACTATCATTTGGATCAATATCCAATTATGGACTTGATTCCTAAGTTCTTCATAATTTAAAAGAATTAAAAAGCCACTATCCCAATTTACATCACATCTCATCACATACATTTCACATCCATTTCACATCGTATCTCATTCATTCACATCCTGATTCACATCTCATCCGTTAACATCCTTTATCATTTATTCACATCCCGATTCACATGACATCACATCTCATTCATTCACATCTTGATTCACATGACATGACATCAGATCTATTCACATCCATCACATTCATTTACATCACATCCATTTACATCCATCACATTACATTCATTCTAATCACCAACCCATCCCATACATTCTATGCACATTACATCACATCACATCTATCCAGATCATGTCTCAGTCATCAACATCTCATCTTATTCATCCACATCTCATCCACATCCATCCAATCGTTCACATGTACCACTACCCACATTTATCCATACACATCCACATCCATTCTTCCACATACACATCCAGATCCGTGTACATCACATCACATCCTTTCACATACACATCCACATCCATTCTTTCGCATACACACCCACATCCATTCGTTCACATACGCATCCACATTCATTCTTTCACATACGCATCCACATCCATTCTTTCACATACGCATCCACATCCATTCTTTCACATACACATCCACATCCATATCCCTGTACTTCCCATCCATTCTTTCACATCCACATCCATATCCCTGTACTTCCCATCTCACCCTTTCATATATCCTCTCGTCTCATCATTCTCATCCACATCCATTTACTTCACATTTCATCCCCATTCATTTTTCATCACACCACATCCTATCGCATCCTATTTACATCTTATCACATCCATTCACATCTTATCGCATCACATTTACATCTTATCGCATCCCATTTACATCTTATCGCATCCCATTTACATCTTATCGCATCCCATTTACATCTTATCACATCCTATCACATCTCATTTACATCTTATCACATTTATTCACATCCTATAACATCCCATTTACATCTTATCACATCCCATTTACATCTTATCACATCTGTTCCACATCTTATTCCCATTTAGTAGTTTTACTACTTTGATACCGATAATGGGACTTTTTTTAAATTTTTGCCAATTGCTTGGCCTAATTAAAGGTTCTTTTTCTCGCAACTATTTCCATATTCCTTCTCAATTCCTCAATTGAATTATATTCAATATTCCTCTTTTGAATAAAAGAATTCATGGGATTCACAGAAATCAATTCTACCCATATATTTTTCGCTTTTGATAAATAATGATCAATTGAATTCTACTCAGAATTTCTCTTTTTCTCATTTAATTTCTTGGACCTCAAATATCATGGGAATTCCTCTTTTTGCATTGCATTTCAATGTCATGGAAATTCCTCTTTTATCATGGAAATTTCTCTTTTATCATATCAAATATTTCTCATGATAAAATATCCATTAATTCAATATGCCAGGAATTTCTCTTTTTCCATCTAAATGATTGAATTCCAAATGTCATAGGAATTCCTCTTTTACCATTTAAATATTTCTCATAGATAGATTTATCTAAAATTTATCTTTGAATTTAAATAAAACATCCATTAATTCAATATGCTAGGAGTTTCACTTTTTCCATCTAAATTATTGAATTCCAAATGTCATAGGAATTCCTCTTTTACCATTTAAATATTTCTCATAGATAAAATAAATTTATCTAAAATTTATTTTTGAATTTAAATAAAATATCCATTAATTCAATATGCTAGAAATTTATCTTTTTCCATCTAAATAATTGAATTCCAAATGTTATGGGAATTCCTCTTTTACCATTTAAATATTTCTCATAGATAAAATAAATTTATCTAAAATTTATCTTTGAATTTAAATAAAATATCCATTAACTCAATATGCTAGGAATTTCTCTTTTCCCATCTAAATGATTGAATTCTAGATGTCATAGGAATTCCTCTTTTACCATTTAAATATAATTATCATAATTTTCTCTTTTCTTAATTATTTAATTATACATAAACTTAAAAATGAGTTTTCCATTTAATGTGACAAAAACCATTCTTTTAGCCTAGGATATTCAATCCTAGAATATGGTAGGAAGTCCTCTTTTTACGTTATGCATAAGAATGAATTATGCATCAATTTCTTAAAAATTTTGCCATAGCTCCGCTGTTATTACTGATAATTTTTAATAATTTTGAAAGCATAAAGTTTTAGTAATACAATATGATAGAATAACTATCATTTGGATCAATATCTAATTATGGACTTGATTCCTAAGTTTTTCATAATTTAAAAGCATTAAAAAGCCACTTCTTTGGCCTCTAATTTGACAAGCATAGAATTTACTTTTTGATTTGAGCATTGCTCATGAGAAGTATCATTTTAATATAGAATGGGTCATAGGAAATGACGATTCTTTGGGGGAGAGAGAGGTATGCTTTAAAAACATTTTTAATTAAGCATAAATGTAAACTTTATGTGTTTAATTACTAAAATTCATTAAAGAGCTTCAATTGCATTAAAGAGCCATTCAATTGAATACTTCTTAAGCTTGATAGGGGTTGAGAAGTGAGAAACATTTAGAGATTAAGAAAAAGACCATAAAATCACTGTTTACCTCTTGTTTTGCTTGATTCTTTAGTCATTGGAGAGGCCCCCAACCAATCAATTGGTTTAGTACGTTGATGAAGAGTTCAAAGAAGGTTGAAGATAACAAGAAGCTCCAATCTCTCCAAAATGTAGAGGATTTTTAGAGGATAATAGAAAATATTATTATTTCAGTATAATACTGGCATGGTATAGTTCACATATTTTTTTACAAAGGGCTAAGGATATATTTATAGGTGAGGGAGGTCCCTAACCAAGTCCAACTAGGTTCTAGAATTTTCCAGGCTTAGTTTGGCTGAATTTGGACAAGATTTGGACCTAGTTTTGGCTCCCTTTTGATTTGGTTTGATCCATGAGAGAGGAGAGATAAAAATATCTTATTATTTTTGAGTTTGAAAATCCTCCACACATGTGAAATAGGCACCTCCTTGAAGAGCCCCCTTCTCCTTACCAAGGTGTCAAAAATGTATCATTATACCCAAAATATCTCATTTTTTAGTAATATTCATAGTTTTTTACTAATAAACCTTGTACTCAGTCAACTCTTCATCTTATGTGGGCATTTACTCATTTTTGGATATTTTTCTTTTATAAATTGTATTTATCTCCTCCCCATACTTGGATTGATCCTATTGGCCCATAGGAACCTTAATTGGACCATAATGCAAAAAAAAAAATCAAAATCTAGACCCTTAGGCTAAGGTCCTTTATACCTATTTTCAATTAATTCCAATTGCACATTGGAAAGTTCTTTTTGAATTTCTATTTCATGGGAAACCATTTTAGACACTAGAGAGATTTTTATATCCAAAAATATCTCAAATTTGGATTAACTCCCTCTAGACACTTTCTCTCTCCAGGCCAAAACAGGGTAAAACAGAATCTTTCTTTTATTTCAGAGAGGGGAATAATTATAAGATCAGAAGGGGAGGTTCTTACACCTATATGCCTCAAAAGCTGGAGGGATGAATCTTACATCCTACCGCACTTAAAAATGTGAGATGTCCTCATCTCGCAGACAACTCTTTCTCTTAAGATCCAACTAATTCTGGGGTTGGTCAACCCAACACAATCCTGGCATAAAGATCCCTTTTAGAGAACTCATTATTAGATAATAATTCTTTCAGATCATATCATTCATATCCTTAACACAATAATGGTCATTCATATCATTCATATCCTTAACACAATAATGGTCCATTAGATCAGAAATTTCATCTGAACATCCCTCCACGGGAATTTCAGTCATGCAAGTTCTCAATTTGTCATCCCTTAACTTGATCCACCGGGTCAAGTGTTAACAGTAGCAATCTGTTAAGCACAATCCACTAATCTCATAGAGATTTGCTGAAGTCATAATCATCATTCCAATTATTATCATCATCACTGGGATTCGTCCCATTCATCCTCATTGTGGCTTTGTTCAACTTATCGCTTTTCAACCAAAATCCAGGAATCATCATTTTTCAATCAGAATCCAAATCAACTCATCAATTCTCAACCAGAATTTTAAAATCATATCAACCACATTCGAATTCAGCATTTGGATAGCATTTTTGCTTATAATTTCTAGGTCTTAGATTTACTTGTATATACTACCAGTAAAGAGTTGCAGTTATACCCTCAGTATATATGGGTAGTCACGGTCCTTGGAATCATAAGGTAAATACCATCATGTCTATGCCTCAAGCAAGTTAGGGATTCCACATAATTGCGGTACTTCCATCTGAAGACCCAATTACCAATTTATGAATTTCAGTCTGAATATAAATTTGTAGGAATTTCATCACACAATTCCAACCTTTTACTGTTACTTCATAAATTTTTGACATTTTGAAGATCAGCAAGATCAACCAACAGATCCATATAATAGAGTCATGGACTCATCCGTTGTTGAGGACCAGCAAGGTCAATCAACCAGATCCATACCCAGTTTCAGAAAACAACTCTAATTCCTTGCTCCATTATCTTCCTTGATGCACGCATGGGTATCTTTGGTGACCCAGAGCTCGAGCAGCAACGTATGATCAGCAATCTCTAGGATCCTTTTTATGTCACCTAGCGCTTCACTCATAGGCCGCTTCCTTGGTTCCTCATCCACCGTACTGGAAGCTCACCATTTAAATAATACTGAGGCTGGTCAAGACCTCAACCGACCTTGCTACATGAGACGTCCTCCTTTGACTCTCCGCCGTTAGTTGTTGCAACTTTATCAGTTAGGTCTCCACAACCTCATTCACAAGACGGTCAAATACAGTTTCTATAACGAACTCTCCTCTTTCCACATTGTTTCACATCAATCCACATTACTTAATCCTTATTCCTTTCATATGTATTCCCATTCTCATCACATCTTTTCTCATTTATCCTCATGAGATCTCATCCACTCGCATCTACCCATATCCACATCTGTTCCATGTGGAGCAGATGCATGGCGGGAAGTGACCGACACCTCTTCCCTGTGCACATAAGACCTCAACCGTTGAGATGCTGGATCTCCATGCTTCAAATGGGGTGGATTCTTGAACATTAACTCCCCATCCTCTCCCTCTTTGAAATCACCCTTTCGGATGAGACAGGAGAGTGCCAACTCCCTTGGCTTCTTGCCCACTTCATGAGCCATGGACTCAAAGGTCATATCCACCATAGCATCAGCTTTCTTTGTATCAATGACACCTTGTATATGAGGATCTTCATGCAGAAATTTTAGCTCTTTCTCCTTTGCCTGCAAAAGTATCTTCAAGTATTCTAATTCAGCCCTCAATGCATTGGGCTCATCCTCATGCATAGACTCCTTTCCACCGGATGGCTGTCCCATGAAAGCATTGTCATAAACCCTCTCAAGGAGCTTATGCCTTCCCTGCAATGCATCAGAATCTCGAGAGGCACTTGATTGACCACTTGAATTTGGCACTTCCAAAGGATTGCCTTGCCTATCCATTGAGTCAAATGTCTATGTTTGCTTCTGATTTCAAAACACCATGTCTTCTCTTGAGAAACTTGAGAGGACCACGCTCTGATACCAATGAAATTGCTCCTCATTGGAGACCAACCACAATCGGAAAACAAATGCACAAATTTAGATCACTTAAACTTGACAATTAATGTGCAGCACAATCATCCACGAAATCTGAAAATTACAGACACAACTTGACACCACAACTAGGGTCGGAAAGGGCCGACCCCCCCTCAATACAATATGTATTTCTTGGAGTATTTGATATTTGCAACTTTCAAGGGCTTATAAGCCAGACGACTCCATATATGGAGTGAATACAAATGAGTCAAGTAATGTAGATGTTATCGGTGACGAAACCATTTGTTGTTGAAGACCGTGTCATAGGCGATCCCCCACCTATACTGGGCTAAGCACCTACGCTACACTGGTCTTTTGGGACCGTGCACCAACAGGCACACCCATACTAACACCTGACAGGGTGATTCACCGTGGAGGGAGGAAAACCTGGTACTCCCAGCTTTACTATCAAATTCTCAAGCCCACTGACCTTCACTGGCTCTCAAAACTTGAGAGCACAATCAAGGCAAACTCAAGGAAAATATAATCTCACATACTCTCAGTGAGAGAGTAATAGTAGCCACTCTACACACAAATCAAGAAAGAAAACAAAGATAATAACAATACTCTACTGTATCATTTTGTTTGCAGCTCTTACCTGGAAAAGATAGGATGTCATGACAAGCAGTTTATGCTTCTCTAAGACACAACCTTCACTCATAGGTACATGCAGAGCCGGTTCACAGTAAGTACATCTGGTGCAACAGGTAACACTGTAAGCACAGTAGGTTCAGTAGAGTTTTTCAGCAAGAGCACCCTGTACAATAGACTTTTCGGCAAGGTTTGCACCAAGTACAACAAGTACAAAGGGCCGTATAATAGAGATTCTAGCAAGTACAGCAGGTACATAAGGATTTCCAACGGGTCTTAGGTTTGCTTCAGGACATCATATCCAAGCTAGAGGGAGAAAAAGAGAGTGCAGTGTCGGGTCCTTGCTGTAACACCTTCGAAGAGAGAGAAAGAGGAGTTTTTGGTACTTTTGTTTTAGCATGCCAAGTAGAGGAGTCAGGGTGCTTTCCATATGCCGGTGAGGAGAAAAGGAGTCGGGTTTGCTACTACACGCCGACAACATGGAAGAGAGAGAGTTAGCAGTCAGGCTCCTTCGAAGACAGAGAGTACACCACCTTCGAAGAGAGAGAGAGAGAGAGAGAGAGAGAAAGAGAGAGAGAGAGAGAGAGAGAGAGAGAGAGAATCGGGTTGGCAAAATTTCTCACCTCCACGTACTCCATCTATCATGTTCTCTTTATAGAAAATACATAACTTACTTCAAATGGGTTTTGGGCACCCACATTTGTTGTTGACCAAGGCCAATAATTTTAATGAGTGTGAATACATAACTTCATAAATATAAAGGTTAGAATAACAACATTTAAAATAAATTAATATGCCAAACTTACCATGTGTTCACATGCAATAAAACATGTCAGAAGACAGGCACACCCTAGGTACACTGAAGGGCGTCCCCGGCCAGTGCACTAGCACGACATAAAAGGCTATCACACAAAACTAAATCACGCAAAAACAAATCCAGCATACAAAGATGGATGCACGTGCACATGTAATGGACGAAATCTCCCTTTCATGAAACTTGTACAAAACATTCTCCCTTTCATGAAACTTGTACAAAACATTCTCGAGCACGAAACTGGCGTGACAGAATGTGAAGATCATGGCCTTCCTATGGAGTGACAATCCCATAGGCAAGACACAGTACAAACACGGGTCCTTCCGCGGAGTGACAGTCCCATGGACAAGACAATACAAGCTCCCGTCCATATTAGTCACACACGGGTGGCACAAAATTGACTCCCGTCCATATGACACAAAGTAACTGGCCCCTTTCACATGGGACACTAGCTTGGCCTCGTGTGAACATGGCACAAATATGGCCGCTCTATGGAGTGACAATCCCATAGGAGTGGCACCAAAAATGGAGATGGACCAAATAGGCGACCAAATGGTGACACCGATTAATCATGAAAGACATTTCGATTAATCACGAAAGTATGTTTGTCCCACTTGATATCTAGCTGGAACTTGTGAAACCACTGAATGCCCAAAATTATGTCTACTCCTACAAGAGGAACAACCATAAAATCATGCACAAACTCTACACCCTGAATGACTAATTTAGCATTCTGAGCTTTAAACTTGATGCTCGTCGTCATGCTTGTGCTAAATCCGTCAACCTTCTTGTCCACCAAAGTCAAGACGAAACTGGCTTGTTGAGCAATCTGTTCCGTGACCACATCCTCCGTGCTGCCACTGTCAACAAGATAATGAATCTCTGGCCACCTATGTAGCAAGAGGTCTTGAGAAATTTGTTGCACTCATACTCCTGGTCATGGGCACCCTTCTGCTTATCTTCGAGCTCCCAGCTAACGATTTCACCAACCAAAGCACTAGGATCCAAAAAACTAGGGGCAGCCGTTAGGGTCTGTGTGGAAGCTGGGCTCACCACTAAAGCCGTGGAGGCTAAGGTGGTTGTCTATGGAGTGGTAGTCTTCTTAGGGCACTCCCCTAGAAGTGTGTCCTTTTGTATGACAAAAGTGAAAAGATGCAAGGGGGAAGAGAGCTTGAGCTCTTGCAAGCACACACACACACTCACAAAACCCTAATAGAGAACACACAAGGTGAGAGGCTGAAAATCTTCTTCTTCTTCACACAACACTTAACACACCATATACACAATAAGAGTACTCATAATATGAAAGGTACTCAACCAAATACATACACAGACTCTCTATAGTGTGAACCCGACTAAATGAGCTGGCGCTATAACTATGCCAGTCTCTAGAATGGCTGTCACACAGCCTGTCATCCCACTGGCCGCATATCACCCAAGATCTCACCAACCATGCTAGTGGTGTAAGTGTGGGGCCTATCCCCCAGGCGGGTCATCAGTGTCCACCCCCTCACTAGACGAGCTCAATATCTCAACACTCCCCCTCGAGCTCAACTCCATCTCATGTACACCAAGCGAAGCCCTGAATCTGCGGAGCTTCTCTGTACCCAATGCTTTGCTAAAGATGTCAGCTACCTGATCCTCTGTGCTGACATAAACAAGGTCAAGGTCTCCTGCCAAGACCTTCTCTTGATGAAATGGTAGTGGACCTCTATATGCTTTGTGTGAGCATGAAAGACTGGGTTCTTGGCCAACTGTATACTGCTAATGTTGTCACAGAAAATGACAACTTGTCTATCCACTGATAGACCCAAATCTGTAAGTAGCTTTCTCAACCAAGCTACCTCACATGCTGCCATAGCAGCTCCTCTGTACTCGGCCTCTGTACTGGATAAAGTAATCGTAGACTGCTTCTTACTGCTCCAAGTCACAGCAGCACTCCCCAAAGAAAACATGAATCCACTGGTAGATACTACCAGCCCAATCAGCATCTGTGTACCCATGTACACATATCTCTGTCCCAGTCTCATAGAATAGTCCACAATGCAAAGTAGACCTCACATACCTCAGTATGCGTCTCACTGCATCCAAATACGGTTTTCATGGAACCTGCATAAACTGACTCACCAACCCAACAACATAGCTCAAATTTGGTCTGGTGATCGTCATGTAGATCAAACTTCCTACTATGCGCCTATACATAGTAGGATCCTCCAAGATCTCTCCTGAATTTGCACTCAACTTGCCATTCTGATCCAATGGCATGGAAATAGGCTTACAGCCTGTCATGCCATACTTGGACAACATGTCCAAGCCATACTGTCTCTGCAGTAATCCAATACCATGTGGTGATCTAATCACCTCAATGCCCAAGAAATATCTGAGCTCCCCCAGATCCTTCATCTCAAACTTCTAAGCAAGATCTTTACATCAAAGATCTCTGCATCATGGTCCCTGTAATGTGATCAAGTCATCTACATAGATGACAACAAGCACAACCCCTCTATTATCATGTCTCACATACAGCGAGAAATCTGCATTGGCTACATGAAAGCCAATAGTGACAAGATATTCAAAAATCTTGTCAGACCATGCTCTTGGTGCTTGTTTTAAGCCATACAAGGCTTTCTTCAACCTGCAAACATGCTCGGGGTGACCCACATCCTCATAACCAGGTGGCTGCAACATATACACCTCTTCTTGCAAATCCCCATGCAAGAATGCATTCTTTACATCCATCTGATGTAAAGACCATTGCTTTGACGCAGCCACTGCTATCACAACTCTCACTGTTGCCATCTTGGCAACTGGGCTGAAAGTTTCCTCATAATCAATGCCATATGTCTGTGCATATCCTTTGGCTACCAATCTAGCCTTGTACCTGTTTATGCTTCCATCACTGTTATGTTTTACTTTGTACACCCACTTGCATCCAATGGCTTTCTTGCCTTCAGGCAATTGCACTAAATCCCAAGTCTCATTTCCATATAGTGCATCCATCTCCTCATCCATAGCTTTCTCCCAACACACATTTCCAACACCTCATCAATGCATGTGGGCTCAACAACCTGCATAACCTTTGCCATATATGCATAGTGATGTGTCACATAACCATCATAGGTAAATCTCTGCACAGGATTTTTCACTCTCCCAGATCTTCGCAGCTTTTCATTCATGGCTTCCATAGCCTTCTTTACATGAGGTGTTCTCATAGCTGGGATCCCAAGCTCCTCATCAAGGCTCATATCTGAGCCACTAGACTCTCCATCAACATGAGAATGCCCTGCAGAAATGTCAGGCATACCAAGGGGCTCAACCACTTTCTCTTTTCCTTTACATGATGTACTAATCACATTTGCAGGACTGGTATTATGATGCAGCCTGCCACTCCATGGTCTATCAACAACAGACCCACTAGATGAGGACTCTCCTGGTCTACTCAAAGACTGTGATTGCTGACTTGCATTCTGTGCAACCACACTTCCACACATCAGCCCCAACAGCTTCTTTTTCAGCAGCATACCAGCTGCTCATCTCATCAAAGACAACATCCCTGCTTACCCTCAACTCACGTGTAGCAGGGTTATAACACTTGTATCCCTTTTCCTCAAGGGAGTATCCAATAAACACACATTTTTCAGCTTTTGGATCCAGCTTAGTTCTCAGCTCATCTAGCACATGCACATATGCAATGCATCCAAAGTGTTTTAGATGAGATAAATCTGGTTTTCTGCCAGTAAACCTCTCCTCTGGAGTTACATCATGTATGGCTACAGTTGGAGTCCTGTTCATGATGTATACTGCTGTAGAAACAGCCTCAGCCCAACAGCTATGCGGCATATTCTTCTCTTCCATCAATGCTCGCACAATCTCAGCAATGTGCCTGTTTTTCCGCTCAGCAACTCCATTTTATTGTGGAGTGTATCTGCATGTAAACTGTCTCCAAATACCATTCTTCTTCAAAAATTCAGAGAACTCATTGGAGAAGTACTCTCCCCGTCCATCTGACCTTAGGCACTTTACATATTTTCCTGTTTGCTTTTCAACCAAAACTCTGAAATTTTGAAAGTGAGTGAACACCTCACTCTTCTTCTTCATGAAATATACCCACACTTTCCTTGTGTGGTCATCAATAAATGTCACATAATATCTGTAGCCTCCCATAGACATGGTCTTCGTAGGACCCCATACATCTTAATGCACAACATCTAGTGCATTTTTGCTCACATATCTGTTACATGGAAATACATGCTTTGTTTGTTTTCCAAATCGGCATGCTTCACATATTCTCTGCATACCTTCCACTTTAAATTTTGGCAGCCCTGTCATCATCACAATTCCTTTTGTCTGCACGGAGCGCAATCTGACCATCCACTATGTGTGTGAGAGACTTCTGAAGACTGAAAACCAACAATCCTTCGAGGGGCAGGAGTCACACCAAAAAGGCGTGGTCCGCCAGAGTCTAGAAACCAACCACACAAGAGCGAGAACGCATAGTCTACGTAACACTTCAAGGGGCGATCAAAGATAAGCATGAAAGCATGAAAGTACTTTGCATGAAAGCATGCAAAGTACAAAAGTGAACATTCCTAAGAGGGAAAGGAATTATGGGGTTCCAGCTATTATCCCTTAAGTCCCTATTTAGAGGAGCTAACATAGGTGATGAAAGGACACCACCATCCCACTCTCCCTTGCAATTTCCTGTTTCCTCACATTCCTCTTCACCATTGGCCATCCCCCTACGTTTCTTCTTGGTTTTCTGTTTTAATCCATGCATGCACCAAGGGAATTTCTTTCTTTTTTTTTTGGTTTTTTGGCTGAATCTTCACACTTGAAGAAGGCTCTGATACCAACGTAACATGCGCAAGCTTTGTGGTCGAATCGATAACTTCAATGCTTTGAAGTAAGTTATGTATTTTTCGTAAAGAGAACACGATGAATGGAGTACGTGGAGGTGAGAAATTTTGCCAGCCTGATTCTCTCTCTCTCTCTCTCTCTCTCTTCAAAGGTGGTGCAGTCTCTCTCTTCGAAGGAGCCCAATTGCTCACTCTCTCTCTCTTCCATGCTGTTGGCGTGTAGTAGGAAACCCGACTTCTTTTCTCCTCCTCACCGGCATATGGAAAGCACCCCGACTCCCTCTACTTGGCATGCTGAAGTAGAAGTACCAAAAACTCTTCTTTCTCTCTCTTCGAAGGTGTTACAACAAGGACCTGATTGCACTCTCTCTTTCTCCCTCTAGGTTGGATACGATTGTCAAAAGTGTGCAGCAGAAAGCGTGAGACATAGGCACAGAGAGAAGAAAACGAATATGCATAATGATGAAGAAGCAATGATACAAACAACCTTGTGCAAGGGGTGGTCCCCGTAGGTGAGGGTATAATGAACAACTACTCCCGTAAGAGAGGACCCGAGCTTGGAAGCCCATGTCAAGGTGAGTACTAATGAAATAAGAATAAGAGCTTAGATTTTATAACCCCTACAGGAGCTGGCCGACTTGCTCTAAAAAAGACTCATGACTAGCTAATAATAAGCATGGGAAAATGGGTGGCCAACCCTACAACCAAGGGCCATGACCAGAGGGAAAAATATGGTGCTGCCCGGGATAAATCTGGGCACCCCTGATAGTCAACTTGGGCACACTACCAAGAGATGAATAATGCTAACAACTCCTCTCAAATCTTGGGAGAGAAATCGGTCCAAGGAACTGGAAAAGGAAACCTCCAAAGCAAGTCAAGAACTCGATCTGCTCCCGCCTCTGCCACTTACTCCAAGAAACTATTGTCGATCCAAAAGCCAAGCAAAATCCAAAAAATGAACCACTAGATGTCTATATCTCCAACCCAATCTATACCACACCTGTGACACAATGTGCTCCCTCTTCAGCCCAAGAAAGGATGTCGTCTGACTCTCTACCTCCAAGAAAAAAAATCTGCTCCTTAGAGAACACCGTCAAACTGTCTCCTTGTTGGCACCCCCTCTAGACAGAGACACCCTAAAGGGCCACAATGTCTACATCAGCCCTGGTACTCAAGCTTCCAAATTTGAGCTTGTTGAGAACCAATCTCCAGATACAAGGTTTTCGGATCTCCATGTATCCCTTGGTCCAAGAATGCCTCTCTGTCTTGCTAACACTCCAAGTGGAAGAAACATACCTCCAACACTGTAGTAGCTGACAATCCTGCTGGCACCTGACCTTTAAAACTTGTATCCATAACTTTCCGTCGCGTGGTGGGACTACTACTCACACACCCCTATGAGTCACCCAGTCACATGGCAACACCCCTTGAGCTTTTTGGTGTTAACTATGGCACTGATCTCAAGAAAGCTCTCCTGCAAAAACCTGACACCCCCAGCTGGCAAGCTCCCAACCAACCAGTAATGTGTCCATGTGGAACCAACCATCCATAACTCATCATCCCAAAGCACAATGTGATGTCAATCATCTGCTCCAAACCGCTACTCCAGTGGTATCTACCTGCACCCAATGAACCTGTACACCGTCATGCATCCTGTTCCCATCTTGCAAGTGAGCAAGTACCTGTGAATCTCGACAACAGCACTCATTAGCAAATGACTAGCCTGCCTCTGCATGAATGCCGATATCAACCTGTACACCAAGCTCCCAAATCAATGCTCATCCTAGGGATGAAGACTCTTATGCCTGTACCCTATAATTCAAAGGCCATCTGCTTGGGGAGTAGGAGTGACTCACCTTGCCAAGTAACCACATCCCCCTCTCAAGGTGAACACCCTGAGAACCTTGTCAGTGGGCTTGGGAATTTGGGAGTAAATTTTTTATTGGGAGTACCAAGTTGTCCTCCCTCTGTGGTGAATCACCCTACTAGGTGTTAGTACTACAGGCGTGCCTGTTGGTGCGCGATTCCGGAAGGCCAGGTAGGGGGGCAGCCTAGAGCCACCCCAAGGGGCGAGGAAGGCCTCATGTTGAGCCCACCAGCCCTAGTGTGGGTTGGGCAGAGCTCTATGGGACCTAGCCAGGCAGCCGACAGGGTTATAAGCCCTACCCACCTAGTCGGCCAACATGGTGGGCCTCCGAAGCCCAATCAGCCAGCCCCAATGGCTAGGCTAGGCTAGGTTGTGGGCTAGGCCAATGGGCAGCCTGCATAGGTTTTTCAGCCCCCTAAAGGAGTGACTGGACAGAAGCAAAGAGAGTCCAGCAGCCCACAATGTGAAACGACCATTAAAAAGAGCATTAGATGCTAATTAAACAAGTCGTGGGGATTTATTTTGCTGGTCGACTAGAAGGCTGAGGGAGTATAATTACTCCAGCCAAGAAAATGATTCCATCATCTCATTGTTCACAAATTGCTGAAGCTACTCAAGGGGCCCAGACAGCCAAGGAGAAGCTAATGCAAGAGCGAAAACTGAAGGTCAAGGGTAGAGATTTATCTCACCCAAGAAGGTCAAGATTCAGTCTTTATTTTTCTGATTTGCATCATTCTAATAAAGCAAATACACCATTTGTGGTGGGGGCCCTACAGAAGGTATTTGGGAGCAAACGCCCGACTGGAAGGGAGTCCTCACAGAGACAGATTACTGACTTCTTTAGAGGGACTACCAGGGAAGGAGGACACACAGCAGACAGTCTAGTAGTAGGCACCCCATGGGACTCTAGTTGAGAGAGCTATCTAGAGGCCCAAGGGTTCGCGGATCCTCACATCGGAGACAGTGCCTACACCGGGAGGATTTAGAGCATCATTGTGAGGCATTGGGCTTGTCCAACCAGGCATCCCACCATGGCAGATATCCAAGCCATCCGGCACAGACCCATGCTAGCTAGAGCTCCTAGGATGATTACCACTCCAGCCATATACTGTTGTACTCACTATCACTTTTGTACTCCCCCATATTCATGTATTCATGTATCCATGTACTCATGTACCCCATTTTGACTACTACATTATCTCCCCACTCTCCCTAGTTGCTGCTTCTTCCGGATGCTCCCTACTGATGTATTGTAGGGCTAGATACTTACCTTCAGTTCTTTCTTTTCTTTTCCAGACAGTGTATTAGATGTCACATGGTTGTAACTTTGGTCTCATAGGTCACTTTGGCCTTTTGAAGACGTTAATATAACATTTCATTTCATTTCTCTCTCTCTTTCTCTCTATCTCTATTTTCTGCACATCGCCTTCAGTTTTGTGTGTTATATTAGTTGTGAAAGATTGCTGAATTCTGAGCATTGAAGGTACAATTGGACCACAAAGCTTCTGCATGTTACATGTCCCTAGATTGAGGGCTAACAATGGGGTCATGACGTACGACAAATATTCCTAAAAAAGGTGCTACTTTTGTACAAATGTTGCCCTGATGATCATGCCAGTGTGTCACTATGTACCCCAATGTAGGGTGTACATGATATTGATCATCATTGAGTCATTGAGAACTCAAGAGCAGTGCTACCATTGAGTATCTCTATTCAACATTGTATGTCACGTGCACCCATGCATTGTGGTACATTGTGACAAATTGGCTCATCAATTGTGCAAGAATCATGTACAGAAGTAGTACCTTTCAGGATAATTTTATCGTATGTCGTGACCCCTTTGTGAGCTGAGTCTGCCGAGACATGTCTGGCACGAGTTACATAGGTCAGTCTCCCAGCCTTAAAGTTGTCAGGTCAGTCCTCTTAACCCACCGTGGACAAGTTTTCATCATTTAGATGCATCTAGAGGTCAGCCATAGTAGAAGCAAGCATTAGAGGCATTTAGGTGCATTGCATGTAGGGGAGGCCAGCCATAAGGCCAACCCCAAGGCAGCCCCCAAGGTGGGCTAGCCTTGCAAGGGGTAGCCAACCCCCTAGCCACCCTTTAAGCTCAGCCGACAAGCCTTTTTGGAGGCTATTGAGTAGTCGGCCAAGGCCCTTGTGGACTTGGGCCCAGTTAGCCAGGTCTGGTAGCCACCCGACCAGCCTACAGGTAGCCTACTAGCATTTTATGCTAGTTGTGAACATTTACCACAATTGACTAGACATTTTATGTAAGTCGTAGCATTTAATGCTGGCCAACAATAGTAAGGGGCAGCCAACTTGTAGCATGTGGACATATAAAAAGGCATAGCCTATTTAGTCCCAAAATATGCAGGTGCAGATCAAGATTATCATGAGATAACAAGCATGTATGCTTAGGCTCTTCCCTGTGTATACTTACAGCAGCCAAGCCAAAGAAGGTCAACCTCTTCAGCACACCTACCCTTAGTCTCAGGCCGGTGTATTTCTCTAGAAGATAGCTTCAAAGTCGCCTAAAGCTTATGCACAGTTCTGCCCAACACTTGGTTGCTTTGCAAATACTCTTGTTTGGAGGGGGCCCTTCAGTGGGTAATTTGGGACCCCATTTGGTGTCGTCTCTACTACATCTATTTCAGATTCATGTATGCTATTTTAAAGGATTGCTAAAGACTCACGGGCAACTCCAAATTCAACTCGAATGAGTGCAGATGGAAAAAAAACTAGTAGAATTACAGGCAACCTTGGCCCAACAGAAGACACCTAAAGAACAAAGTTCCTCAATGGAACAATGTGTCGATGGATGACTGAAAAGGAAGAGCGAGACCGTGAAGCAAGACTGGCTGAACAGCTGGCAAAGAAATACAAACACAAGACCAAAGAGGAGTGATTGGGGGCAGAGCTCAAAGCAAAGGCGAACCATGAGTGACAGGCCTGAGAATACTTGAGGGACCAGTTCCAACACACTTCGGACTTTGGTAACTTCTTTCCACCCTGTTGAATCCTCCACAACCCTAGCCACAGCCTCGACAACAATTATCCGTACATCACTGAACTTCATCAAGTACGACGATAAGTGCAACCATTCACAAGTTTATTCCCCACTTTCCTCTTTCAAAAATCAAAGAAACCCAAGACAAAGTCCATCTGGCGACTCCACACCTCATAGGTGATGTAGTCACTTGGTAGCAACATTGGTCCCATTTGCACAAAGACCCTTACACTAGCTTACCAGACTATGATTGGGATACCTTTGTGTCCGATTTGAAGACTAGGTTTCTACCTCCACAGTACATGACAAATCTAGAAGATGAGTTCTACAAACTGGCCCAGAATGGTTCCCTTGTGCTAATCACATCAGCTCAACAGTTGGGGAAGTCTGAGGAGGAGAAGCTCAACAGTTGGGGAAGTCTGAGGAGGAGAAGCTCAAGCAGTTCATTCGAGGATTGGATCCAAACCTTCAGTTCCCCGTTTGAAATTTTGAACCTTAGACATATGAGAGGGCTTTGACTCTCACACAATCATGAGATGATGCTCAATGGGGGCAAAACCAAGACCGCTCCAGTCACCCCCCAAACCTCAGCAGGCAGATGTAGACCACCCAGCAAAACCATGCATCTAACCAGCAAGTAGGTACCGACCGCCTCCACCAATTTCAGGACATCATGTTGAGGGATGATCTTCACCAAGACCCCCACCCTCTCGTGCTGAAGACCATCGTATTGAATTGGTACTTGGAGCTGAGCCACCTAGTAAGTTTCTATATTATCTTTCCAAGTTATTGGAAGCTGAGTTGGAGATGCAACTAGCAGAGTTGCTGAGGTCTAGTTTCATCAGGCCTTCTTCCTCTCTCCATTTGCTGCACCGATTTTGTTTGTGCACCAAGAAAGATAAGACTTGCACGTCTTTGTGTGGATTACCGAGCCTTGAACTAGTTGACAATTAAGAATAAGTTCCCCATGCCAAGGATAGAGTACATCCTTGAAAGGCTCAACGGTGCTGAGTACTTCACGAAGATTAACCTCAAAAGTGGCTATCATCAAGTCAAGATTTTCGAGGCCGATATCCCAAAGACTACCTTTCGAATAGAACGAGGGCATTATGAGTTTGTGGTCATGCCTTTTGGTTTGACCAATGCACCGGCGACATTCAACAAGATGATGTCACGAGTCTTCATCACTGTACTCATCGGTATATGTCTTTCCATTTTTTTGGATGATATTCGTATTTTTTCTACCAGTGCAGAGAAGCATGTGAAAGATGTGCGTAAGGTCTTGCAGCTTTTGTGAGACAACAAACTCTACATTAATGCTAAGAAGAGCATATTTGGAGTTCAAGAAGTCGAGTACCTGGGCTATGTGATCCGTTCCAATGGCATTCGCCTTGATCTTGAAAAGATAAAGGAAATCCTCGATTGGGACGTTCCAAAGAGAGCCCAAGAGATGTGTTCCTTCGTGGGCCTTGTGCCAAGCATATAGCTTGCATATGGATCATTTTTCTAACCTTGCAGCACCATTGATAGATTTGCTCAAGGGAGTGAAGACTAGAAGAGAAAAAGTTTTAGCTACAGGTAAGGCTTCAGAGGCTTTCCTTGCTAGCTTCCAAAGCACTAGTTCTTAAACTTAGATTATGGGATGACCCTTTTGAGGTAATCACCATTGATGCCATTAATCTCGCCATAGTAGTAGTTTTGCAACAAGAAGGCAGACCAATGGCGTATTACAACAGGAAGTTGAATGATGTAGAATTTTTTTTTTGTCTATGATAGAGTCGCTAGGGGTTATCACATCCTTGAAGTAGTGGAAACCTTTTCTTTATGGAAGGGAATTCACTATGAAGACAGACCACTAGGCCTTGAAGTGGTTACAAACTATGCCAAGTGGGTAGTGGAGCGATAGACAGCACCGATGGAGTCAGTTGTTCCAACAATATGGAGGAATGATTGAGTATGTACCGGGTAAGAACAACCCCGTCTCGCAAATGCTCTAAGTTGCAAAGCTAGTATTCAGAGACAGTACAGGAGTCCACTATGTTGGAGATACAAGGAAAGGATTTAGACAATATGAAGATATAGTATATAGATTGTCCAGAATTTGGAACTCCTTACAGTAAGGTCCTTTATTCGGAATCGGGTCATTACACCATTCAGGACAGTTGGCTCTTTTACAAGGGTCGACTATGTGTTCTCGGGGAGAAACAACCGGGACTCCTCCATGATGCCCATTATTTCCTTGTTGGTGGTCATCGTGGAATCAATAGTACCTTAGAGAAGTTAGAAAGATCATTTTATTGGCCAAAGATGCGCAGGGATGTGTATAACTATGTTTCACAGTGTTCCATATGTCAAAAAGTGAAGGTATCACATTCCAAACAGGCAGGGTTGCTTCAGCCATTACCTGTTCTTGAGGGTCCGTTTCACGACATTTCAATGGATTTTGTTGGATCCCTTCTCGCATCTACTAGATCTCGGAATACTTAGTGTATGACGATAGTTGACAGATTTAATAAGTTTTGTACGCTTATACCATCATGTAAGAAGACGGCCACAACAGAAGATATAGCTCGGCTTTTTCTTTGACATTGGTATCTAGTTTGTGGTTTGCCACGGACTATTACTTAAGATTGGAACCCAAAGTTTACATCTCACTTTTGGCGAGCTCTATTCGATAACTTTGGTACCAAATTGTAGTTGTCCAGTGCATTCCATCCCTAGACCAATGACAAAACCGAGATTTACAATCAATTGGCTTTCAATGTGCTTGAAGCGTACAGCCATGATCAATAGTCAAAGTGGCCTCATCTCCCTTTGGCACACAAGTAGAACTCCGTACGAGGTAGCCTTTGGTTGAAGATTTTCATCCCTTCTCACGAGGATGATCTCTCCTTCCTTGGAAGCCAACAAGATGACAAACTTTTTCAGCCCATCATTGAGTCCATCAAAGAGCGTCTTACCAAAGCTCAGGAGGCTTACACCAAACATGCAAACAAGTCACGGAGAGATGTCAATTTCAAAGGAGATGAATGGACATATTTAAGGATCATGAAGCAAAGACTCAAGCAAGTAGGCGAGCGCTATCCAAAGTTGTCATTTAGAAGTTTTGGTCCTCTTCCCATAATCAAGAAGATAAGCGATGTTGCAAACTCAGATTGCCATATAGTTGGATGATGCACAACGTCTTCCACGTCTCTTGGTTAAAGCCTTATATTGAACCTTCGTTGTGTAGAATGTTCCAGAAGAACAATAGCTAGAAATGGTTGATGAAGCAGAGGTGATAGAGCCTGAGCAGATCCTTCTGCATAGCTGGAAGCATGGTTCTGGATGACGTCTTTGCCAATTTTATGCAAAGATCAAAGATCGAGGGACCCATGAAGCCATTTGGCTCGATGAAGAATTCTTCCTTGAGTATCCACAATTATTGGCAGACTATCTCGAAGCTATGAACCTGTCACCAAGCTAAGCAGGAGGGAATGTTACGTGCAGCCATGCACTGTGGTACACGCGGTGACAAGTTGGCTCATCTCAACAATGCAAGAATCATGTACAGAAGTAGTGCCTTTTAGGATAATTTTTGTCGTATGCCGTGACCCCTTTGTGAGCCCAGTCCGCCGGGACATGTCAGGCATGAGCTACGTATGTCAGTCACCCAGCCTTGGAGTGTCAGGTCAGTCCTCTTAACCCACTCTAGAGAATTCAACAAGTTTTCATCATTCAGATGCATCTAGAGGTCAGCCATAGCAGCAACAGGCATTAGATGCATTCAAGGGGCATTGCATGTCGAGGGGGCTAACCCTAAGGCCAGTCCCCAAGGTGGGCTAGCCTTGAAAGGGGGTAGCCAACCCCTAGCCACCCTTTAAGCTCAGCCGACAAGCCTTTTTGGAGGCTATTGAGCAGTCGGCCAGTCCGCCTCTGCACCGGGCAAAAGGCAAAGGGTGCTGGAGCATGTTGTAGTATGTAGTATCATGTATGTACACATATTGGCGGTCGCCCATGCCATGAGTTTTTGGCCTATCCTTTTGTAGCAATTTTGTACTCTAATGGCATGATGACATTATGTTCATGGTTCTACTATTTTGTAACTTCTTGTCTACAATTTTTAAGTTAAGGAAGTATTTTTTTTAAAAAAAGTACTAATATCGTACCATACCTCAAAAACTTTTAAGGTACCAATTAGTACCGTATTTTATCATACCATACCGTATTGTACCTTTTGTACTAACTAAGCCTACCTTAGCTTGACACCTCTGGCGCCACAAGGTCTGACAAGATTAAGAATCGTGAAAGTTCAAAAAAATCCGTTCATGCAGTGAACTTTTTTAGATCTCTTCACGGCATGAATCAATTTGTTCACAATGTGAGCTATTTAGAAGACCTTTACAGCGTGAACCATTTTTTGTTCACGAGACATGAACTTTCCCTGCAAACTCATGGTTTAGTCCAATCCAACGCACAGTCAGGCTAAGGCTATGAAGGTTGGTAAAGGAGGGACGTCTACAGCAAGGACAAGGGGTTTTTACCCTAAGAGCAAAATTTTTTGAACACGTGAAAGTGCAGTAAAACATTCACAATGTGAACTATTTTTTGACGCTTCACGCTGTGAACTATTCTCTGCAATTTCATGGTCTCAAAAACAGATCAAGAGAATCAGATCAAAGTTAAATTGGGTCATCAAAGTAGCTTATCAAATCATACATATATGTACTTAGAATCTAGAAAGCTCATCGGCGGAGACGATCTTACACCTGACGATAGTGCATCGAATCACCCAGGATCTTCCTATCAAAAAAGTGTGGCTTCAGGTCATTCAGCAAAAGCACTCATCGGAGTGTCTTAAGGAACCTGACCACCGTTGAAACTAGTATTGAAGAATCCATGGAAGAAGAGCTGAGGTAATTTGGGTTTGGGGAGGAGGAGAAACCACCCTCCCTAATCAGGTCCAGTGGTGTCATTGATATCGCCCGGGGATTTTTTGGTCTCCAAACTAGTCATCACAAAGAAGCGCAATCTGCGAGCATAGGTCCGTCAACCAGCGCTAGACTTGGTCCAAGGCAATAAGTGCCCATCCAACATTAAATTCAAGGCTATCGAAGACCAGCACCCCCTGAATGAGATGGTACATGGAAAGTGCAGCCAGGATGGGTCAAGTATTCTTCCCCACCTCAAAGGAAGTAGAGTTAGATCTTAGAAGGAGCGAGGTGGAACGACAGCTATGAGAGTTGAGCTTAAGGAAGCAAGAGCTCGATACTCCAAGGGCGAGAGCTGAGCAAAAGGAAATGGGAAATTTAAACCTACTCCAATCACGGGATAAGGAGCGGAAATTGGTTATTATGGGAAGAAGTGAGAGAGAAATTTCAAACTTAGAACCCATAAACGAGGAGCCCAGAGTTGAGAAAGGGTTTGTAACCCTAGAAGAAGAGGATAACCTAGCAAGAGTGGTGGGCAAAGTGGAGGACTGTCTGGACACCAAAAAAGATATTGAGCAGATGATCAATCATCCTACGTTCCTACAAGACATGGAACTTTCAATTCCGCAAGGCTATACAGAGGCAACTAATGATGAGCCACTCCAAGGTACAATGGCAAGACTATAATGGCAGGACTATCCCCTAGATCGGAGATACCTAGAAGAGCCAAAACAGGAAGAGCATGAGGTCTAAGAAGGGGGGGAGTAATTCCTCAAAGACCAAGGATGGATCCAACCATTGATCTCAATGTAGCCACAAGGACAGATCTGCTAAATATGGCTGATGGAACATCTTCAAGGCCCATTGGACTTCTCGAGAATGTGAAAGTCAAACTCTTTACGTTTCGCTACCACCATACATTTGTGGTCATGGACTTCCTGCATCAACCAAATTCATATGACATAATATTGGGAAGACCCTTCATGAGGGAATTCAAATTGGTACATGATTGGGCATTAGATCACGTGTATGTGCATAGGGATCACAAATCTTAAAGATAGATCTGAAAACATGGAAAGCACATCCCATGGAAGAACAACTGTTTGATAATGATTCGGTCACAAACGGAACGGACCACATCTGTACAAATATGCCAGCCCTCGGTGCAAAATTCCAAGGAAGAAGAGGAAACAGAAATGTATGTGTCACTTCCTCCTCCAGACTTCAGTGAAAACTGGATGAATGTGTTAGCTACCATAGATGTGATGCAACCCAAGGGAACCCAGTATGTGGAATCTCAAACTATCCCCACGACCTCTTTCTATATGGTTAATTGGCGGACCATTAATGAAGCATCAGAAGAGGAGACCTCTAGTATATAAGGGACCATAACACAAGGCTGTACCAATGCTCAACGTCTCAGAAGGTGGCAAAAACGAAAATGATATATTGTGTAACGAAATGCCCTATTACAAAGAAAACCCACGGATACCCAGTGGCTAAGATACCTTGAGGCCACTAAGGTATACGATGAGTTTTCTAAGGATTGGGGTGAGGAGGAGTTGAGTAAGATATCACTCGAAGGAAGACACAAGGAGAGAGTCACCCTTCAAGAGTTAGAAACACCTAAGCTTACAAAAGCTGGGCATCAAAAACGCAATAAAGCCTTGTGGTAGAAGCGGAATGTGAGCCTAGAAAGATCATGATTAAAACCAAAAGTGAAAACGAGGACAACCCAGACTTGCTCTCAGTACTTGACCACTTCCAAACCTATACTGTTGATAAGCGAAAAGTGGTCTGACTGACGGCTAAAAGGGTTAAGGTGGGCTCTCCACATCATACGATGGTTCGGTGGAAGTCAAGGAAGTTGATATTGCAGGACCAGGGGAGAAAGCTAGACTCGTATACATTGCTAAGGACTTGACTTCGACTGAAGAAGATGAGCTCGTTGCTCTCCTTAAGGAATTTAAGGACTGTTTTGTCTGGAATTACAAGGAGATGAAGGGGGTACTACTTGAGGTAGTACAACATACGATTCCAATCATGGAAGGGTCAAGGCCAACTAGGCAGAAACCATACCAGATGAATTCTAAGTATGCGGCAATTGTAAAGGAGGAAATAGACAAGCTCATTTTGCTGAGGATTTCATTTATGAAATTGAACATACGGATTGGTTGTCACCAATCGTAATAGTGCCAAAAAAGAATGGAAAACTTAGGGTATGTGTTGATCTTAAAAAGGTCAACACAGCTACTAGGAAAGACCATTATCCACTACCCTATATGAAACATGTTTTGGAAAGAGTGGCTGGTGAAGAAACTTACAGTTTCTTGGATGGATTCTCCGACTACAATCAGGTGTCCATAGCACTAGAGGACCAGCATAAGACAACTTTCAATACAACACCATATTGGGGAATATGGGAATTTCCCACAAGTTTGGGACACGTGGTCAAAAGTTTGGATTAACCACCTTAATTGAACACCACTAATCCAAAATGAGCGCTTTATAGCTCTTTAGATTCCATTTTTCAAGCGCTTTCCAATGATAGGTCATATGATAGGGTTTTGAGAAACTTACAAACATGTTATCCATGTCCCCTTTTTTAAGTATTCAAAAATGGGAATTGGAAAATTCCCAAATTCACTAATATGGTGTTATACATTGTGGGGGACATTTGCATACAAGGTTATGTCCTTCGTTCTCACCAATGTCCTAGTAACATTTCAACGATTGATGTTCACAGCCTTCAATACTTATAGAGTGGTTGGAGGTATTCATTGATGATCTGTGTGCACACTCTCACACTCTCGATGGTGGGCGGACCATCTGGCTTGCTTAAGGAAAGTGTTTGAGCGATGTCGATCATCTCGTATATGCCTGAACCCTTTAAAGTGTCAGTTTTGGGTCAAACATGGTGTGATATTGGGACACAATTGTCTCAAAGAATGGTATATCCACAGATGATAGTAAGGTCAAGTTGATATTGGAGCTGCCACCACCTACTAATTACAAAGATGTGCAAAGATTTATGAGCCACATGGGATATTACCGTCGCTTCATAATTTTCTATGCTGAAATCGCCAGACCATTGTACAAGCTACTCATTGTCTTTGAATGGGCTGAGGAATACCAGGAAGTATATGATTGACTGCTGAAGCAGGCATTGGCTAGCATGCCAATTCTACAATCTCCCAATTGGGATCTCATATTTTATGTGCATATTGATGCATCAAACTTTGCTATTGGATGCGTACCAGCCTAGCCTGGTGAGTTCAAATTGGACTATCTAGTCTGCTTCACTAGTCGTCAGCAGTTAAATGATGCAGAGGTGAACTACACCACCATCGAGAGGGAAGGATTGGCCATGGTTTACACCGTCAAGAGGTATCGACATTACCTATTGGCCAACAAATTCGTATTCTTCTTGGACCATCAAGCCTTATTATACTTAGTGAATAAGCCTTGCACCATGGGGAGAATCACATGATGGCTGCTATTATTGTTGGAATTCAACTTTACAGTCATTGTAAGAAAAGAACATAGCATGTGTTAGCCGATCATATGTCAAGAATTCCACTGGTGTTGAAGATGATCTCCCTGATGCTTGTTTGTTCAAATTGGACATGGTATCCGAATGGAGCGAGAAAATATCAAATTATCTAGCTCATGGTTTTTTGCAAGAAATACCTTTGAACAAAGATAAAAAGCAGCTGCTTATCAAGCTTGCTGCACCTTATCAACTGATTTTTGTAGGAGAGCTAATAAGCTAGGAAAAGATAATGTGCTAAGAAGATGTATGAGAGAAGATGAGTTCGTTAACGATATTGGATGAAGCTCATTCAAAGATCTTAGGCAGGCATTTTACTGGAGAGATTACGGCTCGCAAAGTGCTTAAAGCATGATTATGGCTCACGAAGTGCTTCAAGAAGGATTATGGTTGCTGAGAAGGTTTGATATTGCAGTTTTCTGAACCATCCTCGTAACATCAAAATCCTCAAATCTCCGGGTTGCATCCTCTTGGACATGCCAAGCTGTTGTTTCTCTTTCTTAAGCTTCGGCTATTCGTTGGAGTCTTTCAACAGCCAGGACTGTCCTGTAGTTGTTGTGGAAGTTGTGTCATTACTTCTTGGTGGGCCAATTCTTTCCTTTGCATTTCAACTTGGCTTGCACTTATAGTGTCGTTAAGTGTTCTTATTTTTTTTGCATGGGCCTTGTTCGATTGTTCTCTCTCTTGTTGTAAGTGAGTTGCCCTCTCCTCCGCTGCTTTCAATATTTGAGGTTAGCTGTTACATCTGGCATTGCAGCTCTTCTTCTTTGGTCTTGACATTGTGCTGGAGCTCTTGTACTTGGTGGGCATGAAGTGCTATAAGCTCATTGGTGTGGGTGAAGACCTCCTTTTGAAGTTGCTCTTTAGCTTGTTCTATCTTTGCCTTGAGATCTACATTTTCTTTGATTCTTTGTACAATGGTTTGGGCTGAGGACCATATTATTGCTTTCTAGGGCTTTATATGTGTTGTCTTGCTTCTCCATGGCCTTCAAGTTTTTGATTATGACATCTTTATGTGTGGCTTCAGCTACTGCTAATAAGTGGTTTTTTAAGGTTCACACTTGTGTGTTTGAGTTGTTAATCTGCTTCCAAAGGGCAACGTTACGATCGTGGAGCATGAGGAGGTGGCAATGCCAGACCTTTTGCTCCTACTCCCAGAGTGCACTTGTGCTTGCACCTTCTTCGAGTCCAGCTTGTGGTTGGTTCAGCAGCTCATTCAACCCTTCCATTGTCTCTTGCACGAATTGTTGTAAGGAGGCCAACTGGGGTATTCTTTCCTCATCTGCCGACCGCCTTCTTTTGCTTGGGCTTAATGGCTCTGCACTTCTTTGTCTTTTGCTTGCGTTATTGTGGGCTGTTGTTTCATGTACTTGAGTTGTTGCCACCTCAACGCCTTGTGTTTCCTCAGCCTGTACTGATACTTCTTGTTCGGGCGTTGTCTCCGTTGTGGTATGTCTACGAGAGCTGAATCTTTAAGTGGGGATAGGTCCATGAATATCAGCTGTGCCGGGCTCATCGAGGAAGTAACTTGCTGCATGGGCTCCTGTGTGGCTTGGCTGATTGTGGTTTCTTGTAATGCTTCTTGGTATATTCGGATTTCTTGTGCCACCTCCGCCTCTATTCTTTCTGATTCGACAGCTATATCTGGGATGATCTTCCTCATTTTCTTCTATCTTCTTCAAGGTCCTCATGCAAGTGATTCCATTGAGCCAACTCGGCGGATCATGCCAAAAGTCTACTGCGAGGTCACACCAACAAAGCAGCACAATATGCCATACCCTCTACGGGCTCCTCGCTCTGATTTAGAAGAATTAATTCCCTTGGCTGGAGAGGGCACATTATGGGAAAATGTGGCCAAGCACACAAAGTTGGCTAGCCCCCAATTAGCTAACCTGCTGGAAATAAGGATCGTCACCTTCGTGATCACCTACTGCTTCTGTAGGTGGAGGAAGGCTCACCCAGTACACACAAGAGGCGGCTATGCCACCATTGTCACAGATGAGATGTAACCCAAATTGGAAGATTTTGGAATATAACCAGATTGGCGAAAAGAGTACTTAACAATTCCAGAGTACAGCCAGGTCTATATGTGCGCGCCACCAACACAGCGGGTTGACCCATTATACATATGCTCTACTACCATCGCCTAAGATGTCTTCCGGGTTACATGCATGTCACGTTTGAAGACATGGTGGACACATGATTTTGACGCTCCCACTCAACGTTCAAATACACACTCAGAAAGCTCCAATCACGAAGAAATTTCTATCGACATGAGTTCGGTGACCAGGTCTTTAGATCTCGATAACAGGTTGTGCAGACAGAACCTACGTTAGGAAGGGGGGAATGCTAATCCCATTTTGGTATAAAAGTTGTACATTATGAGATATTGGCCACCCAAGGCCTAGTTAAGTAAGTTTTGGGTGCTCAAGTGTGAATAAGGGCCAAATGTATATAAGGCATTTTCTCGTAATGAAAAGACACAATCCACTTTTGTGCTATAGAGAGTTCTTCTTTGTGTCTTGAGAGAGATTGAGAGAGAGAGAGCATTCTAGCATTGTTTCTCTTCTATGCTTGTATGATTCATGCTTGTGGGAGAGTGATTGCCTTATGCGACAGTGGGTGCGACTCTACCGTGATAGTGTGGAGGTGGAGCTTGGAGGTTTGGAGCTTGGAGGTTTGGAGCTTAACAAGTGAGCTTTGAGGCCTCAAGGGACTTAAGTTCGAAGCATTGGTAAGTGTCCTACGACAGCTATGATCTATTGCTCATTCTTTAGGTGAATGCATTGAGTTCCCTCTTGGTGGTGTGGTAGCCTATAACAGATGGACGGAGAAGTCATTACCAATTGGACCCGCGAGATGGTTTAGCAACAACATGTGGTTCAGATATGTTTTAGTTCCATTTGGTGCATACGGCTTTGACGGGAACCACTCTCTTATGGTGGGAAATACCACCTTAGGAATCACTCCGTGGCTTGCTGGGATGACTGTCGCAAGAGGTAGTCTTGAAGTAGTTTATTCCTGTAGATCATGAGTCTAAATTGAAGAAATAGTGGGAGAGTTTTATGCAAAAACATTGCGAATCGAAAACCAACTATCTTGCTTGTTTCTAGAAGCTTTTTCTCATGCTCCCAAGGACTAGCTGAAGGTCAGAATAGGTTGAGCTGTTTGTGGATGGTTTGAAATTGCCTTTGTAAGTACAGGTTCATGCACATCGGCCCCATGATCTTTTAGATGTGGTTCATCTTGCTACAACCCTTGAGACGTGGAAGGGTTCCAAGTCTGGGATGTTGGATGGGTCATCTCCACTGTTCTGGTCGTTGTTTTTGCACCTCTAGGGGACCTCCCCCAGAGGTCATCTCCACTGTTCTGGGGTGCTTCCTCGTTGTTTTTGCACCTCTGGGGGACCTCCCCCAGAGGTCCCCCAGAGGTCATCTCCACTGTTATGGGTGCTTCCTCGTTGTTTTTGCACCTCTGGGGGACCTCCCCCAACCAGGGAAAAATTTTGGATTTTTTTTTCATATTTTTTGAACCATTTTCTGGCATGTTCCATTTTACGCTCCAGTCGGCCTATTTTATGTTGGCTGAATGGGCTCTCTAGATGCTATATATGCATGGGCTGTGCCCTCAGTTGTATCATCTCATTTTCTACGTATTTTGGGATCTTGGTTGCACCTATGGTGTGCCTTGTGCTACCACTCTAGCTTTGTAACCACCTTTTGGTGTATATGATCTTTCTTTAGTTCTTGTGCATCCTGTGTTTGTGAACTTCACTTTGTCATGGTAGCGGGTTCAAGGCTGAGGATTTACCTGGATAGCATCTATATCTATTTCTTCTTGGAGGAGGTGGGCTGTGTTTTCTTCTAGAGAGCTTCTTACCTACCCCGAACTAACTAGAACGTCAGTTCTAGTTGCCATACCCACTCAACCTTCATCGTGCATCAGGAGAAACTCCTATCTTCACCCCTCTACCTTTTACCTTAGCTTATGCTTTGGCTAGTGGTGGTTGGTTTTTTGCTATGTTCTCATCTACAATAATATTTTTGCTGAATTAATAGCCTCTTCTACGATTCCTTTTCCTTGCCTTTCCCTGACTATGTGAGAGAGGCACAAGGTGGAGAGAGAGGCATCTCTATTGGGAGAATTAGAGGTTTGTCTCCCAAAAACAAGGAGGTTGCCCAAGCGCAATCCAAAGCTAGCTAGCAAAGATATAAAACAAAAAATTTGGCATGGTTCATGGGCTTTCCTCACTTGAGCTTCACAATTCACTTGATTATCCCAGTCATGTACTCCTTTGTAAAAAGGTAGGCCTTCATGGTGTGTAATAATTGCTCAGGGACTGGTTCAAGACATTAGCTGTTAATCCTCTCTCTCTTGGGCTTTGTCACATCTCTCTCTCTAAGCATAATTATCAAAGAAAACAAGAAGATGGTCGACTCTTCCATTACCACAATCATAAACCGCCTCTCCAAACTTGAGAAGGGATTTGACAAAATCCAAGAGCTCAAAGAGAGAACATCCAGGCAAGAGGCTAAGATTTCAGCCTTAAAGGAGGAACTAGTGGAGGCCAAATTGCATGCTAAAAGTCAAGTGGCTGAAATCTCAGACCTCAAAAAGGAGTTGGAAGCCACTTCTTCACAAGGCAAGCTTGAGGATGGAAAATTTCAGCCCTTCTTTATTGAAGAGCTGAATACCATCAAGGAACAAATGAGGATCATTCGAGAGGAGGAGGAGCAACATAAAGAGAAGACATCTTCATGGGTGGAGGTGATCACACAGAGACACAAAAGAAGATGGACGAGGCAGAGAAATGGATCGAGGTCGCCAAGAAAGGGAAAGGTAAAGAATCGCCACCCATCCCCACTCCCACCATCATCAACATGACCCTTGAAGAGGAGCAAAGGAGGAAGACCCGGGCCTTACATGTATGAGTGTCCGGTCTAAAAGACTGTGATGATGCGGAAGGGGAAACCAAGGAGCTCTTCTCTATGATGGGCATTGAATCCACACACACAAAGGCATGGAGAGTGGGAAAGAAGAGAGAAGGTAGTGGCGAATCTTCTAAGGAGAGAGCACTTATCATTTGTTTCCCCTCCATGGAAGCGAAGAAGGACTTCTTGAAGAGAGACGTCCTACACTCAAGAAGACGGGAATATTTCTTGGAGATGACCTCACACTCTCGTAACTTGACCACATGAAAGAAGTTATGCTCGAGCTAAGGGCAGAGAAAGGGAAAGTGGCCTTCCATAGAGATGGTAGAGTGGTGATTATGGAGAGGCTCTCTTCATGACGGCGTGAGTCCTATGGGACTACACTCAAAGTTGCTACTTGGAATTGTAATGGATCTCTATGCCTTGATGTAGAGGCTTTGGTGGATAGTTTCACTGGGAGGGACATCATCTTCTACTGTGAGACGCATCAGGCTCCTGGACAGTCCATGCCACAGGTTAGTGGATACCGATGGGAGACAGCTTGTAGATGGGAGACTCGTTCAGAGCATAGAGGATGGGGCTCAGGAGGAGTGGCAGTATTGTTTAGAGAGGAGCTGCAGCCACTGATACATATAGTCCGCAGAGGAGCAGGCTAGGTACATGTGGGTTAGATTGGGGGCAGAGACGGGCAGATATCTCTACATTGCTATATGCTATTTTGCTCCTTGTACATCACTGTATGCATCACCTAGCGGGGGAAGTCTCCCTTTTCTATTTTGGATGATGACATTTGGGAGTTCTCCAGGGATGGTGACATCATTCTCCTGGGGGACTTTAATGCCAGGACCGCCCATAACCATATAGTATTTTATGATACCTCATAGGAGATGTTGAGGGAGCTTGATGTTAGGGATATGGGCCTATCTAGACTCTCACAGGATGAGGAACATACTGTGTATGGGCGGTATTTGATAGACATGGGGACTGCACATGGATTGGCCATCCTGAATGGCCTACAGAGATTCCAGTCTCAACGGGCAGTTTCACTAGCTTTCCACATCGGCATGGTGCTAGTACAGTGGACTATGTTATGGTTCAGCCCAGTCTTATTCCCTCTTTTCAGGATTTTATGGTAGGCACTAGGCCGGTTGGAGTAGCAGTGGATCATGCTATCTTGTACTTCACTCTCACATTTCAGTTCAGCACAGCTCCATTGGGATAGGTCTCCACACACACTCGTTATACCTTTACGAGGGAGAACCGTGTACACGAATGAGATATACAGACGTTTATGTGCCGAGGAACTAGGACAGCCATTAGATAAGCTCACTCAAATATTGATAGAGATGCTTCATGCTGCAGCATCAGAGGCATATCCCCATAGTCAGCCTACACGGAGACGATCTGGGAACATGCCCCAGAACAGCTCGTATGATGAGGAGTGCAAAGAGATGAGGATTAGATTGTAGAGAGAGGTGCTCATGGGTATTACCACTCACAGACAGTCCACAGATTACCTTCAGGCGCCTAGTGCGACGGAAGAAGAGGGCTTATCTTGCTCAGTTAGAGAGGGATTTGTATCAGTTATTTATGAGTCAAGACTCGGGTGAGGCATGGAGACTGTTCCATGAGCATTCACCATCACCAACCATTACCTCCATAGAGATTTGGGGTGAGTATGCAACATCCCTGTACACAGCACCAGGACAGCCGCCCCTGTTAGACCCATCGGCAGAGACATGTGCTTTCTTTTACTGCTGCTGAGATGGTAAGGAAAACTTTTGACAGGATGAGGACTGGGAGAGCATATGATCATGATGGTTTGGTAGCAGAGCACTTTATTCATGCCAGAGATATGCTTGCAGAGCTTATTGCTATGATGTTTAACCAAGCCATGTGTGAGGTTTTTCCTGAGACTTGGAATATGTCCACGATTGTGCTATCTTCAAGTGATTGGTCACACATTGGCTAGATTATATGCATCTATTCTTGAGTAGGAGTTGAGTAGATGGGCAGAGAGAGAGAGGGCATACGTGCATCAGGGCAGGCAGGGTTCAGGAGAGGTTTCTCCACTCTTGACCATATCTTCACACTCAGAGCTATTATTGAGGAGGGCAGATTATATGGCAGGAGCATTTATTGTTGCTTTGTGGATTTCTGCAAAGCTTTTGACATAGTACCGAGAGCCAGACTGATGCGCAAACTACAGGAGATGGGAGTGCCCACAGAGCTGATTTGGGGAATCATGGCTTTATACAGGATAGTTGTGGGGCAGGTACGTACTACTCAGGGTATATCTGAGATGGTTCACTCCACTATTGGGGTGAAACAGGGCTGCTCCCTTTCTCCCACCTTATTTGGGATGTATGTGGATGAGGTTTTGGACTATGTAGAGCGGGAGGGTGACAGAGGAGCACAGCTAGCAGGGACATGGATTCCGCTGTTATTGTATGCTGAAGATATTGTGTTGATCTCAGATTCTCCAGAGGGGATGCAACATCATTTGGATGCATTGCACACATTTGCACACAGGACAGTGGATTGTCTGTTAACCTTGGTAAAACCAAGGTGATGGTGTTTAACACCGTCACCTTGGTGTTTAACACCACAGCACAGTGGGTTAGGAGGTCAGTACCCACCTTTACATATGGTCAGGAGACAGTGGAGTATACAGATGCATATGCTTACCTTGGTGTGGCCCACTATTTTCCTTGAGGAGAGCAAACGGAGACCAGATTGACCAGAGCTTATGCAGCATTGGGGAGACTAGAGAGGATGTGTTCGCAGGTTTAGTTTCAGGAACCTCGAACAAAGCTCTAGCTCTTTGACACTTTGGTCACTTCAGCCATGTTGTATGGAGTGGAGATATGGGGATCCTCAGTGGATCACCTCAGCGGAGCTGGTAGCACTAATGGATGGAGATGTATGGAGAGGCCCTTGGTTTCTATGATTTCCCGGATGATTAGGGCCAAGGCCTTCATACCACATGATATTATCCGTGTAGAGATGGCTACCCCCCCATTGGTAGTAGATGCACTCACTCGATCAGTCTCCTTTATACATAGCACTTGGGCTCTCCCTAGAGATAGATATGCTCGCTTAGCTCTGGAGTCTTCACGACAGTTGGCATCACAGGGAAATGGATCATGTTGGTATGCACACATGACAGCTTGGTTCCAACTACATGGCTTTAGTATGGACAGGCTACCTCCATTTCAATACTCCCTGGATGCACCCTCCCTCTCTCTCTCACACGGGCAGAGATTACCAGACTTATCAGGCAGGACTAGACTCAGCTGGACACTAGGAGGACATGGATATACAGCTGGCACACGAGCTTGGTACGAAGATGGCTTTCTATAGAGATCATCTTCTCTAGCTCACGGAGGGTGGGTTTGTGATTAGACCCAGCTACATGGATACTCATCTTTCTGATGGGGTACGGTGTGCTATTGGTCAGATGTGCACATCCTCACACCAGCCAGAGATTGAGACTGGCAGATTCAGAGGAGTACCAAACTGAGGCTAGGATTTGTGAGTTATGCTAGATGGAGCCAGAGATAGAGTTACATTACATATGTCACTATCCAGTATATTATCAGATACGAGGCCGTTTTCACTGCCTGCTCAGAGAGGGTTTTGGACCACTTTCCAGAGTCATGAGATACCAGGATCAGAGATGCCTCGGATTATACTTGCTGGAGCTGCGTAGACATAGAGAGGGTCTCTTGAGAGGGAGGGGATCAGAGAGGGAGAGACACCTACTACAGAGGCAGATTACAGACTTCTTTCGACCAAAGATTGAGTAGTCAGGTGAGTAGGCATTGCAGCCCCAGAGTATAGCCGCACCAGAGGTACACAGATTGATCGGGTTATAGAGCTGGGGCGGTCCAGGCACCCCAAGATAAGAGGCCCATCTTGACACCGGTGGAGACTACAACAGAGGATCAGGACCATACTATCCATTAGGAGCTCCTAGTACCTTACTTTTCCTCATAGTTGTTGTTTCAGTTTCAGTTAGTTGTTTAGTTGTTTTAGCTTTTCTTACACATACATTGTATCAGATCCACCAATTGTTGTAACCTTTTTGGTCTCATAGGTCATTTTGGCCTTTTGAGGAATGTTAATATATCATTTCGTGGCCTAAAGTTGCGCAGGCCCTTGCCCTCCTCTCTATTTACGCTACACGCTAGTGGCCCTTTGCTGCTTTTTGCCACGCTGCGCCTTTCTCACCCTACTTCCACCTCTGAGTTTCGAGCGCACAGGTGCCCTTTGCTTCTGTACTGTACATAGGAGCGCTTCCCCTCTGCCTCCCTTGCTTTGCATGCTTGTTCGTGCACTGCGTGTCCACCCTGCGCCCCTGCTTCCGTGCTGTACACAGGTACACTTTCCCTCTACCTTCGCTTCTATGTGCTCATCAGGTTGCGCCTGTTCGTACACTGCGTTTTCACCTTCCCTTTTCCCACCCGCCCCCAAGGCAACAACTAGGGGGAAATAGCACAATGAACCTACAGGAGCTGGAGGCATACATCAAGACAGTGGAGGACAACACCAAGAAATTACTAGGTGAACAAAAGAAGGTGCTGGACAGGGTTCTGAACAAACATGAAAAACAGTTGGAAGGCCTTCATAAGGAGATACAGGGAAAGAACAACAAGATTGAAGAACTGAGAGCCCAAGTGAACCACCAGGAAGAGGTGATTCAGATGTTGAAAGAGACCCAGCTGTAACAAACAAGAATGCCAGAAGCTGCCCCAATGATAGGGGAACTCCGAGCAGAAATGGAAGCCCTAAAGGCTACGGTCAAGGACCATACAGTGGAGGAAGGGGAGCTGAATATTCAGGAGGGTTTAAGGACTGACTTGGAGGGTTTAAGGACTGACTTGGAGGAAGGGGAACTGAATATTCAGGAGGGTTTAAGGACTGACTTGGAGCTGTTGAAAGCTGCGAGTGATAAGCTGCGACGGGAAGAACTGCAGACCACTAAGAAGGATTGGGTGGAGGTGGTGAAGAAGCACAAACCCCCACAGAGTCATACATGAGACTCTCGAGGAGGAGAAACGCAGGAAGGATAGGGCCCTCCATGTGCGAGTAGTACAGGGAATACAGGCGTGGGCTTCCCCAAAGTAGGATTCCATGACACTTTGCTAGATGCTAGGAGTGGACGGGATTGCCCCCCCTTCGCACACATGGAGGGCAGGAAATGAAATGACACGTGTGTGACCCCTCATCATTAGATTCCCTAGACAGGTAGGTACCCTCAAGGGCACATAGGTGTACATGGGAGATGATCTCACTCCAGCATAGGTGGCACACCGGTGTGAGGCGATGGTGACTATTCTCATGAGGCCCGCAGAGCAGGCAAGTGGGCTATCTACCTAGATGGTAGAGTCATTATCACCGAGGGACGCGGGGTGTATGAGACCAAACACTTGGGGTTGGCAGTATGGAACTGCAATGGCATGCTGTGGTCGAATCTAGGATGCTTGAGCGAGATTCTCACAGGCAGGGATGTCATTTTTTATACAGAGACTCATCAGAGCCCTGAGAGGGGCTTACCATACATAGCCAGATATGAGTGGGAGTCAACTTTTCGAGGCGAGACCCGCACATCAGGAGGAGTAGCCCCACAGCATAACTCAAATCCGGGCGTGTGATGGTCATGTAAATGAGACTACCAACCATCTTTTTGTACATCGATGGATCATCCAACTCATCACCATAACTTCACATTCTGCTCCAAAGGTGTACTCATCATAGGCTTATACCCTGTCTCATGCCATATTTTGCCAACATGTCCAATGCATATTGGCACTGTACTTACCATGTATCTGCATGGTCTTTGATCACTTCAATTCCAAGAAAGTATCTCAACTCACCAAGATCTTTCATGTCAAATTGCCCACTCAAAGCTTTCTTGACATGCATCACATCTGCACCATGATCACCTATGATAATCAAATCATCCACATAGATGACGAGTAAAACAATCCCATGTTCTATCTTCTTCACATAGAGTGAAGAATCTACTGTAGAAATCTGAAAACCAAGACATGCATGCACATACAAACACAATCTTTCACACACACACACACACACACACACATCTGCTCATCTTATCACTCCAAGCACGAGATGCTTGCTTCAAACCATATAATGCCTTTTTCAATTTGCATACATGAGTGGGATATCTTGGGTGTACATACCCTTCTGGCTGTGCCATATACACTTCCTCTTGAAGATCACCATTTAGAAATGCATTTTTGACATCCATTTGATGCATTTCCCAACCATTAGCTACAGCCATAGCAATGACTGCTCTTACTGTTCCCATTTTTGCCACTGGACTAAACGTTTCATCATAGTCCAATCCTTGGGTTTGTGCATAACCCTTAGCTACCAATCTTGCTTTATGTCTTTCAATGGAACCATCAGATTTGCACTTCACTTTGTAAACCCATTTACAGCCCCAATAACATTTTTGTCCTTTGGTAATGCAACCAAATCCCATGTGTCATTATGAACCAATGCGTCCATCTCAACATCCATTGCTTTCTCCCATACATGCTTTCCAATAGCTTCTGTATAGCATGTAGGTTCCACATGCTTCACCATAGATGTCATATATGCATAGTGCATAGCAAAATCTCGATATGTCAACCTGTCAAACAGGATATTTGACCCTTTGGGATCTCCGCAATGCATGCAGATCACTCTGAACACCTGTAACTCTAGCATGTGGTGGCACATATCTATCCTGCCTAGCACCAGGTGTGCGTAAAACAGGTATGCCAAGCTCCTCATCCAAACTCTCTGAACTCGATGACTCATAACCTGTAATTCCAATGCCTTCAACCTTCTTCTTTCCTTTATCCACAGCACTACTCCCAGTGCTCATACTCTCATGCCTCAAACGTCCTGACCATGGACGTACAGTACTACTCTCAGCTTCTGCTGTGCTGCTGGCCTAGACATAGTAGTAGAACTAGAACTTGCTTGTGGCAAGTTCACAGGCACATCTGCTTCAAGTGACTCAATGACACCCTCATCCAACTAGCAAGCTCATCAAACACCACATCTCGTGAGATGACCACTTGTCTAGTTTGTGGATTGTAACATTTGTATGCCTTTCGATCCTGTGCATATCCAACAAATACACACTTCTCTGCCTTAGGATCCAACTTCCTTCTTCTTTCATCAGGCACATGTACATAAGCTATGCATCCAAAAACTTTGAGGTGTCCAATGTCTGGCTAACCTGTAAGTCGCATCTCTGGTGTACTTCCATGAATGGCTGCTGTAGGTGTTTTGTTCAGTATATACACTGCAATAGCACATGCTTCTGTCCCAATAATAATCTGGCATGCTCTTTTCATTGAGCTTTGCCCTAGCCACTTCACATATGACTCTATTCTTTCAGATGTATATGGGTTGTGATAGGGCGAGAATGGATTGTTGAAATTTGAGCAAAATGATGAGCTATGGTGGATCAAACACTAGAATCAACATGATTAACAAAGTGATTAAGAAATAATTAAGACGTCAAATAGATTAATGTAGGCATGGATACTCAAAAACCAACAAATTCTCATTAGGGCTATGCCTCAATTTATAGAGTTTACATCAAGCATCAAATCCCATTGATTTCTCCATGATTCACTCCCTGAATATCTCCACCTCTTGCCTGATTCTCTCCACCTCTTCTCTTTTCCCTGATTATCTCCCAGAATAACTCCACACTCCTAAATTCCCTCATGCTACCCATTATTCTCTCCTAGTAGATTCTTCTAACCTTTTCACTGGTTCTTTCACAATTACATCTCCTCTTTTACAGCCTCTATCCAAGAGCTTGTTCCCACACACACCCTATTCACTTGTATATTTCAACACCTCCCCTCAAGTGAATAATCTTAGCACACCTAGACCCTATACCAAGTTTGCCTCCCCTTTTGATAGTCCGCGACCAGTGTCTACTCCTCCCCTCAAGTTATCTCAGCACACCTAGACCCTGTATCAAGTTTCTTTCTTACTTGATAGTCCGCGACCAGTGCCTCAAGTCCCTAAACTCCATAGTCCTTGACACTCTCTCTCTCTATGTGTCCAAGGCTACTATAAGTGCCCGCGACCTTGACTAAAGTGCTCACACATACATCTACCATTTGGCCTACATCATCGGTGGCTCAGAGGTGGTTTTACTTTATTGGGGCAGGTTACATTGGGTTGTGGGCTCTCTCTCTCTCTCTCTCTCTCAGAGATTTTCACATGGCTCCTCACTCTTTGGAGCCTCACATCTTCTCTTTTCTTCAGTCTTCTTCTCGTGGGGCAACATCTCTCCACGCGTCCGTCTCTTCTTCCAGTCTTCTCGGGGCAGCTTCTCTTCTTGTGGCAGCTTCTCTTCTCATGTCCATGTCTTCCTTGAGATCTTCTTGCTGTGGATCCTCTTCTTGGGAAGAGATATTCTTCTTCTTTCATGGCTGGGGCCATGAGCTCGTCCGTCAGGTCATTTTGCTCCATGTGAGCAACATGTTTCAATGTTTTGCTGATAGTTCCTTTGGACTTTTTATGTTTATTTTGTATCATTATGCAATGCAAACCCAAATTTATGCGGGAGGTCTTACCTCTTGCCTGAATCTGGACAAGGGCAGTGTCTGTTCCCATTTTTACACTGATAAAATGTGCCCAATACATAATGCGTATAGCATTCATTCTCATGCACATTCCAAATGCAACTCTGGCTGTGAATAATCTTGATTTTAAGTGAGATTTACAGGCATTAACCAAGGGTTGAATGCAAAATGATGATTTTCACAATTTTGTCAGCACAATTTTACCAGAAATTACATTAAATCAAGGGTAACCAATTTGTACGGGATGGTTGGAGTATCAAACCAACTCCGATTTGCAATCTGAAGTTATAGGGATCTGTATCAGATACCTAATGGTTAATTTGAACCCTCAATTGCACCAAAATATAGTGATTAGCACTGATTAATCACTGATTAGCAAATTAATGCTCTATTTTGTGTGCAAAAAATAGAGTATGCGGGGAGTCCAGATCTGGTGCCTTTCACTTCAAATGAGCTCAAATGCTTTCAAAGGCATCAATAGCAATGAGTCTAGTAGAGGATTAAGCCAAGAAACACAAGATTTGACCAAATATTGAAAGCTTAATCTCTGTTTTACCAAAGTCACCTGCAGATTTGATGAAGAGCTTGGATCTCAATGTAGACTTGATGAAACTCAATTCTTTCTTCACCAGCTTGTAGAGCATGCTTGATTACCCCTTGGGCTAAGAGGAATTAGAGACCTTTGATCTGTGGAAGTAGAAATCACCAAATCATCTCAGAAAAACGTAGCTTTTTAATCAGTGAAAATCGGGAGCTTCCGTGGGGCGGTTTGCGCTTCTGATTCGATGGGCTAGAGCTCCTATGGGTCAGCTAGCTTGTGTTAGAAGCTTATGTCCTAATTCTATGTGTGCAAGGTGCTAGAGACCCTCCACTGGCTGGGGGTGAAGGGGAGAAGTGAAAACTCACTAAAAATTTGATTTTTTGCTAATTATCTACTAATCCTAATTAATTAACTAATGGACTCATAAATCTAATTGATTCTAGGCATGGCTCTGATACCATGTTGAAATTTGAGCAAAATGATGAGCTATGGTGGATCAAACACTAGAATCAACATGATTAACAAAGTGATTAAGAAATAATTAAGACGTAATTAGTGAATAATTAGCAAATAGATTAATGTAGGCATGAATACTCAAAAACCAGCAAATTCTCATTAGGGCTATGCCTCAATTTATAGAGTTTACATCAAGCATCAAATCCCATTGATTTCTCCATGATTCACTCCCTGAATATCTCCACCTCTTGCCTGATTCTCTCCACCTCTTCTCTTTTCCCTGATTATCTCCCAGAATAACTCCACACTCCTAAATTCCCTCATGCTACCCATTATTCTCTCCTAGTACATTCTTCTAACCTTTTCACTGGTTCTTTCACAATTACATCTCCTCTTTTACAGCCTCTATCCAAGAGCTTGTTCCCACACACACCCTATTCACTTGTATATTTCAACATGGATGTGATGTAAAAGAAAAGATGTGAAGGCGTATGTGGTTGTATGAATGGGAATGTAGAAATAGATGTATGGATGTGGATGTATGAATGTGAACGCGGATGTAAATGTATAATATAGATGTAAGGATGTGGATATAGATGTGGATGTATGGATGTAGATGTGAACGTGGATGTATGAATGTGGATATAGATGTGAAAATGGATGTATGGATGTAGATGTGGATGCGTATGTATGGATGTGGATGTGGATATGGATGTATGAATATGGATGTGTATGTATGAAAGTGGATGTATGAATGTAGATATGGAATGTGGATAAGGATATGGATGTGGATATGGATGTAAGAATGTGGATGTATGTGAATGTGAATGTGGATGTGTGAATGTGCATATGGATATATGGATGTGGATGTATGAATGTGAACGCAGATGTGAATGTATGATATAGATGTATGGATGTGGATATGAATATGGATGTATGGATGTAGATGTGAATGTGGATGTAGATGTGAAAATGGATGTAGATGTGAAAATGGATGTATGGATGTAGATGTAGATGTGGATGTGGATGTATGGATGTGGATGTGGGTGTGGATGTATGAATAAAGATGTGGATGTATGGATGTGGATATGGATGTGTATGTATGAATGTAGATGTGAAAATGGATGTATGAATGTAGATGTGAAAATGGATGTATGGATGCAGATGTGGATGTGGATGTATGAATATGGATGTGGAAATGGATGTATCGATGTGGATGTATGAATGTGGATGTGAAAATGGATGTATGGATGTAGATGTAAATTTGGATGTGGATGTGGATCTGGATGTGGATGTGGATGTGAAAATGGATGTATGGATGTGGATGTATGAATGTGGATATGGATGTGAAAATGGATGTATGGATGTGGATGTATGAATGTGGATGTGAAAATGGATGTATGGATGTAGATGTGAATGTGGATGTATGAATGTGGATGTGTATGTGGAATAATGAATGCAAAAATGTATGTGAATGGATATGAAGTCGATATGAGCGAATGGATGAGATGAGATGTCATGTGAATCAGAATGTGAATGAATAATATAAGATATGAACGAATGAGATGTAATAAGAAATGGATGTGATGAGACGTAATGTAAATTAAGAAAGATAGGAATGGATGTTATGTGAAGTGAATGAATATGATGTGATGGGATGGAAAATGATGTATCTGGTCAAGAATGGATACACATATGATTTGGAATTGGGTGAGATGAGATGTCATGTGAATCAGAATGTGAATGAATAATATAAGATATGAACGAATGAGATGTAATAAGAAATGGATGTGATGAGACGTAATGTAAATTAAGAAAGATAGGAATGGATGTTATGTGAAGTGAATGAATATGATGTGATGGGATGGAAAATGATGTATCTGGTCAAGAATGGATACACATATGATTTGGAATTGGGTTAAGTAATATGGATTGATGTGGAACAATATGGAAAGACGTGAGTTCATTATAAAAACTGTATTTGTGACCTGTTTGTAAATGACTGTTTTATGTCAAGAATGCTGGGGAAGCATTTTGACTGTCTTGTGATTAAGGTCGTGGAGACCTAACTGATAAAGTTGCAACTGCTGAACGAAGAGTCAATGGAGGACGTCTCGCGTAGCAAGGTCTCGGCCGAGGTCTTGACCAGCCTCGGTTCGATTTAAATGGTGAGCTTCCGGTACGATGGATGAGGAACCAAGGAAGCGGCCTATGAGTGAAGCGCTAGGTGACCTGCGAAGGATCCTAGAGGGTGCTGACCATACGGTGCTCGGGCTCTGGGTCGCCAAAGATACCCACATGTGCGTCTTGGAAGATATTGGAACAAGGAGTAAGAGTTGTTTTCTGAAACCGAGTATGGATCTAGTTGATTGACCTTGCTGGTCCTCAACTGATGAGTCCATAGCTCTCTTATATGGATCTGTTGGTTGATCTTGCTGATCTTCAACGAGGATTCCATCTTGATTTTTATAAGTGATTATCTACCGGGTACTATGAGCTAGGAACTATAGAAAAGGCCCGTGAGTGAACAGGTGGTGCGTTCTGGTTGCCAATGATGCCATAGATACTCCAATGAAGGAATGATTGGAAATTAAGATTCAACCGAATACTTGGAAGTTTATGATCAGTAACACTATGATTTCATTAAATGACTTAATTAAATACATTTGAATCTAGGAAAAAGGCAATTTCATATTGGGTGTGTAAGTGGTGTGTCTGGAGTTAAATTTGCTTGAAAATCCGGCTAGGGGGCCTGGGAACTCTTTTCCCAGGTACCCGGAACAAAACCTCACCAAATTTCTAATTGGATCCCATCACTACAGTGGTTGGGCGGTTGGCTAACCCATGGGACTAGATGGCTGGGACTGATGTTTAGTTCGATAGTCGATGAAGTAAATCTCGGACAAAAATTGTTCTATGGAAAAGAATCAATGGCTGTGCCTCTCCATGAGGAAAAAATCGTTGATGATCCAAGTACCATCTTTTTTCCTGATCTGACTTTGGGACTTAGAGGTTTGGTCAGATGAGCTCAGTTAGTTAAGGCTTTTGACCACGTTAGGGAAAAGTTATCCTGGTGGAATCGCCCGTGCTTTCCAGGCAAGAGAAGTTTTTTCAAGTTCGGGTTGGAAGAATCGAGGAATTAGTCACCTGTCCGAATATCCATGGGCGAGGCCCCGAGTGTGGGACCTTGCCCCGCGCAAGATGTGCTACTTCCGCTGCTAGCACCCCGAATTTTTTGTGCGGTGGGGACAAGGATCTTACAGTTGGTATCAGAGCCAAGTTGGCTAATGAGGATCAACTGAGAAGCCAAATATGTCAAAAATTTATCAAGAAGCACTAAGGTTGTAATTGTGTGATAAAATTCATACAATTTGATATTCAAACTAAAATTCGTAAATTGGTAATTGGGCCTTCAGATGGAAGTACCACAATTATATAGAATCCCTGACTTGCTTGAGGCCTAGACATGATGGTATTTACCTTATAGCTCCAAGAACCATGACTACCCGTATATACCGAGGGTATAACTGTAGCTCTTTACTGGCAGTATATACGAGTAAATCTAAGAGTTGAAATTATAAGCATTAATGCTATCCAGATGATGAATTTGAATGTGGTTGATATGATTTTTAAATTCTGGTTGTGAAATGATGAGTTGATTTGGATTTTGATTGAAAAATGATGATTCTTGAAATTTGGTTGAAATGTAATAAGCTGAGCAAAACCACAATGAGGATGAATGGGACGAGTCCCTGTGATGATGTTCATAACTGGAATGATGTTAATAACTCTAGCAAATCACTACGAGATTAGTGGATTGTGCTGGCAGATTGACGCTGTTAACACTTGACCCAGTGGATCAAGTTAAAGGAGGTTAAATTAAAATCTGCATAAATGAAAAATTTCCATGAAGGACTGTTCAGATAGAAATTTCGGTCTAATGGACCATTTTGATGACGATCCTCAGCACAAGAGGGCACTCCTGGCATCAAGCACATGCAGGACGACTATGGTTAGCCCATAGCACTCCCACATCACCTAGGACAACCCTACATCATAACCTCTTTTGTATGGCTGACCATTTCTCATTTTTATCATTCTATTTTCAACTTAAATTATCCCAAAGTAGATTCATAGAGCTCTAATCTACACAATTTTCTAAATTCAAGAGAGTAAACAATAAGAAGAGTTTAATTAATCTTTCTAGGATTAAGAAAGGCTAGAATGTAAAGAAGAGTTTAATTAATCTTTCTAAGATTAAGAAAGGCTAGAATGTAAAGAAGAGAAGGGGGTGGCCTTTTCATCAAGGCATAGCATTTGAATTTAATTCAAACATTTGCAAAGCATAAGAACTAGAACACCATAGATTTTTCATTAAACAAGTAAGAAAATTAGCTTACATGGAGCTTGTAAGCTCTCCTTTGGCTTGAGGGATTGAGAGTTCTAGTCTTGTTTGAAGCAAGAGTGGCCACCAATTCACTTTGGAGAGGATTAGGCCACCAATTCACTTTGGAGAGGATTAGGCCAAAAATAATTGAATTATTGAGAAATTCAATGTAGATGGCTCATGAATGACAGAGGCCTCATTTACATGCCCATTACACGATCGGATTTGAGTTATGTAGTAGGGCTAGTAAGCTAGTTTATGCAAAGCCCTAAGAAGCCTCATTTGGATACAGTGAAAAGGATCATATGCTATACCACTGCTCATTATGGTCCCTTTTATGATTTTGGTAAAGGCTTAGATGTTTATGGCTACATAGATGCAAATTGGACAGGAGGTCTACCTGTGGTGGTTATGCTTTTACATTTGGTAGTGTAATGGTGAGTTGGAGCAGCAAGAAGCAACCTACTATTTCTTTATCCACTACAGAGGCTGAGTGTAGAGGTGCAGTCATAGCTGCATGTGAAGGAGTATGGTTAAAGAAACTCCTGAGACAGATTTGGGTGAGCCTATTAAGGGCAAGGTTGTCATACATTGTGACAACATGAGCATCTAAGAGTTGGCTCTAGTAATCCAGTTTTTCATGCATGGATCAAACATAGGTTCATTAGCACTTTGTTAGAGAGAAAGTTTTGGATGGTATATGGATTTGAAGTATGTGAAGATTGAAGAGCAAGTAGTATGTGAAAGCAAGTTGCCGACATAAAATCTATCCTAGAGGAATCGCCCGTGTTTTCTAGGTGAGGGAAGTTTTTCCGAGTTCGGTTTTGGAAGAACCGAGGGATTAGTCTCTTGTCTGGATATACATGGGTGAGGCCTCGAGTGAGAGGCTCTGCCTTGCGCAAGAAGTGCTACTTCCACTACTAGCATCCTCGAATTCGTTGCGCGGAGGGGGCAGGGATCTTTCAGGTGGTATCAGAGCGAATTAGCTAAAGTGAATCAACCGAGAAGCCAAAAATGTCAAAAATTTATGAAGTAGCAGTAAAAGGTTGTAATTGTGTGATGAAATTCATACAATTTGATATTCAGACGACAGAAATTCATAAATTAGTAATTGGTTCTTCAGATGGAAGTACCGCAATTGCATGGAATCCCTAACTTGCTTGAGGCCTAGACATGATGGTATTTACCTTATAATTCCAAGGACCCTGACTACCCATTTATACCGAGGGTATAACTGCAGCTCTTTACTGGTAGTATATACGAGTAAATCTAAGACCTTGAAACTATAAGCAAAAATGCTATCCTGATGAATTCGAATGTGGTTGATACGATTTTAAAATTTTGGTTGAAAACTGATGAATTGATTTGGATTTTGATTGAAAAATAATGATTCCTGAATTTTGGATTGAAAAATTATAAGCTGAGTAAAACCACAATGAGGATGAATGGGACGAGTCCTTGTGATGATGTTCGTACTGGTATGACCATAATGAGTTCAGCAAATCACTATGAGATTAGTGGATTGTGCTGACAGATTGCTACTATTAACACTTGACCGAGTGGATCAAGTTAAAGGATGAAAAATTTAAAATCTATATAATTGAAATTCCCATGGAGGATTGTTCAAATGAAAATTTTAGTCTAATGGACTATTATTGTGTTAAAAATATGAATGATATGATCTGAATGAATTGTTATCTGATGATGAGTTCTATATAAGATCTTTATTCTAGGATTCTGTTGGGTTGACTAGACTATAAGAAACCCCAGAATCGGTTGGATCTTAAGGGAACAAGTTGTCCTCTAGTTTGCGAGATGAGGACATCTCGCGTTTTTTAAGTGGGGTAGGATGTAAGATTCCTCCCCAGCCCCTCAAGATGTCCAATAATCAATCCCCTTTTCAGAATAATAACAGATCTTGTTTCTATCTGTTTTGACCTAGCGAGATAAAATGTTCTAGAGAGAGGTAATGCAGTTTTTAGATATCTTGGATAGAAAAATATCCCTTCTTATTAAAATGATTTCCCCTGAAATATAAATTCAAAAAGAACTTTCCAATGTGCAATTGGAATTAATTGAAAATAGGTAAAAAGGACCTTAGCCTAAGGGTCTAGATTTTCTAAAAATTTTGGATTAAGGTTCCTATGGACCAATCGAAATGTAGGGAGGAGGTGAATTGAAGAATAAAAGAAAACCCCCCCCAAAAATGAGTAAATTCTCACATAAGATGAAGAGTGGACTAAGGACCAAAGAAAGCAATTAAAAAACTAAATTTTGACACCTCAGAGTGGGGATCTCCCCTCATGAAGGAGACACCTATTTTTCTCATCATTACCCCCCATTTTAAATCAATAAAATGAGACATTTCATCTCTCCTCTCTCCTATTTCAAAACTAGATCCAAAAAGTAAGTTGAATTGACCCAAAAATGGTCAAAAGTTGACCAAACTAATCTCGAAAATTCTAGAATCAGTTTGCTTGGTTAGAGGCTCACTTTTTCCTATAAATAGAAGCCTCCCCCTTTGTAAAAGCTCAATGGTGTTTATGCAATGTTACTCTGCTCCTATCCTGAGCCATCTACATTGAATTTTTTAATAATTCAATTGTTTTTGGCCTAATCCTCTCCAAAGTGAATTGGTGGTCACTCTTGCTTCAAACAAGAGTAGAAAGAACCCTCAATCCATTTTGCTCCAAGGGTGTACTCATATGCTTACACCTAGTCATGCCTTATCTAGCCAACATGTCCAATGCATACCGACACTGAACTAGCCATATTCATGCATGATCTTTCACTACTTCAATGGCAAGAAAATATATCATGTCACCCAAATCCTTCATGTCAAAATGTCCACTCAGTGACTTCTTTATATGCACAATATCTGTAACATGATCTCCTATCATAATCAAGTCATCAACATAGATGACTACCACAACTATGCCATGATCTGTCCTCTTCACATAGAGTGAAGAATCTACCATAGACACGTGAAAGCCAAGAGAGATAAGATATCAACTTATCTTGTCACTCCAAGCATGAGGTGCTTGCTTTAGCCCATAAAGTGCTTTCTTTAACCTACATATATGAGTAGGGTACTTTGGCTGTACATTGTTGAAATTAGGGCATTGTGATGAGCTATGGTGGATCAAACACTAGAATCAATATCATTAACAAAGTGATTAGTAAATAATTAAGATATAATTAGTGGGTAATTAACAAATAGATTAATGTAGGCATGGATACTCAAAAACCAGCAAATTCTCATTAGGGCAATGCCTCAATTTATAGAGTTTACATCAAGCATCAAATCCCACTGATTTCTCCATGATTCACTCCACCTCTTTCCCTGATTCTCTCCACCTCTTCACTTTTCCCAGAATATCTCCCAGAATATCTCCACACTTCCTAAATCTTCTCATGCTACCCTTTATTCTCTCCCAGTAGATTCTACTCACCTTTTCACAGGTTCTTTCACATTTACTCATTCTCTTTTATAGCCATAACCAAGGGCTTGTTCCCGCACACACCCTATTCACTTGTATTTTTCCTCAAGTGAATAATCCTAGCACACCTAGACCCTATACCAAGTTTGCCTCCCCTTACTTGATAGTCCGCGACTAGTGCCTACACCTCCCCTCAAGTTATCTTAGCACACCTGGACCCTATATCAAGTTTCTCTCTTACTTGATAGCCTACGGCGACCAGTGCCTCAAGTCCCTAAACTCATAGTCCTTGACACTCTCTCTCTATGTGTCCAAGGCTTAGTATAGTTGCCCGCGACCTTGACTAAAGTGGTCACACATACATCTACCACGTGGCCTACATCATCGGTGGCTCAGAGGTGGTTTTACTTTGTTGGGGCAGGCTACATTGGGTTGTGGGTCTCACTCTCTCTCTCTCTCAGAGATTTTCACATGGCTCCTCACTCTTTGGAGCCTCACATCTTCTCTTGTCTTCAGTCTTCTTGTCGTGGCAGCTTCTCTCCATGCATCCATGTCTTCTTTCAGTCTTCTTGGGGCACCTTCTCTTCTCATGTCCATGTCTTCCTTTAGATTTTCCTGGTGTGGATCCTCTTCTTGAAAAGAGATATTCTTCTTCTTCCATGGCTGGGGCCATGAGCTTGTCCGTCAGGTCTTTTTGCTCCATATGTGAGCAACATGTTTCAATGTTTTGCTGACAGTTCCTTTGGGTTTTTGATGTTTATCTTGTGTCATTATGCAATGCAAACCCAAATTTATGCGGGAGGTCTTACCTCTTGCCTTATTCTGGACAAGGGCAGTGTCTGATCCCATATTTACACTGATGCAATGTGCCCAATACATAATGCGTATAGCATTCATTCTTATGCACATTCCCAAATGCACATTCCCAAATGCAACTCTGGCTGTGAATAATCTTGATGTTGAGTGATATTTACAGGCATTAACCAAGGGTTAAATGCAAAATGATGATTATCACAATTTTATCAGCACAATTTTACCAAAAATTACATTGAATCAAGGGTAACCAATTTGTACGGAATGGTTGGAGTATCAAACCAACTCCGAATTGCAATCTGAAGTTATAGGGATCTGTATCAGATACCTAATGGTTAATTTGAACCCTCAATTGCACCAAAATACAGTGATTAGCATTGATTAATCACTAATTAGCAAATTAATGTACAAAAAATAGAGTATGCAGGGAGTCCAGATCTGGTGCCTTAGACTTCAAATGAGCTCAAATGCTTTCAAAGCCATCAATAACAATGAGTCTAGTAGAGGATTAATTCTTTCAAAGCCATCAATAACAATGAGTCTAGTAGAGGATTAAGCCAAGAAACACGAGATTTGACCAAATATTGAAAGCTTAATCTCTGTTTTAACAAAGTCACCTGCAGATTTGATGAAGAGCTTGGATCTCACTGTAGACTTGATGAAATTGAATTCTGTCTTCACCAGCTTGTAGAGCATGCTTGAAAACACCTTGGGCTAAGAGGAATTAGAGAACTTTGATATGGTGAAGACAAGATCTGAGATCTTCTACTGAAAAATGGCACCTGCTAAAACAGCGATTTCTCCCAGCTTCGTTTTGACGGTTTGCACTTCTTTCTTGATGAGCTTGAAGAGCACTGAGATAGCTATCATGTGCTAGAAGGGTTTGGCCTAATTTTATGTGTGCAAGGAGAGGGAGCTCCTCCACTGGCTGGGGGTACAAAGGTGAGTTGAAAAAAGAGGGAAAATTATAATTTTCTACTAATCCTAATTAGTAAAATAATTAGCAAGCTAATGAGCTCACAAAATGATGGATTCTAGGCATGGCTCTGATACCATGTTGAAATTAGGGCATTGTGATGAGCTATGGTGGATTAAACACTAGAATCAACATCATTAACAAAGTGATTAGCAAATAATTAAGACGTGGGTAATTAACAAATAGATTAATGTAGGCATGGATACTCAAAAACCAGCAAATTCTCATTAGGGCAATGCCTTAATTTATAGAGTTTACATCAAGCATCAAATCCCATTGATTTCTCCATGATTCACTCCACCACTTCTCTCCAACTCTTCACTTTTCCCAGAATATCCCCCAGAATATCTCCACACTTCCTAAATCTTCTCATGCTACCCTTTATTCTCTCCCAGTAGATTCTACTCACCTTTTCACATGTTCTTTCACATTTACTCATTCTCTTTTACAGCCTCTAACCAAGGGCTTGTTCCCGCACACACCCGCACACACCCTATTCACTTGTATTTTCAACATACATAACCGAGACATCTTTTTCAGCCAGCACTGTCAATCAGCCGAATGTCTTCACCTGGAAAAAATGCCACAAAACTTTGTGAAAAATAGGGGCTTGGGGGGTGGGTCTTTGTGACAAGTACTCTGATGCAAACATTAAAATTGTACTATTGCAAAAAACATACAAAAAGAACATCTTTTAATAGATCAACCTTTTCTAGACGGTGAAGTAGGCTTAAACTTTTTAGGATACAAGGTTTTATTATAAAAGTGTAAGTCACAAAATAAGTGTGATAATATTTGCCTAACAATGGCAAGTGTAAAAAATAGGCTTCAAAACAAACACAAGAAATCCTAGCTATGGGAACAATGCCATAATTTTTTGCAAGCACATGGTTGCGGTGTGTATACTTTCTTTCCTTTCTTCTTACTTTTCTTGTGTAGCAAGTGCTCGAATAGCGAATCGTCTCCCATTTGTTCAAATATGCCTTGTCTTGACCTCCTGTCATTCTCCCATGCACTTCTACATAGGTTTGGCGTGCAACGTGACTCCCAGATCCTTGTTCAACTCATGCTTCTCTTGGCCTTTGAGCATAAAGGCTTTCTCATCATTCATGATAGGTTTGAGTAGTGAAGCATCTCCCACCTTATTCTGCTCACCCTTCTCTTGGCCTCCTCGTTTAGTGCTATGCTCACCCTTCTGTTTTTTAAGAGGTTTGGGCAATGAAGTGTCTCGGTGCTTGGTCATCTCACCCTTCTCTTTGCCCCCTCCTTTATTGCTGTGCACTTTATCCACAAGTTTTGCTCCTCGCCTTTTTGCCGCCGCCTTCTCTCGCTCAACTTTCCTAGCTCCTACTGCTTGTCCCTTTTTCAATGCAAGATTCCCTTCTCTTTTTGATATGTCTTTGATCACTTCTATTGCAAGGTCCTCGTCTAGCTCACCTCTTTTTGTTACTTCTTTCATACGTATCTGAACTTTAGATGGGCTCCAAATACAACATTTGCCACAGACTCATTAGCATCATCTTCCTTTGCATTACCCTGTGGCTTGGCTACATCTTGCAAATTCCCCTTCTCTACACCATGGCCTTTTCTCCCATAGCTCCCACTAGATGTACTCCGATCAACCTCCTCCCCACTCTCTCATCTACACATGTGCTCTCCTCTAGTTCCTTTCCTTCCAATGATGGCTCTCATTTGTTATCATCATTATTATTAGAATGTCCTATTGGTATCCTCTTGGCTATCATGGCCATTGCTACTATCAACTTCAATGTTTGATTGGTGGAGGAATAGGAAGGTCTTTAGTATCTGTAGTGGCCCCCTCAGCCGAGAAGGATTGAATCCCCACATCATCCTTGACCATTCCACCACCCACATCATCCTTGACCAACTTTAAAGTTTCCTTGTCTTGCCTATCTACATATAGAGTCTCTTGATGCCTTGTTCTTTGAGCACTCTTCTCTTTTTTATTGTATGTTTTGTAAATGAGCAAGGATGATGACCTGCACAATGACACATGTCAACATAAAACACATTAGAGAATTAGTTCTTGGAAACACAAGGGGACCTTGGTAAGTAGCACATACATCAAGAAGATGCTAATTATCACTAGAAGAGGAATAGTGCTAATTAATATATACTGCAACTTACCATTGAAAGAGATATTATCATATTCTTCTACTAGGTATACATAGAGGTATGCTGGAAGCTAGCTTATAAAGCAAGGTGGGCACTAGGTAGCACATACTTTATCTTAAACATAGTGGTAAATAGCACAACTACAATAAGCAAAGTGCTAAGTAGCACCTGCTAACATTAGGTAAAGTGCTAAGTAGCACCTGCTAACATTAGGTAAAGTGGTACTTAACACTTGCTACATGAGCCAAAATGCTAAAATATATGAGCTAGTGATTTTAGAAAATGTTATTTAGCAATTACTGACTTAAACTAAGGCAGGAAAGTACTAATTAACATTGCCCAATGTCATCTGCTTTTATTTAGCATTTTGGCTCTCATGTAGCAAGGTGCTATTTAGCAGTTGTGCTGACATTAGGTAAAGTGGTACTACTTAGCACTTGCTACATGAGCCAAAATGCTAAATAGCAGAGTATGATTTATTCATTAAAAAAATCACAGATAAGGGGTTTTTAAGTAGGCCTTGAATGCACGTTATATAGAGGGTTTACATATAGTGAACCCCCGAGGTGGTATGTCAACAAGTGCACTTTGTATTATGTCTACACGTGCTAATTAGCACTCTTCAGGATGTCTACAGGTGCTAATTAGCACTCTATGGTATGTCTACATGTGTTATTTAGCACTTTGTAGTATATCTATAAATGCACAAATGTAGACATACTACATACTGCTAATTTACAACTGTTGACATACTACATATACTGCTAATTTACAACTGTTGACATACTACATAGTGCTAATTAGCACCTGTAGACATCCTGAAGAGTGCTAATTAGCACTTGTAGACATAATGCAGGGTGCTAATTAACACCTGTATAGCCACATTATAGAGTGTTGACTAGCACCTTTGCAGACATTATCAACAAGGCTTATTTAGCACCTATTGACATGAAAACTATCTTAAACATACATTTAAAATGAACTTACCTCCATCAAACCCCTAGAAGCCTACACAAGACATGGCACTTGATGGTGTTTGCATACTATAATTTGTAGCTCTGCATTTGTTGCCTAGCTGGCATGCAATTGCAAAACAGAGGGAGTGATAGGAATGTTTGAAAGGCAAAACCATAAGCATATGTATCTCCTGGGTTAAGAACAGGTAAACCGCACGTAACATATTTTCCCTTCACTTCCACCTTCTCGATAACAGGGAGAGGTGTATATCATGTGTGAGGGAAGATTAAACCATTTTACGTAGCGTGTGTGCTTTCCCAATGCATCTCTGACACCAGTTCATATTCACCTTCCAACTCCTTAACAAACCCATCTTGGATCTGCATGTCAACCTACAAGAGTAAACACATGCACGTAAGCCACTTATGGAAATAACAAATTATAGCATGTGGCCACATCACAATAGAAAATCAAAGAGTTAAACCCATCAACTCCAAACCCAAGAGATTTGTAGGCTTGTCTCATCATCAATCCTTAGAGTGGGAAACTTTATGGTTAACTTATGGTGGCTAGCTATTTGCACACATAAAGAAAGTCTAGCTAGCGAGCTAGCTGAAGGAAAAGTAGCCAATGCATCGTCTACAACGTGTATCATCTCTTTCAGTTCTTTAATGGTTGAGTACACTTTGTCATTGATCTTCTGTGCCAACAACTGCAAGGTCTTATCCACATTAGCAAGCAATTTGTTTGCCTTTGCCATATAGCCTAATGAGCTGAAAGAGGGATTACCAAATACAAACTCCGCACCCTACCCAAATTGGATGCTCAGGTTGCTGCATATTTACTACTTCACAGAGATTCTGAGTGGGAGGTCTATTTGTTCACCACCACCTTCTTTTCCTCCTTTTTCAAGGACTCACCAAGGTAATATGGCTGATTTAGAAGCTACCATCTTGTGTACTGGCTATAATCAAAATAGCTCCCCTTCTACATTTTGTCAATATACTCTTCTACAAATTTAGCCCATGTAAAATTCATTGATTTTCCCTTCCTAACAACCTCTGGACTAAACTCAAGAACATAGTGCCTGGAAAATGTGAGACTGAACTCTTGGTTTCTTGGCTTCTTTTGGTATACCTTCCAGTGGAAGAAAGCAAGATTTGAATACTTCTCTAGGTGGATACCAGTGCACTTAACAGCGGTACTCCAAGGGATCTCTGGGATGGCTGAACAAAGACAACCACTCCTCCTCTACCACATCAGAGTCCTTAAGAACCTTTGGGTATTTGCCCTTCAATAGCAAGCCCCCTCTATGAATTGAATTGCTTGGCTATGTAAAACACTTCTTGGTGTGGATAATTCACCTCAGGGGCCCTCCACCACATTGCACATGAAGACAAAGCAAGGTTAATAAATTTGATGTTGATTATACATTGCAAATTGTGTTTTCTATCAACAAAAACACACATGAGAGAGAGAGAGAGAGAGAGAAAGGGGTAGAGTGTTACATGTTGAAGTCTGTGAACAAGATGACCTTTTTGAGTTTCTTGAAGATGCCATTTTTAAAGCTATTTTTCCTAAGGGCCTTGCAAGTGGTGGGGTGGCTGAAGGTCTTCCTTTTTGTCTATGAGTTGGAGGATTTACACTTGATTTAGTAGCTCCCTATTGATGTAGCTTTTGAGGAGGTGGCGATGTGATGATGAGCTTCTACATGAGAGAGAAGAAGACATAGATTTCACTCTCTTGCATTGAGTCCTCCTCTGTGACCCCTCACCTCCCCCTGTGGGACAACCCCACCAACATGCGTCACCTTCTTCATCATGGCCCCACACCCCCCGCTACGTTCCATTTGCTAATGGCCCACAACAAGCTTCACTTTTGAACTCCACTTTGCATGTAGCTACCACACTAGAGGAAGGATAATCTTTACCACTTGGCCTTATTACTCATTACTAAGACACTCAAGGAATCTTCATGCATGCATGAAGTATTTTCAAAAGCATACTTATGTGAAAAGAAGGAGAATAAAGTCATTTGGAAAAACTTTCAATTTTGAAAGACATATGTAATTCTTTCATTTGGAATACTATAAAAACACTATGCTTGCATATGCTTATACAACATAAAAAGCATAGCGTGTTAACGTGCTTTCACCTTTGTGTAACATTTTTTTAAATAAATATTCTTTGTTCTCTTAGGCCTCCTAGGGAAATGAATCTACCTATAGCTTAAATGTAGGGTTCATAATCGCCCGGCTAAAGCTTGTGTGTTAAAAATGCACGTGGCTTGCAATCTGACTTTGCATATGTTGCAATCGCATGCTGCTTGCTTACTTGTTGAAGCATGTAGAAGTGTGCTAAGTGAGTGATGGATAAAGTGTAGTGTTGGGCTACCTCTACTAGTGTGAGGAGAGGAGCCAAGGGAAAAATACATGTTTTGATAAGAGCTAAAAAAAGCATAAGGGATTTTTCCTAATGCAAATTTTTTAAGGATTATTGGTTAGCAACATTTTTGGTAAGAGAGAGGATGGGAATAGGATAAATTATGGAAAGCATGGTAAATAGACTTATTAAGTGTGTGTGTGTGTGGTAAGAGAGAGGATGGGAATAGGATAAATTATGGAAAGCATGGTAAATAGACTTATTAACTGTGTGTGTTTGTGTGTAGTGTTACACAAAAAATAGAAAGACAAATCATAATTTTCTAAGTTAAGTACATAAGATATAGGATAATGCTAAGCTGATAGGCCGGTGACAAAGTTACTGGAGACTTCTTTGAGATAGTTGGCCCTCACAAGAGGAGAGATGGTATTCACTAGCTACGTGGCCCAAGATTGAGTTATTGTTTTCGATCCCCCACAGGTGAGAGCCGACTCCATGGATTTCTTCCAGTCTCTTCTCACTGAAAGGTCCCTGCCCCCACTGTGAATTTGGGGGTGCTAGCAGTGGAAGTAGCACTTCTTGTGTAAGGCAGAGTCCCACTCAGGACTTCGCCCATGAATATTCGGACAAGAGACTAATCCCTCGATTCTTCCAAAACCGAACCCGACAAAAACTTCCCTCACACAACAGACATAGGTGATTCCTCCAGAAAAATTTATTCTAACGTAGTCAAGAGCCTTAATTTACCCATTGACATTCTGACCGAACCCGCAGGTCACATGGCCGGGTCAAGGAAGGATCTTGCACTTAGATCATAGAGACCAACGCTTTTTTCCTTATCAAGAGAGGCACAACCATTGATTCTTTTCCATAGAACAAGGATTATCCATGATTTATTCAACTATCGTAACTTAACAGAATTTAGTCTTATTTTAGGGATCCATCAGTCCAGCCTAACCCCATCCAATCCCATGGGTCAGCCAACCACCCAACCACTGTATTGATAGGATCCATTTAGAAATTTGACTATGTTTTGCCCTGGGTACCAAGGAAAAGAGTTCCTAGGCCCCCTAGATCGGCGCTTCTAGAAAAATTCAAGATAGTCACACCACTTACACACCCAATATGAAATTGCCTTTTTCACAGATTCAGATGTCTTTAAAACAATCTTTTAATGAAACCATAGTATCACTGATCATAATCCTCCAAAATATCTAGCTTGAATTCTAATTTCTAATCATTCCTTCATCAGTGTACCTATGGCATCATTGGCAACCAGAACGCTCACCACCTGCTCACTTAGGGGCCTTTTCAATAGTTCCTAGCTCATAGTACCCGCCGGAAATATTTTCATGCTTCACATATTCTCTGCATACCTTCCACTTTAAACTTTGGCATCCCTGTCACAATTCCTTTAGTCTGCATAGACTTCATTCGCTGCACATTCACATGTCCAATTCTTTTATGCCAAATGTCTGTGTCTGCAACAATTCCTCAACCATTTGCAAACATCGCAGCACTCATTTCAGGCATGTCTACATTCAATGTAAACATTCTGTCCACTCTGTTACCTTTTGCAACCAACCTGCACTTGTCTCTAAAGTCTTCAACATAACAACCATCAGGGTTAAACCGAACCTGCAAACCCTGCTCAATCATCTGGCCAACTGAAACCAGATTTTTTGTTATGTTCGGAACATGAAGTACATCTGCAAGGTACTTCACTTTGCCATCCTGCATAGACAATGGCACATCTCCAACATGGGCAATTGGATGAGCAGTGTCATCCCCTATTTCCACAAAACCTGGTCTTTCCCAGTTTTTCATCTCCTTGAACCACTCCCCATGACTTGTCATGTGGTTCGAAGCACCTGAATCCACATACCATACATCATCTTTTTGTGCTGCATCAACATTTTCAGACATGGCATTCACGACATGCTGCATAACAAACAACCTTTCATTATCCTCATTATTTCTGCTTGAGGATGCATAGTTGTTTTGCTGCACTTTCCCATTTTGCATGTCAGCCTGCTTCTTATAACATTCTGCCTGCACATGTCCAGGCTTACCACAATAATAGCATTCATGTGCATCATTATACTGCCTTTGCCAATTTCCACGGCCTCTTTGACTCCCCCTGCCTCTGAATTTGCCTCTTCCACCTGCGTGTTGTTGTTGTTGTTGTTGTGTATTATGGGACTGCTATTGTTGCTGCTCTGCTGGCTATAATTCTGATTACCTGTTCGGCCACCTCCTTGACTGCGTCCATGACCTCCTCTACCTTATCCTCTTCTTGAACTTGTGTAGAAGGCCTGTTGCTCTGAACTGTTTTTGTTTTGTGAAGACTGTTGGTCTTCACCCAAGTTCTTCTCTTCTATAATCAGCATAGACACCAAATCTGTAAAGTTGGGAATGTTTTCCCGAGTCTGAATAGACGTCTTGAACGCCTTGTATTGTGACCCGAGACCATGTAGACAGACCTCCACCTTATCATCATCATCTACTGACACACCAATAGATGCAAGGGATTCCACAATACCCTTTATCTTCAACACATGCAAGGGATTCACAAACATGCATTCTTCAACTGTATCTTACGTGCCTTGGTATTTGTTTCATAGAGCTTTACCAAGGTGTCCCACGCCTCCTTGGGGGACTTGGCATCCTGAATGTGCAATCATGGTGTCCTGTATACTAATGGAGAGCCAATACATAACTTTCCTGGCTCCTTGGTTCCAGTCTTTAAACTCTTTCACATCTGCAGTCGTCGCCGGTATCTCCAGTGCCTCTTCATGCTCACCTTCTATGTAGTCCCAATAGCCCTTTCCCATCAGGAAATTCGTCAACCTGAACCTCCAAGCATGGAAGTTATTCTTATCAAGCTTCTCAGCCACAATGTGGGTTATCCCATCATTTGATATCTTGCCAAACACACAATTTTACCAGAAACAGCACTCTAGTTTGTCCTGCACAAACTACTGTATTTTCTACAGCGGTACTGTAGTACTCTCAAATGTCACAACCAATGACTTCAATGTGCATACATACACCCAATGGCAACTGTTGATCTCTTTGCAGCACCCACAGTGTCTGCACAGTCAATCTGTCTTCCTGCAGTTCTTGAAACAGAGTTCTGCAGAGAATCGATGACTTACCCGCAGTGCTCGAAATCGCCTGCTTTCTGAAAAACGGAGGTCCAGACGCACCCGAAACGCGTTTTCGGCCCAGGAAATTTTGTTCGATAGGACACTATTTATGCCATATATCTTTTCTCCCGCGAAGAAAGCTCCTCAATCAGAGATCGTTTTGCCGGTGCCTCCCGTAGAGCTCTCGACAAGGGTGTAGTCACCAACACAAATAGGGAAGAGTAGTTGAAGCTCTTACCCTCGTACCGCTTCCTGTGGTTCTCTTGCTTACAACTCAGCCCTTAGCACGAACCAGGCTCTGATACCATGAAAAGATGCAGGGGGAAGAGAGCTTGAGCTCTTGGAAGCACACACACACACACTCACAAAACCCTAATAGAGAACACACAAGGTGAGAGGCTGAAAATCTTCTTCTTCTTCACTCAACACTCAACACTCAACACACCATATACGAGATAAGAGTACTCAACCAAATACATACACAGGTTCTCTATAGTGTAAACCCAACTAAATGAGCTGGCGCTATAACTATGCCAGTCTCTAGAATGGCTCACACAGCTTGTCATCCCACTGGCTGCATATCACCCAAGATCTCACCAACCATGGCAGTGGTGTAAGTGTGGGGCCTATCCCCTAAGCAGGTCATCAGTGTCCACCGCCTCACTAGACGAGCTCGATATCTCAACAACCGCCCAACCACTATAGTGATGGGATCCATTTAGGAATTTGGTTAGGTTATGTCTCGGGTACCATGGAAAAGAGTTCCCAGGCCCTCTAGCCGGATCTTCATGCAAACTTCAAGCTAGTCACACCACTTATACACCCAATATGAAATCACCTTTTTCACAGATTCAGTTTAAAACAATCTCTTAATGAAACTATAGTGTCAGTGATCATAATCCTCCAAAATATCCGGTTAAATTCTAATTTCCAATCATTCCTTCATTGGTGTACCTATGGCATCATTGGCAACCAGAACGCTCACAACCTGTCCACTCAGGGGCCTTTTCAATAGTTCCTAGCTCATAGTACCCAGAAATACACACTTATAAAAATTGAGATGGACTCTCCATTGAAGATCAGAAAGATCAACCAACAGATCTATATAAAAAGGCTATGGACTCATCCGTTAAGGACCACCAAGGTCAATCAACCAGATCCATATGTGAATTCAAAAAACAACTCTTACTCCTTGCTCCAATATCTTCCTCGACGCACGCGTGGGTATCTTTGGTAACCTAGAGCCCGAGAACCGTATGGTCAGCACCCTCTAGGATCCTTTGCAGGTCAACTAGCACTTCACTCTCATAGGCGGCTTCCTTGGTCCCTCATCCACCGTACCGGAAGCTCACCATTTAAAACAAACCGAGGCTGGTCAAGACCTCGGTCGACCTTGCTACGCGAGACGTCCTCCATTGACTCTTCGTCAGCTGTTGCAACTTTATTACTTAGGTCTCCACTACCTCATTCACAAGACGGTCAAAATGCTCCCCCTGCATTCTTGACATAAAATAGTCATTTAAAAAGAGGTCATAAATACAGTTTCTATAATGAACTCTTGTCTTTCCACATTGTTTCACATCAATCCACATTACTTAATCCAAGTCCAATCATTTGTATTCCCATCGTGACTCATCCATTCTCATCCAATCACATCATTTTTCATTCTCATCCAATCACATCATTTTCCACATTCTCATCCAATCACATCATTCTCATCCAATCACATCATTCTCAGCCATTCTCATCCATTCTCATCCAATCATATCCATTCTCATCCATTCTCATCCAATCACATCATTCTCATCCATTCTCATCCAATCACATCATTTTCCATCTCATCATATCTTTTCACATTTATGCTCATCACATCTCATCCACTCGCATCTACCCATATTGTAAGGTTCCCCCCTTCCACAAATAGGGGAAACGCTTAAGATAGTCCACTAAGTCTTATCTTGGAGAAAATTTCCTGCTCATCGACACCTTGACCATGCAGAGATTCAAGGATACAATTTATAGGTAAGACCTAGTTCTATCCCGCAGGGGGGGCGTGGTCTTCTACAAATCAAATCACCCATAGGGTAATTGATCATAATTTGGGCAACTACTAGTCTTGATTCCTAGAGACAACGCTTTTTTCCTCATCTATGCAAGGCACGCCACTGGCCTAGTCTTCTAAAATAGAATTGCCCAAGAACCTAATTATCTAGCGTAGGGCTTTCACTTAATCTGTTGGAAAGCTACCCGACTAATCGGGTCCACCCGTCCGTAGGATGGTGCCGTTGGGGCATTCCATCCTCCCACTTTCTACCCTACTCACGCGTCAATTTGTTTTCTAATTAATCCTACCACACTGTTTGACATAAATAAACATGTTCCTTAATTAAGGTCCTTTTTATAAAGTTTGTTAAAACAACCTTTTTCCACAATACAATAATGCCAAAGACAAGATTTATAAAAACAAAGTTTAAACACGGATCAATTTCATACAAGCCAAACCGGCTCTCTTATTCTTTTCCTTTATACCGCCGATGATCTAGAATTTGGCCTTCCAGCCTCTACATGCTGGGCAAAACCCCACGGGACTATACACCTCATCGTCGGTCGTCTCGCTGGCGAGGACTCAAGCCGGCCTGTCGCCCCGGCCTGTCGCCCCGGCCTGTCGCCCTCTCAGGCTCCATCGCTCGATCCTCCCACCCCTTAGAGGGATGTCTGCACACTAGGGTGGGCTAATTCACCGCACTAGCCTGGGCCCTCAGAACTAGGCAGCATCACAATCACTCGCCTCAATCAGCGATCCTCATTCTCCCAATGGTATGAGGGATACCATGGGCCAACTCCGGGCCTTACTAACGTCTCCGCCGTCTAACTACACAAGCACAAGAATAGGGCAGCGTCAAGGCAGGGAGAAGTTGTACCTGTACCTTAATTTAACCAAGATAACAATCCATTTACTCACTAAACCATAGGACTAGAATCCATGTTACCTTCTTAAGAAAACAATCCTTTTCACAAAGATTTTAGCATTTCAACTTGAGATTGCGATAAGACATTCTTTATTAAGGCATATGCTGTTGTTTAAAAGAATACAAACTTTAAATAGTAAATTAATCAAATAGACCACTATTAACAATTAATAGAGAAGCCGGGGCCATACCTCAACCCCTAAGAATGATATGTAATTGAAAAACAAAATATGTATATACCTCATAGAGAAATTTGTCGTTTATCGTTGCCTTTGCTCGTTAACAAGAGCTTTAGAACTTGACATATGAGAATAGAGTCTTTTAATACCTTGTCTTTTGATTGAAATCATCCAATAATCTCCAAGCTTTATCTCCTCTTACTCATACTGTGACTCTTCTCTCTAAGGTCTATGGCAAAATAGCCTTCTTCTCTTACAGGGCTACGGCATACTATTCTTTCTCTAAAAGAAAAGCTATGGAGTTTTGGTCTCTTCTTCCGAAAGACCATAGCAATCTAAGCTTCTTTTCTAAGATATTAGAAATTTAAGAATAAAGGGATATATACATCTCAAACTCTAGGATTACCTTGAGGCTACTTGCTGCCTTGTCACAGTTTTCTCTGTGTAGAGACCCTGACAGAAACAGCAAATTGTTTCGACCATAACTCTCTGATAAAAACTCAGAATATGGTTGTATAACCAGTCAAAAGAATGGGAAGGCATCTGGTCTACAAGCCAACGCGGGCAGAATAGGAAAAACGTCTGTATATAGCCACAAACGTACCATCTTTAGAAACGCATTGTTTTTCCACATTTTTAGTATGCATGGACTCTAAATGTGTAAAAGTACTCTAAATATGACCTCTTATCACCTAAATTCGAAATTCTATTTTTGGGGATACTTATCTCTTAATAGAACTATTCTTATGTTCTTATTTCTTTTAGGATTTTTGGAGCTAATATTTTTATTCTAACACTTCCCTAATGTTTCTAGCCTTATTGTCTCACTCTTCTCTAAGTGCACTCTCTTTCCTTCTTGAAATCTATATTAAAAGAGACACATACATACGTGGCTTGGGAGGGACCTTACACATATCCACATCTCATCACATCACATTCACATCTCGTCCATTCATATCTACCCCGATCCACATCACATCCATTTCACCTCACATCCCATTCATTGACATCTATCCCGATTCACATCCCATCACATCTCATCCATTCACATCACATCTCATTCATTCACATCTATCCCGATTCACATCACATCACATCTCACCCATTTATACTTATTCGACTCACATCACATCACATCCATTCACATTCATCACATTTATTGTATCCCCATTCCATCACATATATTCTATCCACATTACATCACATCCACATCATATCTCATTCATACACATCCCATCTCATTCATCCACATCCATCCAATCATTCACTTGTACGACTATCCACATCTATCCATACATTCACATCTATCACTTCACATCCACATATATTCACATCACATCTCATCTCTTTACATCACATCACATTCACATCCACATCTCTTTACATTACATCACATCTCATCCATGTCCACAGCACATTCACATCCACATCTCTTTTTATCTCATCACATCTCATTCACATCCGCATCACTTTCACATCACATCCCTTTATATTACATCATGTCCTTTCACATCCACATTCACATTCATTTACATCACATTCTTTCACATACACATCCACATCCATTTACATCACATTCTTTCACATACACGTCCACATCCATTTACTTCCCATCTCACCCTTTCACATATCCTCTCATCTCATCATTCACATCCACATACATTTACTTCACATCTCATCCACATTCGTTTTCATCACACCACATCCTATCACATCCCATTCACATCTTATCACATCCATTCTTATCTCACCACATTTCATTTACATCTTATCACATCTATTCACATCCTATCACATCCCATTCACATCTTATCACATCTATTCACATCCTATCACATCCCATTTACATCTTATCACATCCATTCACATCCTATCGCATCTCATTTACATCTTATCACATCTCATTCACATCTTATCACATCCCATTTACATCTTATCGCATCCAATTCACATTCTATCGCATTCCATTCACATCGCATCCCATTCACATCTTATCACATCTATTCACATCTTATCGCATCCCATTTACATTTTATCACATCTATTCACATCCTATCGCATCCCATTTACATCTTATCACATCCTATCGCATCCCATTCACATCTTATTTCCATTTAGTAGCTTTTTCTACTTCGATACCGATAACGGGACTTTTTTTAAATTTTTGCCAATTGCTTGGCATAGATAAAGGTTCTTTTTCTCGACGACTATTTCCATATTCTTTCTCGATTTCTCAAATGAATTATATTCAATATTCCTCTTTTGAATAAAAGAATTCATGGGATTTACAAAAATCAATTCTACCCATATTTTCACTTTTGATAAATATTCATAAATTGAATTATACTAAAAATTTTTTCCATTTAATTTCTTGGATCTCAAATATCATGGAAATTTCTCTTTTTACATTTAATTGCTTGTATTCTAAATGTCATGGGAATTCCTCTTTTATCATCAAATAAATTTATCTAAAATTTCTCTTTTCTTTGATAAAAATATCCATTAATTCAATATGCCAAGAATTTCACTTTTACTATTTAAATGATTGAACTCCAAATGTCATGGGAGTTCCTCTTTTATCATTTAAATATTTTTCACGCATAAAATAAATTTATCTAAATTCCTCTTTGAATTTAAATAAGATATCCATTAATTTCAATAGGCTAAGAATTCCACTCTTCCTATTTAAATGATTGAATTCCAAATGTCATGGGAATTCCTCTTTTATCATTTAAATAAAATTACCATAATTTTCTCTTTTTTTAATTACTTAATTATATATAAAACTTAAAAATTAGTTTTCCATTGAATTTGATGAAAATCATTCTTTTAGCCAGGATATTCAATCCTAGAATATGGTAGGAAGTCCTCTTTTCATGTTATGCATAAGAATGAATTATGTATCAATTTCTTAAAAAATTTACCATATCTCCGTTTACTATTACTGATAATTTTTAATATTTTTGAAAATAAATAAGACTTAGTAATATAATTATAATAGTATAACTATCTTTTAACCTTAAATCCAATTTATGGATTTAACTCATAAGATTACCATAATTTACTAGCATATAAGTATAAAAAATCATTTTCTTAACCTCTAGCTTCACAAGCCTAGAGAGTTTGATTTGTGAATTGAGAATTTCTCCATGAGAAGCATCAATTGAATAGAGAATTGGTCATAGGAATGACCATTCTTTGGGGGGGAGAGAGATAAACATAAAAAGCATCCTAATTAAGCATAAATGTAAACTTTTCTTAATTATTCATTACAACTCTTAAGAAAAGATTGATTTGCATTATAAACACTTAATTTAGAAACTTCTCAAGCTTGAGAGGGGTTGAGAAGGGAAAACATTGAGAATAGTAGAGAAAAACAATAAAATTACACTTTATTTCTTGTTTTCGCTTGCTTCTCTATCTTAGAAGAAGCCCCCAACCAATCAATTGGTTAGTGTGTTGAAATGAAAGCTCCAAGGATGGTTGAAGAGAGAGAGAGGCTCCACTCTCTCCAAAAGTAGAGGATTTTTAAGGGATAATAAAATATCATTATTTTAATGCAATACTGGCATGGTATAATTCACAGATTTTTTAAACAAAAGAATAAGGATCTATTTATAGGTGAGGGAGGTTCTAGAATTTTCCAAGTTTCGTTTGACTGAATTTGGAGATTTGGACCTAGTTTGGCTCCCTTTTGATTTGGTTTGATCATCCCAGGAGAGAGGAGAGATAAAAATATCATAATTTTTTTGAGTTAAAAACTCCACCACATGTGTGAAATAGGCACCTCTTTGAAGTCTCCCCCCCTCCTCACCAAGGTGTCAAAATATATCATTATACCAAAATATCTCATTTTTTAGTAATATTTCATAGTTTTTAACTAATAAACCTTGTACTCAGTCAACTCTTCATCTTATGTGGACATTTACTCATTTTTGGATATTTTCTTTTATTCATTATAATTATCTCCTCCTCACACTTGGATTGATCTTATTGGCATATAGGAACCTTAATTGAACCATAATCCAAAAATTTCTGAAAATCTAAACCCTTAGGCTAAGGTCCTTTATACACATTTTCAATTAATTCCAATTGCACATTGGAAAGTTCTTTTTGAATTTCTATTTCAGGGGAAACCATTTTAGACACTAGGAGGATTTTTATATCCAAAAATATCTCAATTTTGGATTATCTCTCTCTAGATATTTTCTCTCTCCAAGCCAAAACAGGGTAAAACGGGATATTTCTTCTATTTCAGAGAGGGGAATAATTACAAGATTAGAAGGGAAGGTTCTTACACCTGTACACCTCAAAAGCTGGAGGGAGGAATCTTACACTTTCTCTCTCTCTCTCTCTCTCTCTCTCTATCTCTCTCTCTCTCGATCCATCATGGTGGTTTAGTGTAACCATCCCCCCATCCTTGTGAGGAAACCCAGGTGTGCACAACTTTTACATCTCATATGCTCCGTGCTTCGAATCTACCTCCTTATAATGTTGATGATGCTCGGGGGGGGGGGGGGGGTGATCCTCCTTAATGATGCTGATAAAGGGGTCATGAACACCGGATGAGGCAATTGCTGAGGCTAGCTTTTCAAAATGAGGTGATGATGCATTGGAAGAAGATCTCAATTTCACAAGAAGAATTATTACATTACTGTATGGAATATTTAGTAGTTTAATTCTTCCTCTTTCTATAAAGTGGCATCCCTAGGCGAGAAAAACTTACACTTGACTGTATACACTTCTAAAATCATGTTTTTGAGAGGCTTTTCTCTCACATTTAAAAATGCTTCTGGTCCAATTCTACTTATCCTTAGGTAGGAAAAGAAACTTATTCATCATCCAATATATGACTAGTATCCAAGACATACTTCTTTAGTAGATTAACATGAAAAATATTGTGGATTTTAGCTTAATTTAAGTATGGAAAGGTCCGTTTTCAATCCTCCAAGGTGAAAATTTCCATATTGTGTCTACTCTCCCTTTTTCAAGTCTAAAACCAATCCTAGTTAGGTTTGGAAATCTAGGCTTGGTAATATTCAAATCCTAGAGATCATGCCATGTGTGAGCCTTGGGTGGCCACAAATCTTAAATATACATGTCACTTTATGTCCACATGAGCTTCGAGAGGATCCACATAAGCACCGTGCCACCTCACCTTACCACTTTATGTCCAATAGTAGCCACCTTGTATGTAGGCCCATAGATCCAAGTGCAACGTGTGCTCCCAATTGGAGGAAGTAAAAGTTCGTAATCTTGATCTCTGATTCTCAGTGTAATTACATATGGTCCACAATATCTCATGTGGGTGGGTGTAAAAATGTAATTGCAGTAGTTTCAGATAATGCATCAAATTACAAATTAGCAAGACAAAATGTAATGACAAAGCATCCAAAGATAACATGGTTTTCACGTGCAGCTCACACGCTTAATTTTCTCCTTCTTAAGGATATTGGGAAGTGTTTAATAACAATGGGGTAGAGTACACAAACATCAAGGACAAAGAAAATGAATAGTGGACATATAGTGTTAATGATTATGTAGATTAAGCTAGTGGTGTATAATAGAATTGAATTCCATAAACTTTTAAACATTCATATAAATTTGAAAGAGGCCAAGCACAAAAATATCTATAGCATGAATATGAATGTCTACAGATTCCCACAATCGAAGTCCACTTTGACTTCTATTACAATTTCAGTGGCTTTTACCACTAACCTCCCATGGAGCTTCATTGACAATTTCAAGGATGGAACCATGATTAGGGAAGGGGTATGTTAACCACATTGGCTAACATTACTCCATGCACAACAGCTTCTTAAGCCATGTATTTTGTCCTATGCAAAATGATTATGGGAAATCTCCAAGCTTATAACTAAGGTGCACTTTTTAGTGAGAGAATGTATTTTTTAAATAAGGTGTGCATTTAATAGGAGAGACTTAGGAGGCTGAGAAAATAAGATTAGAAAATTAAATTTTTTAAGTTTACTAGTTAAGTTGGCATGTGCACAAACTTAGGGCTTTAAAAGCTACTCAAGTTCTAGTAAAAGTCAAAATGGGACTTCATATATATACTGGGTGGTTCGATGGGTGATACCCAATCAGTGTGTTTAATTTCATTAATGAATCTTGAATCATTGTGTTTATCAATTTCCTTCTTTATAATTGCTGTGTATTTTGATTTTTTTTATAAGTGATCCTTCCACTATAGGTACAGTGGTTACATCACTGATGGGGACGTTCCTTTCATATGTGTATGACCATGTAAAGCAATCCTCTAATTATTTGATTTATTTAATCAGGTCTTCTTCTTCCTTAGTAATTAGGTCCATAGAAATATACACAATCTTTGGCTTTTGGTCAAGCTCCACTATATCTACTTCCTTAACTTCTGTTGGTCCATCATAAGATGCTTGTCCTTCCTTGGACATTTGTGCTCTAAGGTGTGCCACCATTCTCTCATCAACATTATAAGTCTTGAAATGCTCAAGTACTTGCCTTAGATCTTCACCTTATTCTTCTATCATGTTGGTAGCTAAAGCTCTCTTGGAAGCCCTCTCAATTTTTGATATTGCTCTATTAGCCTTTCTTTTGTGCTGACCAAGACAGTTTGGGTTTTGAGAATTTTTCATCTTCAAGCTTTTTTTAAAACCTTTTCCCACAACCTGGTTCAATTCTCCCCCCCAATTGGTGGACAAATTTTCATGAACATTTGTGGCCTCAATAAATCTAAGCCATTGTGCCATCTACATGTGTACAAATGAGTTTATTGTTCTTGCTAGCTCGGTAGCATTTCTTTCAAATCCATCTATGGAATTGTTTGTTTGACTCTTTTATAATTCACTCTTTATAGCTACTTCCTATGCTTTATTCTTACTCAGATTTGAATCCTGCAAGTTGATCATTCATCATCTATACTAACATAGTTTGGGGTTGATCCTTGTTGAGAAATGTGGTGTCATTGAGCACAAGAGTTGGTAGGGAGTGAGTATGAGTAGTCCAAATGAAGTACAAGCCCACTGTCAAGCATAGATCATTGGATTAAGGATTTTCCCAACAAGATTGTGGTGACAAGCCCACAAACAAGACCCATCATCACACCCCTAAACATGATTGGGGTACGTAATCAAACTCAAAGGCATCCTAGAAAATCTAGATCACACACTGTTGAATGCTATCACCCAACTATGATCCATGGCCTAGGTAACGGAATCCAAGAAGAAGAAAAAAAACTAGAGAAAAAAGTCAATTAAGAATGAGAAAATAAAGGAAACCAAAAAGACAAATCTTGGGACACCTCAAGAGCCAGTCTTCATTAGACCTAGATAAGGACTCGGACTCCCTCGACACAAGGGCTGACTCTAGCGAAATACCCTCCAAAACCAAGAGCACTAGGAGGGAGATCCCACGAGAATAGATTTTCCAATCTCACCGATACGCCTACTTATGGAAATGAGGTCATGAACACACCACTAAATATACCCAAACTGTTAGACTTTATGGCCTCATAAACCAGTACAACTATAACCACCTGATTGAGTGGAGATCCAAATTTGTTTGAAGTGATGAGAGCTCTCCTTAATGGGGAACTCAATGTCAGATTACCATCATTTGCTGACATGCATAAGGCACGTCGCCAATATACAATGGAGACACCTTGTGTTGTACCCAAATCAATAGTCCCAGTGGAAGAAGAAAATGCCATTTGAAGGTGATGAGTCTAACACACTACTGCCAATCATGGCCAAGGGTATCACAGTAATGGGAGTCGTAGTAGATGGTGGTGCGGGAGAGAGCATAATCACCAAGAAATGTTGGGAGAAGATGGCCAAGCCACGTCTAAAAGTCTCAGACATCATTGTCAAGATGGCTAACAGGGCTAACCTATTGGGATGCTACGAGAATTAAAAATCAAGGTTTTCAAATATATCAAGTTAAACATACCTTCATTGTTATGGACTCTTCCAAACAACAAGAATCATATAAAATGATCTTAGGATGCACGTTCATGAGAGAAGAAAAGATGGAACATGACTAGTCTAAAAACCATGTCTACCTCCAATTTGATGATTCCATCATTAAGGTTGATCTTGTGACTAGCCGCATACATCCTATGGGTAGTGGAGGACTTTTTGAAAACCGTTCAAACACCATCACTTATTCAGTCCCATTGCAATACTGCTATACTTGCAGAGAGAAGAGATATGTAGGGAAGAAGCCACCCTATAAAGATGCTAAAATATAAGCTATTGAGCCTGAACATGATCTAAACTAGATACATATGATGGCTACAATCGATAACTGGGGAGCTAGAGGATCTACATGGGTTACACTTAGTGGTGAGGAGCTCCCTAAGGTCATGGCCCTCCGAGAACGATTCGTATTCTACCTTATGATACCGAGGAGATTGGTTATAGTGAACTTGAGTTCACGTGTGATGACTCAAGCTCAAGCACCAATAGTGGTGAGCGGTCTGAAACGGAGATTGAAAGTGACGCCAGCTCCTCAGTCAAACCAAAAGAAAAACAGAGCCCATAACATCCAAAGAAACTACAGGGAGTAGCTTCGAATCTAATACAGATTCCCAATTTGAAGAAAGGGATGAAGTTCATCAAGATGGCAAGGAGAATCTTTGAAGAGGGCGGAGATGTAAACACTATTCAATGAATCATCGTAAAAGGCTACAAGAAAGAACAACTACTGCCCAATGGCTCCAGTACATGGGTGCATTTGACTTATATCGAAAGTTTATAGACGATTGGAGGAGGAGTTACAAAACGTCAACTATTGTAGACCACCCCCAATTGATACAGATAAGATGGAAGTATCTCATGAACCAAAATAGAGTCACTCACCTAGAAGGAAACAAAATCGTGAACTAGCATAGAAGGAATGAGAGGCTAAGGCTGTAGCTAAAGCAGCTGATGAAGGAAAGGAAAATGAGCATGATTTGCACCTAGTACCTGAGCATTGCAAATCATACACCATACGGGAATGCAAGTTAGTGTTTAATAATCTCAAACGTAACCCCATAAGTCAGAGTGGAGGAGTCTATGATGGGCTTTCAGAGGTCAAGGAAGTAGATTTGGCCGAACCATGAGAAATAAGGACTTAAATAAGGCCAAGGAGGCTAAACTTGTAGCTCTCCTCAAGGGGCACGGAGTCGCTTCTCTGTTCATGCCTGAACATCTGTGTGTGTGTGTGTGTGTCTCTCTCTCTCTCACTCTCTCCATTAGAAGAGACAGACTTTTAAAACTTCAAGTCAAGCAAGATGTCCCAATCAGTGTGTGTGCGTTTAAGCTTCGCAATGGTAGTAAAACCTCGGGCGTTTAAATTTCTTCGAGTGGTAGTAAGATCATTTATTTTATCTCTAAAACATAAGGATCATTGCTTTTATCTCTAAAAGATAAGGTCACTGGCTGTGTGGCACTGCTCACCAAAAACTAGCAGTTAGTGTAGTTTTTCAAAGCCAATATGCAACTTCAAGGGTAGAGTTGTAGGTAGTTCTAAAGGACGAAAAATTTATTAGTACTTTGAATTTAATGATATGTAAAAATTATATTCTTTAATTTTTGTACAAAAATGGATAAAACCTCGTTATTATTCGTAGTGGTTTCTCTCATGTACAGAAGTATATCACTGCAATATTTTTACTCATATAGTTTATTGCATATTTGGATTTCTAGTTTAAAAAGATAATTAAAAAAGTGTTTTGTCTTTATGAAAACTGAACAGAATTCTGTGATGTTTTCCATTGCTTCAGAAAGTAGTTTTTCGCTTTACTAGCCTATAAAAGCATGTAGCTGCTTCAAAAAGTAGTTTTTCATGTGATGAGGACTCGCTTCTACTAGCTACTGTAGGCTTATAATATCAATACAATCAACCTTGAGTCGTACAATCTACTCTCTCTCTCTCTCTCTCTCTCTCTCTCTCTCTCTCTCTCTCTCTCTCTCTCTCTCTCTGTGCACACACATTAACATGATGGAGATATTCGACCCTCCATAACCTACTTCCTATATACTATGCTACCAAACCTTGATTTCATATAGCATCAAGGTGAGTGGGCAAACTAGGATTGACTTTGGTGAAGGAGCTCGCATATTTGGAAGCCCGAGAAAGCAGTCTTAGTTGGGCACATAAGAACCCATCGAGGGGGGCCAGGGAGGCACCAAAATTGGGGGCCAGGAGGGTTACATCAAAATTCAGGTCTTCGTGTTGGCGATTTGTGCCTAATTAGGACATATCAAAAGTGGGGTTCCAAGAATTATAGGCGTCAGCAACAAGCAAGTTGCATGTTGGGCATCCTCGAATTTATGTTGGGGTAGAGGATTAAAAGGGCCTTTGTCAATTACAATAGGTACATAGGAGCTTATGCAATCTAGAGCACTAAATTGTTGCACATCGATCAAGCTGCCGAAGGGCATGCACAGCTCTAAATATAGGGTTTGTGGTGATCTTTTGCAAAGAAATTGATAAGTTGCATTGCATCATCTTCACAAAAGTCAAAATTTGAGATTATCTTTTAGTTAGTTGAGATTATTTTTGAGTCAGTTGAGATAATCGCATATGCAGGGAGGAGATGCGATTATTTTTGAGTCAGTTGAGATAATCGCATATGCAGGGAGGAGATGCGCTGGCCACCCACAATAGTAGTAGAGGCAAAATATTCACCCGAAGAGGAGAGGAATAGCCTCGTCTCCTTTTTTTTTCCCACAACATTCAGGATAAAGAGCAAGGAAACCATGAATCTAATACCATGAAAGTAGATGGGGGATTGAGGAGATTAAACATTACTAATCAAGTTGGTCCCAAATACATACACATAGAGATATATGTAGAGCATTAGGCGAATAGGATATGTATTGTAGTGGTCTGACTACAAGTTGGTCTCATAAGTCATGATATGGTGGTGCATATCTACCTTTCCTAATCTCAAGGGTGGCTCTGAGTAGCGAGTCTATGGTTGGGAGATGTCTTCCTCTTGCTTTCCTTTTGTGTGCTCTATGTATGCGCATGTGTGTATACTAGATATAAGATAACATTGCAAGAATGCCACAATTAGTATCAAAGATCCACTTGCAACAAAATTGAAGATATGCATTTCTCACAATAAAGAGTAGGTATATCTTGTTGATTCACATGAACCTCCTATTTTTGTGAAGGAGAAAAAAGAGGGGTGTTCCCTGTGTTCCTTTGTTGAGGAGAAGAAGAGAGAAGCTGCAGGCTGCAACCCCCTAGTAGATTGCTCACAACACTGGAGAAAAGCACCCACTTTTTTTAGCAATGCTTTTTTTTTTTGCCTTTGTACGAGAAACCACTATGGAGAGTCTTACCACATAGCATTATTGCTAACAGGGTTGACCCCCTCTCCAATGCATTTTTTTTTTTTGCCTTTGTACGAGATGAAAAGATGCAGGGGGGAAGAGAGCTTGAGCTCTTGCAAGCACACACACACACTCACAAACGCTAATAGAGAACACACAAGGTGAGAGGCTGAAAATCTTCTTCTTCTCTACTCAACACTCAACACACCATATACAAGATAAGAGTACACAATAATATGAAAGGTACTCAACCAATACATACACGGGTTCTCTATAGTATGAACCCGACTAAATGAGCTGGCGCTATAACTATGCCAGTCTCTAGAATGGCTGTCACATAGCCTGTCATCCCACTGGCCGCATATCACCCATGATCTCACCAACCATGCTAGTGGTGTAAGTGTGGGGCCTATCCCCCAGACGGGTCATCGGCCACCGCCTCACTAGAGCTCGATATCTCAACACTCCCCCTCGAGCTCAACTCCATCTCATGTACACCAAGCGAAGCCCTGAATCTGCGGAGCTTCTCTGTACCCAATGCTTTGGTGAAGATGTCAGCTACCTGATCCTCTGTGCTGACATAAACAAGGTCAAGGTCTCCTGCCAAGACCTTCTCTCTGACGAAGTGGTAGTGGACCTCTATGTGCTTCGTACGAGCATGAAAGACTGGGTTCTTGGCCAACTGTATACTGCTAATGTTGTCACAGAAAATGACAACTTGTCTATCCACTGATAGACCCAAATCTGCAAGTAGCTTCCTCAACCAAGCTACCTCACATGCTGCCATAGCAGCTCCTCTATACTCGGCCTCTGTACTCGATAGAGCAACCGTAGGCTGCTTCTTGCTGCTCCAAGTCACAGCAGCACTCCCCAAAGAAAACATGAATCCACTGGTAGATCTTCTATCTGAGATACTACCAGCCCAATCAGCATCTGTGTACCCATGTACACATATCTCTGTCCCAGTCTCATAGAATAGTCCACAATGCAAAGTAGACCTCACATACCTCAGTATGCGTCTCACTGCATCCAAATGCGGTTTCCGTGGAACCTGCATAAACTGACTGACCAACCCAACAGCATAGCTCAAATCTGGTCTGGTGATCGTCATGTAGATCAAACTTCCTACTATGCTCCTATACATAGTAGGATCCTCCAAGATCTCTCCTGAGTCTGCACTCAATTTGCCATTCTGATCCAATGGCACAGAAATAGGCTTACAGCATGTCATACCATACTTGGACAACATGTCCAAGCCATACTGTCTCTGCAGTAATCCAATGCCATGTGGTGACCTAATCACCTCAATGCCCAAGAAATATCTGAGCTCCCCCAGATCCTTCATCTCGAACTTCTGTCTAAGCAAGATCTTTACATCAAAGATCTCTGCATCATGGTCCCCCGTAATGATCAAGTCATCTACATAGATGACAACAAGCACAACCCCTCTATCACCATGTCTCACATACAATGAGAAATCTGCATTAGCTACATGAAAGCCAATAGTGACAAGATATTCAGAAATCTTGTCAGACCATGCTCTTGGTGCTTGCTTTAAGCCATACAAGGCTTTCTTCAACCTGCAAACATGCTCGGGGTGACCCACATCCTCATAACCAGGTGGCTGCAACATATACACCTCTTCTTGCAAATCCCCATGCAAGAATGCATTCTTTACATCCATCTGATGTAAAGACCATTGCTTTGACGCAGCCACTGCTATCACAACTCTCACCGTTGCCATCTTGGCAACTGGGCTGAAAGTTTCCTCATAATCAATCCCATATGTCTGCGCATATCCTTTGGCTACTAATCTAGCCTTGTACCTATTTATGCTTCCATCACTGTTATGTTTAACTTTGTACACCCACTTGCATCCAATGGCTTTCTTGCCTTCAGGCAATTGCACTAAATCCCAAGTTTCATTTCCATATAGTGCATCCATCTCCTCATCCATAGCTTTCTCCCAATTCACATTTCCAACAGCCTCATCAATGCATGTGGGCTCAACGACCTGCACAACCTTTGCCATATATGCATAGTGATGTGCCACATAACCATCATATGTAAATCTCTGCACAGGGTTCTTCACTCTCCCTGATCTTCGTAGCTTTTCATTCATGGCTTCCATAGCCTTCTTTACACCAGGTGTTCTCATAGTTGGGATCCCAAGCTCCTCATCAAGGCTCATATCTGAGCCACTAGACTCTCCATCAACATGAGAATGCCCTGCAGAAATGTCAGGCATACCAAGGGGCTCAACCACTTTCTCTTTTCCTTTTCGTGATGTAGTAATCACATTTGCAGGACTGGTATTATAACGCAGCCTGCCACTCCATGGTCTATCAACAGACCCACTAGATGAGGACTCTCCTCGTCCACTCAAAGACTGTGATTGCTGACCTGCATTTTGTGCAACCACACTTCCACTCACATCAGCCCCAATAGCTTCTTTCCCAGCAGCATACCAGCTGCTCATCTCATCAAAGACAACATCCCTGCTTACCCTCAACTCACGTGTAGCAGGGTTATAACACCTGTATCCCTTTTGCTCAAGGGAATATCCAATAAACACACATTTTTCTGCTTTTGGATCCAGCTTAGTTCTCAGCTCATCTGGCACATGCACATATGCAATGCATCCAAAGACTTTCAGATGAGACAAATCTGGTTTTCTGCCAGTAAACTTCTCCTCTGGAGTTACATCATGTATGGCTGCAGTTGGAGTCCTGTTCATGATGTATACTGCTGTAGAAACAGCCTCAGCCCAATAGCAATGCGACATATTCTTCTCTTCCATCAATGCTCGCGCAATCTCTGCAATGTGCCTGTTTTTCCGCTCAGCAACTCCATTTTGCTGCGGAGTGTATCTGCAGGTAAACTGTCTCCGAATGCCATTCTTCTTCAAGAATTCAGAGAACTCATTGGAGAAGTACTGTCCCCCTCCATCTGACCTTAGGCACTTTACATATTTTCCTGTTTGCTTTTCAACCAAAACTCTGAAATTTTGAAAGTGAGTGAACACCTCACTTTTCTCCTTCATGAAATATACCCACACTTTCCTTGTGTGGTCATCAATGAAAGTCACATAATACCTGCAGCCTCCCATAGATATGGTCTTCGTAGGACCCCATACATCTGAATGCACAAGATCTAGTGCATTTCTGCTCACATATCTGTTACGTGGAAACACATGCTTTGTTTGCTTCCCAAATTGGCATGCTTCACATATTTTCTGCATACCTTCCACTTTAAATTTTGGCAGCCCTGTCACAATTCCTTTTGTCTGCATAGACTTCAATCGTTGCACATTAACATGTCCGATTCTTTTATGCCATATGTCTGTGTCTGCAACAACTCCTGAACCATTTGCAAACATTGCAGCACTCATTTCAGGCATGTCTACATTCAACGTAAACATTCTGCCCACTCTGTTGCCTTTTGCAACCAACCTGCACTTGTCTTTAAAATCTTCAACATAACACCCATCAGGGTTAAAACGAACCTGCAAACCCTGCTCAATCATCTGGCCAACTGAAACCAGATTCTTTGTTATGTTTGGTACATGAAGTACATCTGCAAGGTACTTCACTTTGCCATCCTGCATAGACAATGGCACATCTCCAACGTGGGCAATTGGATGAGCAGTGTCATCCCCTGTTTCCACAAAACCTGGTCTTTCCGGGTTTTTCATTTCCTTGAACCACTCCCCATGACTCGTCATGTGGTTCGAAGCGCCTGAATCCACATACCATACATTATCTTTTTGTGCTGCATCAACATTTTCAGACATGGCATTCACAACATGCTGCATAACAAACAACCTTTCATTATCCTCATTATTTCTGCTTGAGGATGCATAGTTGTTTTGCTGCACTTTCCCATTCTGCATGTCAGCCTGCTTCTTATAACATTCTGCCTGCACATGTCCAGGCTTACCACAATAATAGCATTCACGTGCATCATTATATTGCCTTTGCCAATTTCCACGGCCTCTTTGACTCCCCCTGCCTCTGAATTTGCCTCTTCCACCTGCGTGTTGTTGTTGTTGTTGTTGTTGATTCTGGGACTGTTGTTGTTGCTCTTGCTCTGCTGGCCATAATTCTGATTACCTGTTCGGCCACCTCCTTGACCGCGTCCACGGCCTCCTCTACCTCGTCCCCTTCCTGAACTCGTGTAGAAGGCCTGTTGCTCTGAACTGTTTTTGCTTTGTGAAGACTGTTGGTCTTCACCCAAGTTCTTCTCTTCGATAATCAGCATAGACACCAAATCTGTAAAGTTGGGAATGTTTTTCCGAGTCTGAATAGACGTCTTGAACGCCTTGTATTGTGGCCCGAGACCACGTAGACAGACTTCCACTTTGTCATCATCATCTACTGACACACCAATAGATGCAAGGGATTCCACAATACCCTTTATCTTCAATGCATAGTCATTCACAGACATGCTCTTTTTCTCCACAGTATGAAGCTCATTCTTCAACTGTATCTTACGTGCCTTGGTATTTGTTTCATAAAGCTTTACCAAGGTGTCCCACGCCTCCTTGGGCGACTTGGCATCCTGAATATGCCCAATCATGGTGTCCTGTATACTAATGGAAAGCCAATACATTACTTTCCTGGCTCCTTGGTTCCAGTCTTTAAACTCTTTCACATCTGCAGCAGTTGGATTTATATCCGGTATCTCCGGTGCCTCTTCATGCTCACCTTCTATGTAGTCCCAATAGCCTTTTCCCATCAGGAAATTTGTCAACCTGAACCTCCAAGCATGGAAGTTATTCTTATCCAGCTTCTCAGCCACAATCTGTGTTATGCCATCATTAGACATCTTGCCAAACACACAATTTCACCAGAACTGCACTCTGGTTTTTCCTGCACAAATGCTGTATTTTCTGCACAGCGGTACTGTTGTACTCTCAAATGTCACAACCAGTGACTTCAATGTGCATACATACACCCAATGGCAACTGTAGACCTCTTTGCAGCACCCACAGTGTCTGCACAGTCAATCTGTCTTCCTGCAGTTCTTAAAACAGAGTTCTGCAGAGAATCGATGACTTACCCGCAGTGCTCGAAATCGCCTGCTTTCTGAAAAACGGAGGTCCAGACGCGCCCGAAACGCGGTTTCGGCCCAAAAATTTCAGTCCGAAGGACTACAATCCAAAGGACTATATAGTTGCCCTATAGCTTTACTCTCGCGAAGAAAGCTCCTCAATCAGAGATCGTTTGCCGGTGCCTCCCGTAGAGCTCCCGTCAAGGGTGTAGTCACCAACACAATACGGAAGAGTAGTTGAAGCTCTTACCCTCGTACCGCTTCCTGTGGTTCTCTTGCTTGCAGCTCAGCCCTTAGCACGAACCAGGCTCTGATACCATGAAAAGATGCAGGGGGGAAGAGAGCTTGAGCTCTTACAAGCACACACACACACTCACAAACCCTAATAGAGAACACACAAGGTGAGAGGCTGAAAATCTTCTTCTTCTCTACTCAACACTCAACACACCATATACAAGATAAGAGTACACAATAATATGAAAGGTACTCAACCAATACATACGCGGGTTCTCTATAGTGTGAACCCGACTAAATGAGCTGGCGCTATAACTATGCCAGTCTCTAGAATGGCTGTCACATAGCCTGTCATCCCACTGGCCGCATATCACCCATGATCTCACCAACCATGCCAGTGGTGTAAGTGTGGGGCCTATCCCCCAGGCGGGTCATCGGCCACCGCCTCACTAGAGCTCGATATCTCAACACGAGAAACCACTATGGAGAGTCTTACCACATAGCATTATTGCTAACAGGGTTGACCCCCTCTCCAATCGTATAGAATGCCATCTCTTCACCATTGCTGGTATTAATATTCAACCCATGGCAGGTTGCTTTGAAAAGATGTTGCCTTCTTGTCACCTTTCTCATGGTTAGATCAAGATTCCACATATAATTTGTTCGATGAATGGAAGCATGCCAAGTACTAGGCCAATAGATTAGCCGGGTTGATAATGGAGGTGTAACTAGTGATGAGCAAGACTTAGATGGCAATGGCAAAGATGGCCCCATCACCCTACAACTTCTTGGAGGAGATGCTTTCTCTTGTGCAAAACAGAAGGTAAACACTTACAGATTTTAAGAAATGAATTGCTTTTGGTAAGTTAGAAATGTAAGTTTGGACCCAAATAACCACTTGCCTGTTATGCAGATTTAGGACAATAGTGGCTTTTGAGAAAAGAATGGAAGTCTACTTAAAAGTATTTTTCATGCTTCTTGTACGTGAAATAGTAAAATGTATTGTATGTCCATTGGTTGTCTTTTTTTGGATGGTCATAGTCCAACCACAAAGGGGTCCTCAGAAAAAGCATTGTGGTTTGGTCAATGATGCATTATGTTGTATGGTTCAATTATTTATGCAAGCTGAATCAGAAGAAGTCATTCAAATCTGGTATCTAGTCCATGGAGCCAACACATTTGTGTTCACTAAGTACATTGTGCAATCAATTATTTTATGTTCACGCATGAGAATAATTGAAAGAATAAGAAAGCCCCATGATGAGACATTTAAGAAAGATGAATATATAGATTCATAGATATATATTAAATGAGAGAGATAAAGAAAACGAGAAAGAACAAAATAGAAAGAGGAGATGTCGAGGGGATATATAAGAATCCCCCTCCATATAGAGGGGCTATTTATATATCACGCATTTATCCTTGTAGCTTGCAAAGGCCTTCTACATGTAGCGCTTGCGCACATCCCTACCACAAAACACAAGCACTCATGAAGATGACGCAACCGAAAATGGTTCAATTACCAATGAAATACAACTCAAAACCCAACTCCTTACCGATGAAGATGACCTAATATTCTCCAATGCTCACACACCTCTTAACCTTGATGACAGCAAGCTCACCATGCCAACACCAAATTCAACACTCACAAGAGCCTGATCCCAATGCGGATGATGATGACACTTAGGATAATATCTTTAGTGTGGAAAGCCTTAGTTTAGCATGTGAAATCTTCAAAATGTAACATTTTTATGGCCTATATGGAAACTTGATGTGATATTTGGAAAGGAAAAATTTGTCTATATATTGTATGGTTTTGTTCTTTAATGTAAGATGAGTATTTCTTTTATTTTGAGCTAGTTATAGTTTGTGTCTTTACAAAAAGCTCTAAATTTTTTTAAACATCTTGTAAAAGCTATGAACTAAAATCTCACAAAATAATCACACTCCAATGTATGCATGCATAGTAAGTAAGCATACATAGAGCTAGAAGACTCTATACATTTCTTTGTGCGTTGCACTATGCATAGAGCTTTATGCATGAGCTCTATACATGCATAGAGCTATGCATGCATATATAGCGCCTTGTAGCTCTATGTATGTATGCATAGAGCTATGAATGCATACATAGAGCTACAAGGCTCTATATATGCATGCAAGGCTCTATGCATAGAGGTTTATGCATGTTCTCTATGCATACATAGAGCCTTGTAGCTCTATGTATGAATACATAGAGCTACAAGGCTCTATGTATACATGCATAGCTCTATGTATAGCTCGATACATAAAGAAATGCAAGTATTTATGTATGCATTGCTTTATGAATTGCTGTACACATAGAGCTGTACAAGCTTTATGTATGCATTGCTTTATGAATTGCTGTACACATAGAGCTTTATGTACAAGCTCTACACACAAGCTCTATGCATACATAGGCTCTACGTATGTATGTGCATAGGTTTATGTATAGCTGTATGCATTGCTTTATGTGTTTCTCTATGCATAGAGATTTATGCATGAGCTCTCTATATACATAGAACTATGCATGCGCTAGTCCCTTCTTGTATGCCAGCACACTAGGCCATCTCGCGTTGGTTGTAATTCTCCCACTCCATGTTCTTCTCATACACCTTCTCCTATTCTTCTTATGCACCTACTCCACGACATCATGGGATCTTCTCGGGTGACAGGAGATTTGGCTCTTCTTCATTCATTGGGGATGGGGAGAGGGAGAGGGTGTTGTGTTGGATTATTTTTGTGGTGGCAAGGTTCTCCAAGAAATCATACCCAATTACCCTCTATCTTTGCACACCATCATGCTCAGATTCCTTACCATGTAAGGTGATCAGCTTCCTTACCGTGTAACGAGATCCAATTCCCACAGCACTCACGATAAGCGAGGAACCCGGGAATCTAATACCATGAAAGCAAATGTGGGATTGAGGAGAATAAACATTACTAATCGAGTTGGCCACAAATACATAGACATAGAGATATATGTAGAGCATTAGGAGAATAGTATATGTTGAAATTGATTGTGTGTTGATGTTGATTACAATTAGTTCATATAACTACCTATTGCATGGGATTTCATAAGACATGTGTGATGGTGGAGATCCAATGAGGGTTCACATTAGTAGTATTCTTAAAGGGATGACAGCGACGACGGTTGGACAAGGCAGAGTACGAGATCATGTGAAGGTTGGTGACGTTATCAGTGCACATGAGGTCGGGGTCAAGATGATGGTGAGCTCGAGCCTGTGCACAGTGAGCTTGATCCACATGGTCGTTGATTCAAGGTGGTTGAGACTCAAGTTACACGTGGTCTATGGAGTCATCAATGGTGCAACAAAGGTAAGGTAAGGTTTTGTTTTCTTTACTATTTTATAGATAAGTGGCAATGCACAAAAAAGAGAGAAGCAAGAGAAAAAGGTAGGCACTAAAAGTAACTTGAGGGAGAAATAAGACAAAAAGTATTTTTTTAAAATTTTTTAAACAGACAGGGAGAGAGAGAGAGAGAGAGAGAGAGAGAGAGAGAGAGAGAGAGAGAGAGAGAGAGAGAGAGAAGGGGGGGGGAGAAAGAGGGGAAAAAGAAGAGAGAGGAAAGAGGGGAGGAAAAACGGAGAGAGAGATAGAGAGAGAGAAGAAGAAGAAGAAGAAGAAGAAGAAAGAAAGAAGATAGAGGTTTTTTCCTCCATTTTGGCTTTTAATAATAAGCAAATGATATAAATATATACATATAGATGTTTTTTTAAAATTTTCTTTTTTAAAGAGAGGAGTTCTTTTTGTTATACATAAGATGTTTAGAAAATAAAAAATAAAGCAAAGTGTGAAAAAAATGAAAATAAGGAGGGTTTTTTTCTTCTTTTTAATAAAAGAATTTAAAAACTTTAATATAGGAAAAGTAAATTACTAATGGGAGGAAAAACAATTTAAAAAAGGATTTTTTTTCGATTTAAAGTGAGGCAACAACATTAAAGAAAGAGAGATAGGGAGATTAAAGTCACATCAAGTGTAAAAGTGTGAAAGTGTGTGTGGGGAAGAAGGGCAAAGGGGGAGGGGGGGTTGTAATGACTTTGCTCATGTCAAGTTACAATATGTGGCTAGTGTGTCAACAATGATGCATGTAAGCTTAATGTGCAGCGGAGCGTGCATCTCACAGATGGCTCAATGGTTTGGGCTTGTGCACTATAAAGGATCCGGGGGCTATGGCCATGAGCAAAGCCACACCCGCAATAAAGAAAAATGGAAATTAAAACTTTGCTATGCATGGCTAGTAACACCGCCAGATGCAAGCCTTGGTACCTACCGTCATGCATGTGGCCATGCATGCAACCAGCTGGCCACGTAAATGATCATGCGTATGACTGCAAATATGGCCGCACATGTGGTTGTGCATATTGCCATGCATATGACTGCTCATATAGCCGTGTGTATATAACTGCACATTTGGCCACACCTATACATATAATAAAAAATAGAGGGCTCTCCTTGAGGCTACACCCATTAGGACCAAAAATGAAAAAAGAGGACTGCGTAAGGATTGGATTAAGTTTCTTAATCAAAGTCATTTGATTAAAATAGAAGAGACAAAAAGCTATATTAAATGCCTCTTTTCACCTATATTTAGAGAGTAGTGTCTTTAATACGTTGACCATTACCTATCTATTCTTTTTCACCTATATTTAGAGGGTAGTGTCATTAATACGTTGACCACCACCTATCTATTCTTGGTAGCCGTCTTACCTATTTTAGTACACTTTTTGAATGTTTTTTAAATAAACTTATTTAAAAATTCAAATTCATAACGTACTCCTCTCTTCCATAGACATAGCGTGAGTTTTTCTCCCTCCCTGCCATCTCTTACTTTCTCTTTGAATCTATATCATTTTTTGTTTAATAGTTCTTTCTTTTCTCTTGTTGCTATGGTGACTCAAGAGGTGGATCCTACCTCAAAGAAAAGGCACCATATAAACTTAGTGCTTGACAAAGACTATTGCACAAAGAAAAGTATTCATCATAAAGCTCTACGTGATGAGACTGAAGCTCAAAGACTACATGCAGAAGGGAAAAAGCATGTGGATTTGTGGCTTCAAGGAGTTCTATACTCTCTTGATCCATCAAATGGTAAGCCTCCATCATTCAACACTTTACATGATCTTGTTCAATTCATTGAGGATGGTAGAGAAGACTTATCTGGGTATTGCTCAAGATTGAACAATCAAGCTATCATTTCCTATTATTAACACAAACCCATGGTAGAAAGTATGCTCGGTGTGTACAAACAATCTATTAAAGGGCTCAAAAACATTATGCTCTCACAAACTCAACATGTAAATAAGTTAGAAAGACTACTTCAATCATCTTAAGTAGAGACGGCAGAGCTTAGACAAACTAACAAAAAATTGGAGGAACGTGCACTCCAAAAAACCCAACTAAAAAGCATTCCTCTTGGGTTAAGGGCAAGGTCTAGATAGTTTAAGAGTGTAACATGCATAGCAACACATGGGCGTGCTAAGAAGAAATTGATGAAGCTTGCTCAAAGTTACATGAATAGTGTCGGAGGATTTTACATGGATAACCTATGGATAGAACTATGTTCATCAAAAGTTTGCTATCAAAAACAATGAATTAATTTGAAATGCTCAAGCTTATGGAGTGTGCATGGCTTCAAAAGATGGTAGTCAAGGAAGTTTCCAATGTCTCTACCACCTGATAAGGTGGTGGAGACATGTGACAAGGTTTCAATAAGTAACCATATCAAAGCTATGGTACCTAGGGACAGTTACACTACCAATGGAGAGTCATGATACGCTCAAGTGGTTGTTTTATCACACAAAAATTTCAAGCATCATTAATACTTAGATTAAAGGTGAGAAGCAATCAGGTGCTACTGGTGATGAGCCAATGGGAGGAGCCAAAGCTAGGAGATTCTTGTCAAACTATGAGAACAAACAGGTTCTAGCAGTATACGAATATATGACAACACACAACTAACCAATCCAAGATCGAATAATGGTAAATCTTTGCATGAGTGAAAAGAGCTAGACAATTTTATAAAACTACTATGTAAAAAAACGATTGAAGGAGATTACGCAAATTAATTTAAAATAGCAATCGACACTCTTGTAAAAACAATTGTTACTACATGGGGAACAAGGACATAACCTTCTACTTTGGTAAGATATTTTGATCCACGTAATTCATTTATTGACTAATTAATCATTTATCGATCGATTATTAAAATATTCTTTTTTCTTTTTTGTGAAGCATATTTTGTTTGCCCATGGTCCATAGTTTGTGAAGAACCAAGGACATCTTGCTACATGGAACACTTAAGGCATGGAGAAATCACACTATGCTGCCCATATCAACTATTTTTGTACAACTCAACATGGTGGTGAAAAAACAAAAACAAATGCATTACGAGAGCTCTTTAACACATTCTATCAAAGACAAATGCAATGATAAAATGTAATTCTTAAAGACTAGGTAACAAAAATTGGCACGATTATCGATATCAATTTATTACATCATGCTAAATAAAGTGTATCTTTTTGTAGGATGGGAAGTAAAGATGAAGCAATAGTCACACGGTGTTACAAATCTTATAAAGTGTTGAAATTAGGCTTGCAGGGCCAAATGAGTAGCCCACATTACATAATCAAGCAAAGTAGTACAAGTTTTGCTAATATAAGTTCTCATGTTCTTTTAAAATAGTCTTTTTCTTTTCCTCCTCGTCTCCTGTTTTCTCATCTTCTCATCTTCGAGATTGTCTTCCTTGAGCGGCACACACTTCTCCTTGCACAACACAATCTCCTACTTAGGGTTGTCTTCCTCTAGTAGCTTGCCTCTATATCAAAGAAACTTTTGGCGTTCGTAGTCTCCAAGAGCACGAGTATTTAAATTAGGAATTGCCTTAGCATAAGCCGCATAACATAAAAAATACCCTGCCCTTGATCCCCAAAACCCTGGACCATATCCAAATATCCGTATTACTTCTTGCTTCTCTAGAAATATAATCTTTTATGCATCATGTTCGATCTTAGCATATCTGTTGAGATTCAAGCTCGATGTCAGTGTGAGCCAGCTATGCTATGTGCTGGCAGATTAGGTAGGAACATGTGTGAGACATAAATGACCGCGTGTCCAGCTGGTCATTGTGTGTGTGGACATTACATTAGGTTTACTTTGTAGTGTGGACATAACACTATGTTGTGTTCTCCTTTGTGTGTGTGAGAGAGATGGTGACTATGGCTTCTCTCCTTCTTTATGGTTGATGATTATGGATTAGGGTTTGCTTCTCTTGTGTGTGTTACATCCTGCTCCTGTTTTTTATCATGGTATCAGAGCCAAGAGCTCATTAGCTGTGTTGTGAGAGTGAGTGAGAGAAGAGGGAAGAAGAAGAAAAAGCTGTGAAGGAAGCCATTGGAGCTTGGAGCAAAGGAAAAGCTGTGGAGCACACACCGGCATCAGATCTGAGAGCTAAGGACCATTGGTGAGTGTAGCAAGACCCCCTCTGCGGATTGCAGGTACCAAAGAGCAAGTTAAGTGAAGATTGAAGGGCATAAAGCAAAGGAAAAATTCTGTTTTTTTCTCTAAGCTTTCATGGAAAGCTTGAAGTGAATGTATACTCTTGGCAAATGTATACACAAAGGCACATGTATTCGGGCTTGCAAATGTATTAACAAAGTGGACACAAACAACATACAGGATCTTGAAGCAGATTGATGCATACAGATTTGAGCAAAATCAAGTGAAAGTGAGTTTATGCAAAAATTTCTGGTTTTTCACAAAAACAGAAAACATACCCCCCGTGGAGGATCAATTGCAGGAGCTAGAGGCAAAATTGAGCTAAACCCTTCATACCCAAGGTAGATTAGGTCATTGCTAAGAGGCCTATCTATTCAATTGTGATTTCCCCTCTCTCTACAGCCCTCTGGAGCAGGCGGTGCATGAAGATGCAGAATTCTGGACAGTTTTCAAAGATTTCATCCTAATTCACTCATTTGGACACCAAATTGAATGCTTTAAAGCTTGGAGAGTTTAGCAAATACATTGCTAAGGACTTGTGATGCTTGGTTGCAGCTCATTTCATGTATTTGGAGCTCATTGAAGTGATTTATCAGAGGTGTGCAGGTTTGCAGAAATTCTGTCCAGAAACAGAGCATTTTTAATCAAGGCATTAATCTTTGCCTATATCAAATTGGCCAAATTCCTCTGGTACAAGTAGAGTCCTATGAGTTGCTAAACTTTTGAATCAAAAAGTTTTGGATTTGGAGAAGATTTGAAGGAGATAGAGCAATTTTAGTGAGAGGTGGTACCTGACAGGTGCAGAAAAATTCAAACCAGAGGTTACAAAACTTGGTGGTTCTCATTCCCCTTGAAGAATTGGATCAAACCCTTCTAGGATATGTTGGAGCAATGTGTTGGGAAGCTAATGCAAGTTGAATCATTGCATTTGGACAAGATTTGAAGGATTTAGAGCATAATCTTGACTGGTTACTGGCGAGAATTTACTGGCGAGAAAAAAACCAGAAAATTTTTTGTGAAGGAGTTTCATTTGATTTCAACTTTGATCGAGTGTACATTGTTGGTGAACCATTGTGGGATGTTAATGCACACAATTTGCAAGCATTTGATGTGATTTGAAGAGATTTGGAGCATTACAGGTACTTCGTACAGTGTGATCGAAAGGGTACATCTACTCTATTTTTTTGCAACAATGGGAGATGGTCCGATACAGATTGTTGGAGAGAAGCTTGATCGCACTAACTTTCAAGTATGGAAGTTTCGAATGAAGAGTTTTTTGAAAGGCAAAGGGTTGTGGAGTCTTGTCTCGGAGGAAGACCCGGAGCCATACCTACCTCCTCAACCAAATAATGCTCAGTTATTGGCTCACAAGCAATGGGTAGAGCGGTCCTCGAAGGTGTTGCATTATTTTTCAATATGTGTAACAGATGCCTTGCTTATTCACATCCAAGATGCAGATACACCGAAAGAAGCATGGGGTATCTTGTGCAGAATGTATGAGACAGACACTGGTGCCAGGAAGATACAACTAAAGCAACAGATTCACAGTGTAACACGAAGGAATCGGAGTATACATGAGTATGTTCAGGAAATCAAGGGTTATGCTGATTCCTTGTCATCGATCCATGCCCCAATGGATGATGATGATTTGGTTGCACTCACATTGCGTGGTTTAGGCAAAGAATACAAATCTTTTGACACTTCCATCTCAGTAAGATTGGGAGGAATGCCAGACTTTAATGAGCTTGTGTCATTGCTCATAGTGGAAGAATTGAAGCTTGGACTTGGTGGTATGAGTCTTACAGGTGGTGGATCCTCGTCCAGTAATGATGAGCATGCAAGGAATCAGGCATTTTACTCATCTAGAGGCTCTCGAGGCAGGGGGAGATTTACCCCTCGAGGCCGTGGAGGACGTGGTTGGAATGACAGGCAACCACAATCAAATCAGAATTTTCAGAATTCACAGTCATCATTTGGATCACGTGGAGGTCGTGGATTTCAATCCCATAGGGGGAGATTTGGAACAGGTGCTCGTGGTAGAGGACGATGGCAAGGTCCTCAACAAAATTTGAATGGGATTGAATGTTACTATTGTGGCAAACTTGGACATTTGGCAAAAGATTGTTACAAAAAGCAGAATGATGCGAGGAATGGAAGACCACAACATGGAAATTATGCATCTACCAGTAACAATGATGGGAGTTCAAACCATCTTTTTGCAATGAAGCATGTTATGGGGACAATGGATTCTCAGAATGCTCGAGATGAGTCATGGTATATGGATTCAGGTGCCTCAAACCACATGACATGTCATGGTGAGTGGTTTGAGAAGATGCAACCATTGGATACAAATGGTTATGTGGTCACAGGAGATGATACTCAGCATCTTATAACACATGTTGGCAGTGTGCCTTTGAAGATGCATGATGGAAATGTGAAAAATATGTCAGAAGTGTTATATGTACCATCTATTACAAAGAGTTTGGCATCAGTAGGCCAAATGGTTGAGCAGGGATTACAAGTAAGATTCAATGAGAAAGGCTGTTTTGTGGAAGATTTTAAGCATGGCTGTAGATTGGTTGCCAAGGGCAAGAAGGAAGGAAGGTTGTTCAAATTGGATGCAGGCATACCAGAATTGAGTTCAGCCATGTTTTCAAAGAGTAATGGGATTGTGCAGGACATTGACATGTGGCACAAGCGGATTGGACATGTCAATATACAGAGATTAAAGAACATGCAAACAAGGGGCATTGTTAGTGGATTGCCTCGATTCAAATATGATGGTCATATGCATGTTTGTGAAGCCTGTCAGTTTGGGAAGCAGGCAAGGTTGAGGTTTCCTAGAGAAGGAAACATGAGTAATAGACCACTTGAAATAGTGCACAGTGATGTATGGGGCCCAGCACAAAACCCATCTATCAAAGGAAGTCTATACTATGTGACATTTATAGATGACTTCAGCAGGATGACATGGATATATTTTTTGAGAGAGAAGAGTGAAGTGCTGGAAAAATTCATGGATTTCAAGGCTCTTGTAGAAAAACAATATGGCTGTTGGATTAAGTGTCTGAGAACAGATGGAGGTGGTGAATACACCTCAAAAGCATTTGAGCATTTCTTGCGGAAGCATGGGATAAGAAGACAGTTGACATGCAGGTATACACCTCAGCAGAATGGTGTGGCTGAGAGAAAGAATCGTGTCATATGTGAAGTGGCAAGGGCAATGCTCAATGAAAAGAGCATGCCAGATTACTATTGGGCAGAAGCATGTGCTACTGCAGTGTATATCCTGAACAAATCACCAACAGCAGCCATTCATGGAAGCACGCCTGAGATGCGGCTTACAGGTTACAGGCCAGATATTGGACATCTGAAAGTCTTTGGATGTGTAGCTTATGTTCATGTGCCTGATGAAAGAAGACGGAAGTTGGATCCTAAAGCAGAGAAATGTGTCTTTGTTGGATATGCACAGGATCGCAAAGCTTACAAATGCTATAACCCTCAAACTAGACAAGTAGTCATCTCACGGGATGTTGTATTCGATGAGCTTGCTAGTTGGTATAAAGCCAAAGATGAGGGAGTCATTGACACACTTGAGGCGAATGTGCCTGTGAACTTGCCATCACAAGCAAGTTCTAGTTCTACTACTATGTCTGGGCCAGCAGCAGAAGCTGAGAGTAGTAGCAGTGTACGTCCATGGTCAGGACGTTTGAGGCATGAGAGTGTAAGCACTGGCAGTAGTGCTATGGATAAAGGCAAAAAGAAAGTCGAAGGAATTGGAATCACAGGATATGAGTCATCCAGTTCTGAAAGTTTGGATGAGGAGCTTGGCATACCTGTTGTACGCACACCTGGTGTTAGGCAGGACAGATATGTGCCACCACATGCTCGTGTTACAGGTGTACAGAGTGACCCGCATGCATTGCGGAGATCCCAGAGAGTCAGATATCCAGTGGAAAGATTGACATATAGAGATTTTGCTATGCATTATGCATACATGACATCTATGGTAAAGCATGTGGAACCTACATGCTATACAGAGGCTATTGGAGAGCATGTATGGCAGAAAGCAATGGATGTGGAGATGGACGCATTGGTCCATAATGATACATGGGATTTGGTTGCCCTACCAAAGGATAAGAATGTTATTGGATGTAAATGGGTTTACAAAGTGAAGTGCAAATCTGATGGTTCTATTGAAAGACATAAGGCAAGATTGGTAGCAAAGGGTTATGCACAGACCCATGGATTGGATTATGATGAGACGTTTAGCCCAGTGGCTAAGATGGGCACAGTGAGAGCAGTCATTGCTATGGCTGCAGCTAATGGCTGGGAAATGCATCAGATGGATGTTAAGAATGCATTTCTGAATGGAGATCTACAAGAGGAAGTATACATGGCACAGCCAGAAGGGTATGTACACCCTAGATATCCCACTCACGTATGCAGGTTGAAAAAGGCATTGTATGGTCTGAAGCAAGCACCACGTGCTTGGAGTGATAAGATGAGCAGATATCTTATCTCACTTGGTTTTCAAACTTCTACAGCAGATTCTTCACTGTATGTGAAGAAGACACAGCATGGGATTGTTTTACTAGTCATCTATGTGGATGACTTGATTATTACAGGTGATCATAGTGCAGATGTGATACATGTCAAGAAAGCTTTGAGTGGGCAATTTGACATGAAAGATCTTGGTGAGTTGAGATACTTCCTTGGCATTGAAGTGGTGAAAGATCATGCAGGTACTTGGTTAGTACAGCGCCAATATGCCTTGGATATGTTGGCAAAGTATGGCATGACAGGGTGTAAGCCTATGAGTACACCATTGGAGCAAAATGTGAAGTTGCGGGCTGATTATGGCGAGGAATTGGATGATCCTTCCATGTACAGAAAGATGGTTGGTAGTCTCATATACATGACTATCACACGCCCGGATTTGAGTTATGCAGTGGGGCTAGTTAGCCAGTTTATGCAGAGCCCCAGGAAACCACATTTGGATGCAGTGAGACGCATCATGAGATATGTGAAAACCACAGCACATTATGGTTTATTCTATGAGAGTGGTAAAAGCTTGGACATACATGGCTACACAGATGCTGATTGGGCAGGTAGCGCATATGACAGGAGGTCTACTAGTGGATATGCTTTTACACTTGGCAGTGCTGTGGTGAGTTGGAGTAGCAAAAAGCAACCTACAGTTGCTTTATCCAGTACAGAGGCTGAGTACAGAGGTGCAGCCATTGCTACTTGTGAGGCTATATGGTTAAAGAGTCTCTTGGCAGATTTATGTGAGCCTCTTGATGGCAAAGTTGTCATACATTGTGACAACATGAGCAGTATGCAGTTGGCAAAGAATCCAGTATTTCATGCGAGGACCAAACACATAGAGGTCCATTATCACTTTGTCAGAGAAAAGGTGCTGGATGGTACAGTTGATCTTCACTATGTGAAGACTGATGAGCAGGTGGCTGATATCTTCACGAAGCCACTTAGCAGGGAGAAGTTTGAGTACTTCCGGACTATGTTGGGAGTACATGGGATGAGCTTGAGGGGGAGTGTTGAGAGTGTTGATATCCCAAGCTCATCTACATCTTCATCGGCAGTACATCATGAGCTTGAGAGGGGCTGTTGAGATTCAAGCTCGATGTCAGTGTGAGCCAGCTATGCTATGTGCTGGCAGATTAGGTAGGAACATGTGTGAGACATAAATGACCGCGTGTCCAGCTGGTCATTGTGTGTGTGGACATTACATTAGGTTTACTTTGTAGTGTGGACATAACACTATGTTGTGTTCTCCTTTGTGTGTGTGAGAGAGATGGTGACTATGGCTTCTCTCCTTCTTTATGGTTGATGATTATGGATTAGGGTTTGCTTCTCTTGTGTGTGTTACATCCTGCTCCTGTTTTTTATCAATATCTTAAGTATGTTGATAGTACCTTGAAGACCATTACTGAAAAGTGTAGCACCTAAATACTTTGAATGATAAATGATCAACACATTTGGAGGGATCTTTGATATATACTGTCCGAGAGCAGAATCTTTTCCAACAAACCTACATATGCCTCCTCCTTGGCTAAGAAATCCAACATTATTTGCTATTTTTAGCTTGAAAAAAGGAAGCATACATAAATTACTCAATTAAACTCTTAACTCAAAGGATATCAATAGCATTCTTATGTGTACTTCTAAAAAATACCTTTTTGTTCTCATTTGCAATAAGTTGTTTGTCCTCCCATAGGTTTATTGATCCTTGTAAATTAATTTCTTCTGTTGCTGCCTCAATAACCTTTGGCATTGGATCCCTTCCCATATTAGTAATTCCCATGTCTCTTGAACATCTCCAAATTCTTCTTCTGTGGGAAGAGTGCTCTCGTGTTCTTCAGCTTTTTTAAGACACATTTCTAATGCCCTTGGTGCTTCAATGAAATTATTACTTGCTTCTAAATCAAGGAATTGAAGATATTCATTAATCTCATCTGGATGAATGAAGTCCAAAGCAGCTTCATAAGCATCTGCTATATCAATCCAAGGCAATAGTCTTCTACTTTCTGCACCTGCTTGGACCGCCCCCTACACAAGAGGAATATGATTTTGCATTACGAGCTCGAATATTTTCACACACATTAATGCCTACTTTACGTGATTACATCAATCTGGCATTGGCAATTTTCAATCACGTAGAGTAGTCTGCACTCGCAATTATCAAGCGCGTACAGTAGTTTGCACTTGCAACAATTATCAAGCACCATGCAGCACATGTCAAATCATGATTCGTAGGTAAAGTAGTTACTAAATCAAACAGCTTTATGGTAAGATGCATAAGTTTGGTATTGATTCTTTGATTATTTTAACCTATGATCTAAAAACTATATTAGGTTAAGGTCTAAATGTCTCTGCACAAAAGGACTCGACATGATTCTGAGAAGAACTCTCCATCACCATGGCCATGGCCATGGCCACAAACAATCTGAGACCAAGAATTCTTGCAATGTGGGCATGCTGATGATGGGTTTTTTTGTGTCAAGACCATTGTTCCCAATAGATGTGCTTACCCCAAACCACAGAACTAAAGTAAACCGTCGAGTATAGTTAGAACTTTAGGAAAAAAGGTGGTTGTTCAGGAATCATTTCCATGTCTACATCACCGTGTTTGATTTCTAGCCTTCACGCAAACAACGAATTTGAGTTGGAATTTGCGTGCAATTCATCACATGTCGGAAAGCCCGAAATTGTAGTTGGACTCACAATTGAAACTTCTTGTTGTGAATCATTGGAATCCTCCGACTTGGGAATTGTCCAAAAACATCTTGGCTCGGAGTCTTCTAGAGCTTCCACCATCGAACACTCCAAATCTATATCAGACGTTGAAAATAGAAGATCCTTATTGAACATTGTCAAAACTAGAATAACCTAGTCGGACAACTACATAGCATCATTAGATATGTCAGACCGTGTCGTCCGACCATCATATTTTTGGAATGGATCTTGGAAATAGATGTCGACCCTTTGAATCATCAGACAGCACCACACAAGCATCAAGTACACTGCTAATGTCCATGGGAACTTGTTTACCCCCATCACTTCATCTTCATCATGCCTACTAGAACCCTTCATATGTTCATCAGAAATCACACCCTCATCATTCCAAGAATCTTAACCATCCTCCTTAATGTTGAGAAAACGTGGTGCTCATGCTAGATCAAGTGTGTGGAGAGGAGAGACTCACAAAATACAAGAATAATATCTTGCTTATTAAGTTGCTTATACATACAACTAGGCTTTGCTCTCATATAAAATGCCTCATGGCCTCACCTTTAAATAGGTGAACAAGTGGACCTCAAGTCCATTCACACTCACACCCTTCTCTCACCCTTCTACTCAACCTTAGTCTCTTAATACCCCCCCTCAATACCAACTATGGAAGGATGGAATAGGTGGTATTGGATGTAAGGTGCCTTTATAACATTAGGCGTACAAGGCTTGGAATATAGGTGTAGTAATCTAGGATTTACAAATGTGTTCCTAGAGCCTTAGAGGCTATTACATTGATGCCATCTAAGTCTTTATTTGTTGTCGATGAAGATGTACACCTCAATGATGGTGCACCCCACTCTTTGTGTTTGCTTGACTTCTTGTAGATGACATGTTTGTGACATCCATGCCATTGCTTCCACCATATGCTTTCCACCTTGATCATTCTCACACAATGATCATAAGCAGGCTACCACCATTGCTTAAGTGGTTTGCTTTTAGATGGTTCTCCAACATGCTTTATGCTTCCTTGAATAATATATCTCTTCCATGAGTAATGAGGTAGATTTAAATGGGGAAGGGAAAGGGAGGGTCGTACCACTTGCCTTATGAATTGGTCAAGGGCAGTGTCTACTCCACAATTACAATAGCTTTTATGCATGTTAGTTACAAGATACCCATTAGGGTTTGAAGATTCAAGCTTAGTGAAAGTGAGTAAATTGTTGAGGTAAATACTCAAACAAATAGGTTTTATCATCTTTGGCTTAAGAAGGAGAGGACATAGCTCATAATGTTGCCAATGCCTCTTACAAAAGTAATGCCAAAAGATGCTTAAAATCATGACAACCAACAAGGTAGAGCATTTAGGGATGCTATGCTCAACCTTACAACTCATCTTATACGATGAAAAATTAGAATATGCAGCGGAATGAAATGCCTTGGGCTTGGGAAACGAGAACATATGGCTTATGGCATGCCTATGCCTCTTACAAATAAGGGCCTCAAGGGTAATATACATAAACATTGAAGATGAGCACTTAATGTACATGTGCCCAACTTTAAGAACACTCAAAAATCTGAGTTTTATGATGAAAAACCAGAATTCTTCCACCTCTTTAGCTTATGAGATGAAAACAATTGGTTCATGGTTGCACCATTTCTTTGGAAGAAGCGGTTTGTCGATGAAGGCTTGAAATGTAGCACTTATGGTGTGTGCCCGGCCTCCATGTTGATGAAGAAGAGCCTCCGTAATGTAGATGACCTCCTCCTTCGATGATTAAGACCACCTTAGTGTTTAGCAACACTTTAGTTGATGATTAATATCACCATTTGTGTGTATAAAACACAATTAGTGCTAAAAAGCACATTTTTAGTGTAAAATAACACTTATTTTGGTGATTAACTCACCATTAGTGTTTAAAAACACTATGAGTGTTTAAAAACACTTTAAGATAACCTCCCTTTGTTGGATTAACAAAGTGATTAGTGTTAAACAACACAATTAGTGCTTAGAAGCACACTTTAATCACTTTGAAAGCTTAAAACTTGATGTCGGTGTTGAAGCTTGATGGGTATGAGGTTTATGGCTACCTCATGTAGATGGAAAACACTTCAAAATCAAGATTAGGACCAGAAATACTAATGCACTCTCACACTTGAGTGATTAGAGCAAAGGAGTGATGTTTGAGCAAGAAAAAACCCAAAAAACTCAAGCTTTAATGGAAAGCTTGAGGAAGAAGAAGAACCCACGCCTGGTCTTTTGCTTCCAGCCGACAAATGCGTGGACGGTTGGAGCTCTAGTCAGAGCTGTAGGGAGTCCACTCCATGGGCTACCATAGCCCTAAGGACTCTTAGCTTCTTTTGGCCTACAGCCCTTGTATGGCTGTACGGCCAGCACAGCAGCAGAAAGCGGCGCCCGGCGGACTGCAGAGGAAATGGCACGGCGGTTACTGGACCAATCCCAACATTGAGTGTACAAAATGATGCGCCGGCTCCTTCTCTACATCTCCCATGAAGAAGTCATGGAGAGATATGCCGCCCTCTACACCTTGCTGTAGCTCCTCCACCATGAAAGGGTTGAGCTCCACACAAGAAAAATGAGGGAAAAATGGATATTTTTGACCTAATCTACACCACAAAAGCTTCAAATCACCTAAGCTCTAGATACCATGATGAGAAAACGTGGTGCTCATGCTAGATCAAGTGTGTGGAGAGGAGAGACTCACAAAATACAAGAATAATATCTTGCTTATTAAGTTGCTTATACATACAACTAGGCTTTGCTCTCATACAAAATGCCTCATGGCCTCACCTTTAAATAGGTGAACAAGTGGACCTCAAGTCCATTCACACTCACACCTTTCTCTCACCCTTCTACTCAACCTTAGTCTCTTAATACTTAAGAGCATAAGGTGCATCAATCTGCTTGATCATCTGCATCATAAAAGTATATATGTCTAGATCATACCTAAAGCAATCATTAAAGAACTACCATGATATATCACATAAGAAAACACCACAAAATTGGCATTTAAATCATAAGTATGAGCATAATCTCATCCCCCACCATTGTGGCAAGCTAGATAATCAACAATTTCCAAAACATCCAGAGAATCCTACTCATAAGCATATATATCAAACTACTAGAGCATGGTCATCACCACGAGCTTATCATGTGAAATCTGAACATCATCATGGACAATCTTGTGTCATTTGACAACCATGCATCTCTCTTGCATATGCCTTATTGGTGGAGAAGAAAGTTCTAAACTACTTTTAGAGATTGCCAATTCAGATGTGGACACAACATCAGCCTTCTAAAAGCTCTAAGTCTCTAGATAGAGTATGCTAGCTTCCATGTTTTCTATCTCATGACTTGAAACATGTTAGGAGGGCTTAAAATCATGTGTTTATGCAAGGGTACCTGCAACATTCAGAGCCTCATCACATAATTGACTGGACATACTCCCCCCAATGTGGGAGCATGTGACATAGCATCCTCGTAAAACAACCAGCAGCAACATCAGTGGCATTAAGCAATCATGGCCTCAACATGAAACCTTAAGGCATTACCATCCACATCATCAAGAATAGCATCTAGCCCATATGCCAACCACATCATTATCACCCACGTCATTCATAAACAACATCTAGCCCATATGCCCACCATACATCGATTTCCAGCCTTCCCACATATCACTGAGTCACCACCATAACAACCCATATAAATAAAATCACGTCATTGATGTGTCGGGGGATTCTGCCTCTATAGCTCATCCGGGCACACCACCATAGGGAGGGCTCTATAAAATAACATCTAAACTCCTCAAACTGATTCAGCTGACTCCACCAACTATCCTCCCAAGTCAGTCCTGACCTCCCACAACTCTCATCTTCACTTCTAACACCTCAGTTGACCTTAGTTGACACCTAGCTGACCAAAGACATTTCTAGCTGACTCTTGTTGATCAACTTCCAATTGTAAATTGAATCAGATAGCTGTTGTGCTAACCCCAGTCAAAAATATGTTCGCCAAGCTCCCAAATCATCCCCTAGTATTAGTAAACTTCAAATACTTGCCTCAGAACTTCACTGATCATATCATCTCTCCCCTGCTGACTTCCTGTTGTGACTACCACCCAAAAATAGCCTCAAAATAGCTCACCCAACTAATTCACTACTGAATTAGATCTCAACACTCCAGGGTCCACTGACACCTCCAATCCCTCAAATACCTGAGTTCCTACCAAGACTCAACTCCACAAACTTAAGGCTGACAACAGCTGACTCTGGAAAACTTTCCTCTTCAATCCTACAAATCTGACTGCTAACTGACTAAAAATCTAATAGCCATACAAAAACCCTATATCACTTCCTTTCAACCCAAAAAAACTAGATCTAACCTCGTATACCCTCAACTGACTTCTATTAATACTCAACTGACTTCTATTAATACTCAACTGACTTCTATTAACACTCAACTGACTTCTATTAACCTCGTATACCCTCAAGTGACTTCTATTAATACTCAACTGACCCCAGTTGTGCTGACACCTTACTGACTTGAATTAGCCCTAAGCTGACCTAGACCACTATCTAGCCCACAACCTATCCGTTTGACTTCCGACAATTCTTTGATTGTCAAAACAGACTTTAGAGGCTTCCAACAAGACAAAATGTTTACTTCTATCGCATCACCTGACTAATCCAAATACACATCTGACTTTGTCAGAAGACCCTGCTGAGTCAAAATTAGAGCTTTTTGACTCAGACTTGATTCAGCAAACTTCAAGTCTTCATTCACACAAGTATTCTTTTAACAATCTCAGAACAAACAACATATACCAAAGCATAAACAACTCATCAATCAAAACACATAGGGAATCCTTTGGATATAAATGATAATTTAGCCTATCTAAACAACCCTGAGACGGGGTTTTGGCAAAAAGAGAAAACCAAGAAGCAAAGGGATCTTCACCAGATTATCCTAGAAATAGCCCTTTAGGTCTGTATCTTCAATTCCACAAGAACCAGTCTCAATAAACACTACAACCACACTCTACAGGTCCTCACCTTCAAACAACCATGAATGATTGAGCAAAACATTGGATCTACCAAAGTTCTAATAGAACTGCAACACCCAGAGGTCCTAGGACACCACAACTTTCTACAAGACCCTCTATCTCCTACACACTCTACTCTGGATAGATACAAGCTTCCTCAATCAATTCCTGTGTTGTCTTCTTCCCAAACAAAACGTTGGATTCAACAACAAGCTACCACAGAGCTTCTTCACCAAAAGACCCCTTGGCTCTCGTACAACTTCTTTCCACAACTACGCTCTCACCATCCTCCTATGCTCCTTCTCGCTCATCCTCGTCAACTACTCCCAACTCCTCTACACATGCAGCAGCTCTCTCTCCACTTAACAATAGCAACTGACAATAATTGGTTCACTAGTAGCGTGTGATCTTTATGAAATCAATCCGTTCTTCCTCATAGAGGATTGGCGCAAATCGTTCAATCTGGCACTACCAATTTGTAGCCATCATGTCATTCTTCCAATTGGCCTCATAGCTTGAAGGCAGCTATTGAAGAAGTGATTTAGACCGTACCAAAAGCAACTCACTAGCTGATCTATGGAGAGTAGAGGTGCATATGTCCAAAGAGTGGCAAACTTGGCATAGTGAGCTTCAAGTAATAAGTCTTGTGCTCCAGGGAAAAGAACTCATTCATTTTGTTGGTCTCATGTGTGAATGGCAAGTAGGGCTCCTTAATAGCTGCTTTGACCTGAGCTCATGAAAGTATCTTGAGACAGCTTTCTCCTTACACCATTCTTTCAACCACATTTTGGCCATGCCCCATCAACCTAAATCAAGCTAGCATTTATTGGTTGATGGAGCTTGTCCCAGTGACCACAAAGTAGTCATCCATGGCCTCCATCCAGACCTCCGTACCTAAGTACTCTAGGTTGGAGAGGCATCCTTCTTCCATTGCCTCTCTTAACACTTAAGTACTCTAGGTTGGAGATGCTTGGGGGGCGGACCATGAGCTAGGTTCGTTGGATTTTGCATCCGGATCAATCATGAAGCCACTCAATGCCATCTCCTTTGTTTTACTGGGGTAGCAGAGGGTACCATATGAAGTTCTTCAGCGATCTGTATCCTCATGCCTCTAGAGTAGTACTTGATTGGTTTGCACAACAGACCACTACGTGATTAGGAACCGATCAATGCGATTAAGACAAGGTAATGTCATTGTAAATGCCAGTCGACTAATAGCTAATGAAATCTGCATCTTAGAGAAAAACACTTTGTTAACTAGTAATATATATCAAGTTTCCTTTCCACTATTCTAAATATGAAAAATAAATTTTCTTGTGATTTTTTAATAACTCCTACATTACACTTAATCCGATCTGCATGGCGCCATAAATTTGAGGATTATGTAAATCTCATAATATAGTTATGAACATGGTTTATAGCTTAGACTAGTGTGTTACCATGTTAGACTAGAGCATTACCATGTTACTCCAATCTTGGAACAACACCACCTTTAGCCCTATTTTTATTGTAAGCCCTCTAGATTTTATATGTGTGTGTGTGTGTGTGTGTAGATGTATATTGGAGTGTGTATTAATGTGTATACATGTGTGTATGTACGTGTATACGTGTGTGAGCGTGTATGTATAGATGTATGTGTGTACATATGTGCGTGTGTGTTTGGCAATCTTAACTATGAATAAATCATAATCAATGTCATATGATATTTCCCAATACCCAAGAACAAAAGTATGCAAGGGGCTAACATTACATAGTATTGCTTTGAATCAAATAACAAAGGTACTTGAATCCAATGCCATTTTGTTCAATGGCTGAAACACAGCACCTCGACCTATTGTGGAAATTTTTGTTGTGAGCTTCGAATTTTGTGCTAAAAAGATTATATACAAATACTTGTTTCAAATTTTTTTGTAGTTTACATCTTCATGTTATACAGACACATATATATGGTGGTGGGTAAAAGCAAAGTTAATCAGACTAATTCTCGCAAATCGTGTAGACCTTCCCCCTGATCCAGATTCACCACTACCACCACAAAAGAAGAAGAAAAAGATATTGAAAAAGAAGGGTATGCCCACAATGCCTCCATTGAGATCACCATTGAAATTTGGGACATCCACAAAGAAGAAAACATCAAAAAGTGCCAAAGAAGAAAGGAAAGTCTAAAGTGAAGCCTGTTAAAGAGGAGTCCAAGTCAGCTAAAGAATCCACAAAGACCAACGAGTCACAGCAGCCAGAGCCTAAGAAGTAGAAAAATATTGAGAATTGGAGATTTTCTTCACTCTTTATATCTAGCTAGCTTTGTATAGATACCCTTGATATATATATATATATATATATCAGATGTGTGTGTGTTTATATCTATATCTATATCTATATATGTGTTTGTATATGTATATATACATGTGTACATGCATACATATATACATGTACACACACACACACATATAGACATAGATATATATACATATGTATATACATACATATACATATATATCTATGTCTATGTATACCTAGGGGTTACTGTAAGATTCTTCCCTAGCCTCTCAAAATGTCCAGCATCTTCTCCTGTAATCAATACCCTCTTCAGAAATATAAAAGATCTTGTCTCTGCCTGTTTTAACTTAGAGAGAGAAAATATTCTAGAGAGAGAATATTCAGATTTTGAATATTTTTAGATAGAAAAATTTCTCATATTATTAAAATAAATTCCCCTAAAATAGAAATTCAGAAAGAACTTTCCAATGTGCAATTGGAATTAATTGGAAATGGGTATAAAGGACCTTAGCCTAAGGGTCTAGATTTTCAGAAATCTTGGATTATGGTCCAATTAAGGTTCTTATGGACCAATAAGATCAATCCATGTGTGGGGAGAGAGATAAATCCAATTTTGTAAAAGAAGATACCCAAAAATGAGTAAATGCTCACATAAGGTGAAGAGTTGAATATGTACAAGGTTTATTAATAAGAAACTATGAGTAATTTTAATAATATGAGATATTTTGGGTATAATGATTCCATTTTGACACATATGTAAGGAAGGGGAGTCCCTTCAATTCTCACATAAGATGAAGAGTTGAATATGTACAAGGTTTATTAGTAAGAAACTATGAGTAATTTTAAAAATATGAGATATTTTGAGTATAATGATTCCATTTTTGACACATATGTAAGGAAGGGGAGGGCCTTCAATGAGGAGCCTACTTCACATGGGCAAATTGAGTTTTTTATCATCAAAAATTGAGATATTTCATCTCTCCTCTCTCCTCTCTCCTCATTCAAGTCTAGTTCCAAAAAGTTAGCTTAACTCACCTAAAAATGGTCAAAAAATGACCAAACTGACATGGAAAATTCTAGAATCAGTTTGTTTGGTTAGGAGCTCAATTTTTCCTATAAATAGAAGCCTCCCCCTTGTTGAAAATAGATAGTGTTTAAGGCATTGTTACTCTATTTCACCCAAGCCAAGAACTATGAATTTATTAATAATTCATTAGTTTTTGACATTTCCCTCTTCCAAAGATTGGTTGGCCACTCTTGTCTAAACAAGATTTGAACCCTCAAACCATCAAGCCAAATGAAAGCTTTCAAAGTCATTAGTAAGTTGGTGATTCTTCTTTTCACTTATTTTATGATTTTTATGGCTTTAATGGTTCCTATGTTTTATGTCTTCTCTAAAAATCTTATACCTCATTACAAAAAGGTATTTCCCTCTCTTCTCTAACAAAACCAACCATTCTCTATCCTAGGTGAATGGTTAATTGATTAATGTCAAGTTTTTATAATGATTATTTTATTATAAAAGTGTTACTTTTAGCATAATTGAATTTCATGCATAGAGGTATGCATAAAAGATGAATATTTTATTATAAAAGTGTTACTTTTAGCATAATTTAATTTCATGCATAGAGGTATGCATAAAAGATGAATATTTTATTATAAAAGTGTTACTTTTAGCATAATTGAATTTCATGCATAGAGGTATGCATAAAAGATGAATATTTTATTATAAAAGTGTTACTTTTAGCATAATTGAATTTCATGCAAAGAGGTATGCATAAAAGATGAATATTTTATTATAAAAGTGTTACTTTTAGCATATTGAATTTCATGCATAGAGGTATGAAAAAAAATGATTATTTTATTGTAAAACTATAAAGAAAAAAAATCATTATTTTATTATAAAAATGTTACTTTTATCATATTGAATTTCGTGTATAGAGATGAAAAAAAACTAAATTATTATTTTATTGTAAAAATGTTACAGAAAAAAAATGATTATTGTAAAAGTGTTACTTTTATCACATTTGAATTTTATGCATAAGAAGATGCATAAAAGATTGATTTTAATTCAAAAGTGTCATTCTCATCTAAATTGAATTTATGCATAAGAAGATGCATAAAATATTGATTTTAATTCAAAAGTGTCAAAAGATTGATTTTAATTCAAAAGTGTCATTCTCATCTAAATTGAATTTATGCATAAGAAGATGCATAAAAGATTGATTTTAATTCAAAAGTGTCATTCTCGTCTAAATTGAATTTATGCATAAGAAGATGCATAAAAGATTGATTTTAATTCAAAAGTGTCATTCTCATCTAAATTGAATTTATGCATAGGAAGATGCATAAAAGATTGAATTTTAATTCAAGGTGTCATTCTCATTTAAAATAAATTTATGCATAGGAAGATGCATAAAAGATTGATTTTTATTTCGAAAGTGTTAGTCTCCTTAAATGGAATTTATGCATAATTAGATGCGTAAAGAAATCTTATATCAATATAAGAATTCCCTTGTATTCTAAAAATAGATATGGGAAGGGATAGGATGTGATAAGAGATGTATGAGATGTGATAAGATGTGATAAGATGTATATGAGATGAGTTAGGATGTGACAAGATGAGTTAGGATGTGATAAGATGTATATGAGAAGAGTTAGGATGTGATAAGATGAGTTAGGATGTGATAAGAGGTGTATGAGATGTGATGAGATGTGATAAGATACTTATGGGATGAGTTAGGATGTGATAAGAGGTGTATGAGATGTGATAAGATACTTATGGGATGAGTTAGGATGTGATAAGAGGTGTATGAGATGTGATAAGATACTTATGGGATGAGTTAGGATGTGATAAGATGAGTTAAGATGTGATAAGATACATATGGGATGAGTTAGGATGTGATAAGATGAGTTAAGATGTGATAAGATGAGTTAGGATGTGATAAGAGGTGTATGAGATGTGATGAGATGTGATAAGATACTTATGGGATGAGTTAGGATGTGATAAGAGGTGTATGAGATGTGATGAGATGTGATAAGATACTTATGGGATGAGTTAGGATGTGATAAGATGAGTTAAGATGTGATAAGATATATATGGGATGAGTTACGATGTGATAAGATGAGTTAAGATGTGATAAGATGTGTATGGGATGAGGTAAGAAGTGTATGTGATGGGATAAGATGTAAATGAGATGAGTTAGGATGTGATAAGATGAGTTAGGATGTGATAAGAGGTGTATGAGATGTGATAAGATGTGATAAGATGCATATGAGATGAGTTAGGATGTGATAAGATGAGTTAAGATGTGATAAGATGTGTATGGCATGAGATAAGAAGTGTATGTGATGAGATAAGATGTATATGGGTTGTGATAGGGCAAGAATGGATGTGATAAGAGGTGTATGAGATGTGATAAGATGTGATAAGATGCATATGAGATGAGTTAGGATGTGATAAGATGAGTTAAGATCTGATAAGATGTGTATGGGATGAGATAAGAAGTGTATGTGATGAGATAAGATGTATATGGGTTGTGCTAGGGCGAGAATGGATGTGATGTAAAAGAATAGATGGTTTCAACCAGAGACTTTGAGGATTGTCATCAGTGACATAATGGTTTCATTAAAGGATTGTTTTAAAGTTAGCTGATGCTGAGAAAAAGGCAATTTCATATTGGGTGAGTAAGTGGTGTGACTAGTTTTATGTTTGCATGAACTTCCGGCTAGGGGGCCTTGGAACTCTTTTCCTTGGTACTCGGGACAAAACCTAACCAAATTCCTAATTGGATCACATCACTACCGTGGTTAGGTGGCTGGCTAACCCATGGGACTGGATGGGGTTAGGCTAGACTGATGGATCCGTAAATCGAGACTCAATTTTTGTTATTACGATAGATGAAGTAAATCCCGGATAGTAATTGTTCTATGGATAGGAGTCAACAATTGTGCCTCTTAATGGGGAAAAAAGCGTTGATCCCAATGATCCAAGTGCAAGTTTCTTCCTTAATCTAACTGAGTACCTTTATAGGTGCAGTCGGGGATCAGTTTGATCAGTAATGGTCTTGACTACGTTAGAGTAAAGAGTTATCCTGGTGGAATCGCCCGTGCTTTCCGGGTAAAAGAAGTTTTTCCGGGTTTGGTTTTGGAGAAACTGACGGATTAGTCTCTTGTCCGGATAACCGTGGGCGAGGCCCCGAATGTGGGACCCCTGGCCCACGCGAGAAGTGCTACTTCCGCTGCTAGTACCCCGAATCCGTTGCTTGGTGGGAACATGGATCTCAGAGTTGGTATCAGAGCAAATTGGCTAATAAAGATCAACTGAGAAGCGAAATATGTCAGAAGCACAAAAAGGTTGTAATTGTGTGATATAAATTCATACAATTTGATATTCAAACTGAAAAATTCGTAAATTAGTAATTGGGTCTTCAGATGGAAGTACCGCAAATGTATGGAACTCGGACTTGCTTGAGGCCTAGATATGATGGTATTTACCTTATAGTTCCAAGTATCATGACTGTACCCGTATATACGGAGGGTATAACTGTAGCTCTTTACCGGCAGTATATACGAGTAAATCTAAGACTTGAAATTATAAGCATTAATGCTATCTAGTTGATGAATTCGAATGTGGTTGATATGATTTTTAATTCTGTTTGAGAACTGAAGAATTGATTTGGATTCTGATTGAAAAATGATGATCCCTAAAAATTGGTTGAAATGTAATAAGCTGAGCGAAACCACAATGAGGATGAATGGGACGAGTCCCTGTGATGATATTCATAACTAGAATGATGAATGGGACGAGTCCCTGTGATGATATTCATAACTAGAATGATGATAATGATTTCAACAAATCACTATGAGATTAGTGGATTGTGCTGTCAAATTGCTACTGTTAACACTTGACGGTAGATCAAGTTAAGGGATGACAAATTGAGAACTTGCTTGACTAAAATTTCCGTGGAGGAATGTTCAGAAAGAAATTTTTTCGGTCTAATAGACCATTATCGTGTTAAAGATATGAATGTTATGATATGAATGAATTGTTATTTAATGATGAGTTCTATATAAGGGATATTTATCCCCGTATTCTGTTGGGTTGACCAAAATATAAGGAACCCCAGAATAAATTGGATCTTAAGAAAAAGAGTTGTCTTCTACTTTGCGAGATGAGGACATCTCGCACTTTTTTAAGTGGGGTAGAGTGTAAGATTCCTCCCCCAGCCTTCGAGGTATGCAGAGTAAGAACCTCCCTTTCTAATATTATAATTATTTCCTTTCTAATATAAAAGAAAGATTCTGTTTAAAAAAGGAAGACTCTTTCCCTAGATTATTTCTCAGGAGCCCACCTGTTTTAAGGATTCAGAACGATGAGTTCAGAAGTGAGAGCTGGTGTTTTGGATGCCAAGGTTTTGGTCATCAGTTAAGTCCGACTCCTGCCATCACAAGGGCAGAGGGAAGTCAAGAACCCAAATTCAGAGATCAATTCCTTCATACCAATCTAATCAGGGTCCGTCTCGGACAAGATTGCTTAACTCCATTAACTAGGTCCGACCCATTGATTAGGGTCGAGATGTCTAGACCTCGGGGGGGTCACTATATGTAGAATACCCCTATCGCGTGCGTTCAAGGCCTATATTTTAAATCCTTTATCTGTGATTTTTTTTATCCATATAATATCCCCTTTTCTTTATGAATCTCTAATTTTTTTTGAAAAAAAGTTAAATCATACCCTTATGTAAATATATTTCTGTAAGTTTCATAAATTAAAAATATGCTTCTGTTGAATGCACATGATATTTACATTTTTTTGTGAGTGACCCCCCGAGGTCTAGACAAATACTTGTTGACATAGAGTAGCAGATGCAAACAATTCATAAAGATATATGTAAGATTCCTCCCCAGCCTCTCAAAATGTCCAGCATATTCCCCTGTAATCAATTCCCTTTTCTGAAATATAAGAGATCTTGTCTCTGCCTGTTTTGGCATAGAGAGAGAAAATATTCTAGAGAGAGAATATTCAGATTATGAATATTTTTGGATAGAAAAATAACTCATCTTATTAAAATAAGTTCCCCTAAAACAGAAATTCAAAAAGAACTTTCCAATGTGCAATTAGAATTAATTGAAAATGGATATGAAGGACCTTAACCTAAGGGTCTAGATTTTCAGAAATTTTTGGATTATGGTCCAATTAAGGTTCCTATGGGCCAATAGCATCAATCCATGTGTAGGGAGGAGATAAATCCTATTTGTAAAAGAAGATACCCAAAAATGAGTAAATGCTCACATAAGATGAAGAGTTGAATATGTACAAGGTTTATTAGTAAAAAACTATGAGTAATATCAAAAAAATGAGATAAATTGAGTATCCAAAAATGAGTAAATGCTCACATAAGATGAAGAGTTGAATATGTACAAGGTTTATTAGTAAAAAAAACTATGAGTAATATCGAAAAAATGAGATAAATTGAGTATCCAAAAATGAGTAAATGCTCACATAAGATGAAGAGTTGAAAATGTACAAGGTTTATTAGTAAAAAACTATGAGCAATATTAAAAATATGAGATATTTTGGGTATAATCATTTCATTTTGACACATATCTTGAACCAAACCAAATCAAAAGGAAACCAAACCGAATAAAAAAGGAACCAAACTAGGTCCAAATCTAGTCCAAATTCAACCAAACTGAAATTGGAAAATTCTAAAAATCAGTTAGCTTTGGTTAGAGCCTCCCTCTCCTATAAATAGAACATGAATCCTTTGAAAAAAAGGAGGAGAATTTTACTATTCTAGAACTATGAAATAATGCTAATATTTACTATTCTCTAAAATTCTCTCCAATTTGTAAGAAATTGGAGCTTCCCTCTTTCTTCAATCTCCATTGGTGGCTCCTTCAACATACTAAACCAATTGATTGGTTGGGGGCCTCTACCGTGAACAAAGAATCAAGCAATTTGTAAGGTAAGTGGTGAATTTTGATCTTTTCTATAATTTTTCAATGTTTCTCTCTTCTCAACCCCTCTCAAGCTTGAGAAGCTTAATTGGAATGGTTTTTGAATGCTATTGAAGTTAATTGATGAATGGTAGTGAAGAGTTACATAATTTGATGAATGCTATTGAAGTTAATTGATTAATGATAGTTAAGAGTTACATAAATTTTCATTTATGTTTAATTCAAATGGTTTTTATGTAATTTCTCTCTCTCACTCAAGAAATGGTTTTACTCATGACCCATTCTCAATCCAAATGAAGCTTTTCATAAAGTTTTTCCTTAATCCAAGATTAATCTATACTTGAGGTCAAATTAATGGCTTTTTTCTATGCTTTTAGTTTATGTATATTGATGATTCAATCCATTATGGATTAATGATCCAATTAGGGATCATTCTAATTATTTCCTTAATGATAAGCTTTATCCCTTAGAAAAATTGAGATTTATCAGTCATAGCAGCGGAGCTATGGCAAAATTTTTATAAAAATTACGCATAAAATAATTTCATTCAAAGCATAAAAAGAGGACTTCCTACCATATTCTAGGAATTATCATCCTAGATTAATTGAAAGATATTCATTGTAAGCCTAGAGAAATTGATTTTTATATTATGCATAATTGATTTTCATGCATAGAAGTATGCATAAAAGATTATTATTTTAACATAAAAGTGTTACTTTTATCATAATTGAAATTCATGCATAGAGGTATGCATAAAAGATGAATATTTTATTATAAAAGAGTTACTTTTAGCATACTTGAATTTCATGCATAGAGGTATGCATAAGAGATGAATATTTTATTAATAAAAGTGTTACTTTTAGCATAATTGAATTTCATGCAGAGGTATGCATAAGAGATGAATTTCATGCATAGAGGTATGCATAAGAGATGAATATTTTATTATAAAAGTGTTACTTTTAGCATAATTGAATTTCATGCATAGAGGTATGCATAAGAGATGAATATATTATTATAAAAGTGTTATTTTTAGCATAATTGAATTTCATGCATAGAGGTATGCATAAGAGATGAATATTTTATTATAAAAGTGTTATTTTTATAATTGAATTTCATGCATAGAGGTATGCATAAGAGATGAATATTTTATTATAAAAGTGTTACTTTTAGCATAATTGAATTTCATGCATAGAGGTATGCATAAAAGATATGGGAAGTGATAAGATGTGATAAGATGCATATGAGATGAGTTAGGATGTGATAAGATGAGTTAAGAAGTGATAGGATGTGTATGGGATAAGGTAAGAAGTGTATGTGATGGGATAAGATGTATATGGGTTGTGAGATAGGGTGAGAATATGGATGTGAATGTGGATGGGTATGTATGGATGTATGCATGTAGATGTGGATGCATGAATGTGGATGCATGAATGTGGATGTATGGATGTGAATGCGGATGTGGATGTGGATGCATGGATATAAATGTGGATGTGGATGCATGGATATAAATGTGAATGCGGATGTGGATGTGGATGCATGGATATAAATGTGGATGTGTATGTATGGATGTATGCATGTAGATGTGAATGTGAATGTGGATGTATGGGTGTGAATGAGGATGTGGATGTAGATGCATGGAGATGTGGATGTATGCATGTAGATGTAGATGTATGGATGTGAATGTGAATGTGGAAGTGGATGTGTGCATGGAGATGTGGATGTATGCATGTAGATGTAGATGTATAGATGTGGATGTGAAGGTGGAGGTGGATGTATGCATGTAGATGTAGATGTATAGATGTGGATGTGAATGTGGAGGTGGATGTATGCATGTAGATGTGAATGTGGAGGTGGATGTATGCATGTAGATGTAGATGTATGGATGTGAATGTGAATGTCAATGTGGTTGTATGCATGGAGATGTGGATGTATGCATGTAGATGTAGATGTACGAATGTGGATGTGGATATATGCATGTAGATGTGAATGTACGCATATAGATGTGGATGTATGGATGTGAATGTGAATGTAGATGTGGATGTATGGATGAGGATGCATGAATGTGCATGTAGATGTGGATGTGAAAATAGATGCATGGATGTAGATGTGGATGTATGGATGTGAATGTGGATGTGGATGTGGATATATGTATGGATGTGAATATATGATATGTGAAGTGAAGGAATTTGAAGTGATGAGATGGAAAATGATGGGATGGGATGAGTACACATATAAATGGAATGTGGAATAAGCAATGTGGATTGATGAGGGATAATGTGGAAAAATGAGAGTTAATATAGAAACTGTATTTGGTAAACTGTTTGTAAATGCTGTTTGTAAATGGCTGTTTTATGTCAAGAATGCTGGGGAAGTATTTTGACCGTCTTGTGATTAAGGTCGTGGAGACCTAACTGATAAAGTTGCAACTACTGACGGAGAGTCAATGGAGGACATCTCACGTAGCAAGGTCGGCCGAGGTCTTGACCAGCCTCGGTTCGATTAAAATGGTGAGCTTTCGGTACGGTGGATGAGGGACCAAGGAAGCGGCCTATGAGTGAAGCGCTAGGTCACCTGCGAAGGATCCTAGAGGGTGCTAACCATACGGTGCTTGGGCTTTGGGTCGCCTAGGATACCCACGCGTGCATCGAGGAAGACATTAGAACAAGGAGTAAGAGTCGTTTTGTGAAACCGGGCATGGATCTGGTTGATTGACCTTGCTGGTCTTCAATGGATGAGTCCACGGCTCTTTATATGGATCTGTTGGTTGATCTTGCTGATCTTCAACGAGAGTCCATCTGGATTTTTATAAGTGATTATATTGCCGAGTATTATGGGCTAGGAACTATTGAAAAGGCCCCTGAGTGGACAGGTGGTGAGCGTTCTACTTGCCAATGATGCCATAGATACTCTGATGAAAGAATGATGGAAAATTAAGAATCAACTAGATGATTTGGAAGATTGTGATCAGTGATACTATGGTTTCATTAAAAGATTGTTTTAAAACTGATTGAATCTGTGAAAAAGGCAATTTCATATTGGGTGTGTAAGTGGTGTGACTAGTTTTATTTTTGCATGAATATCCGGCTAGGGGGCCTGGGAACTCTTTTCCTTAGTACCCGGGACAAAACCTAAGCAAATTCCTAATTGGATCCCATCACTACAGTGGTGGGGTGGTTGGCTAACCCATGGGACTGGGGATGGGGTTAGGCTGGACTGATGGATCCATAAATCGAGACTCAATTTTTGTTATTACGATAGATAAAGTAAATACCGGATAGTAATTGTTCTATGGATAGGAATCAATGGCTGTGCCTCTTTGATAGGGAAAAAAGCGTTGATCCCAGTGATCCAAGTGCAAGTTTCTTCTTTGATCTGACCGAGTATCTTTATAGGTACAATCGGATCAGCTTGATCAGTAATGGTCTTGACTACGTTAGAGTAAAAAGTTATCCTGGTGGAATCGCTCGTGCTTTCCGGGTAAGAGAAGTTTTTCCGAGTCCGGTTTTTGGAAAAATTGACAGATTAGTCTCTTGTCCGGATATCCGTGGGGACGAGGCCCCGAATGTGGGACCCCTGTCCCGTGCGAGAAGTGCTACTTCCGCTGCTAGTACCCCGAATCCGTTGCTCGGTGGGAACAAGGATCTCACAGTTAAAAGCTGCCTAGGATTGACAAAAGTAGTAGGCAGATAAGAAGAGGACAGTCAGAGAATGCAAAGAAGCAGATATGGTCTTCATTCGAGTACGGCCAAAAGAAGTTCTTTATCTCTGGGAAGTATAAGAAGTTATCCCCCAGATATAGTGGGCCATATTTGATTTCAAAGAAAGTAGGTGACTTAGCCATACGAGCTTCTTCCTACTCATCTCAAAGTTCATAATGTATTTCATGTAAGCCTTCTAAAGAAAAATGTGCCAAACCCAATTCATGGAAAGACGGTAATACTTCAGTGGCAAGATACCCCGTTGGCTTCTAGGTTACGCTAGTTTCTTCTTTTATATTTAAGTCATAACTCTTACTTGTCGCTCGCAGTAATCTTACTTCCATCAATCTCCTTTCTTCTTAATCTCCTTTATGGCTTGGCTGCAAGAATTGGTTTTATCCATGATGATTTCTCACCTTCAAGACGCAAGCGAGTCTGTGAAGAAGGATTTTATAGAACTGTATGAGCGCTCACTTTTCCCTCACTTGGGAACCTCTGTAGCTCAGACCAAATGGCGGACCTGTCGAGACATAACTAACACCGTGGGGTCCGCAGCACTTTCGTAACAATGTCTGCTTGGCCATGGTTATTGAAGCTTTGGGTTTGGGTCCCCGATACTACTGCGTGATGAGATCAAGGCATGGTGGATTTTTTGAGCGGGTCTTCTTACTAGCGTGCTTTCTTCCTCATCAGAAGATATGCCTTTATCCCGTTTTTGGCTTGCCTCTCAGAGGTCCTTTTAATAGGTCACCTCATACCAATGAGATAGATACTGCAATAACCAGCCGAATTATTCCCATAGATGAGTTACCTTATATGTGTGCAGCTTGTGAGTGCTTCTTTTGTGACCATATGATGGATGGGCTTATGGAATTGTAAAAAGTTCTTCTATCTTGCTGTATATGTTCCAAGAGTGAATAAAGTTGAAATCTTTGTTCTTGTCTTGAGTCTTGCTCTCTTTGAGACTTTTCTTGGTGGTGAATCTTAATTAAATTTTTGCTGGAATTGTAAAAAGTTCTTCTATCTTGCTGTATATGTTCCAAGAGTGAATAAAGTTGACATCTTTGTTCTTGTCTTGAGTCTTGCTCTCTTTGAGACTTTTCTTGGTGGTTAATCTTAATTAAATTTTCTCTTAGTCTCATATTCGTGCATCTTGCGAAATTATCCCAGTTTGCTAGAGAGAGAATATTCAGATTTTGAATATTTTTAGATAGAAAATTTTCTCATATTAATAAAATAAATTTCCCTGAAACAGAAATTCAGAAAGAACTTTCCAATGTGCAATTGAAATTAATTGAAAATGGGTATAAAGGACCTTAGCCTAAGGGTCTAGATTTTCAAAAATCTTGGATTATGGTCCAATTAAGGTTCTTATGGACCAATAAGATCAATCCATGTGTGGGGAGAGAGATAAATCCAATTTTTGTAAAAGAAGATACCCAAAAATGAGTAAATGCTCACATAAGGTGAAGAGTTGAATATGTACAAGGTTTATTAATAAGAAACTGAGTAATTTTAATAATACGAGATATTTTGGGTATAATGATTCCATTTTGACACATATGTAAGGAAGGGGAGTCCCTTCAATTCTCACATAAGATGAAGAGTTGAATATGTACAAGGTTTATTAGTAAGAAACTATGAGTAATTTTAAAAATATGAGATATTTTGAGTATAATGATTCCATTTTTGACACATATGTAAGGAAGGGGAGGGCCTTCAATGAGGCGCCTACTTCACATGGATAAATTGAGTTTTTTATCATCAAAAATTGAGATATTTCATCTCTCCTCTCTCCTCATTCAAGTCTAGTTCCAAAAAGTTAGCTTAACTCACCTAAAAATGGTCAAAAAATGACCAAACTGACATGGAAAATTCTAGAACCAGTTTGTTTGGTTAGGAGCTCAAATTTTCCTATAAATAGAAGCCTCCCCCTTGTTGAAAATAGATAGTGTTTAAGGCATTGTTACTCTATTTCATCCAAGCAAAGAACTATGAATTTATTAATAATTCATTAGTTTTTGACATTTCCCTCTTCCAAAGATTGGTTGGCCACTCTTGTCCAAACAAGAGTTGAACAGTCAAACCATCAAGCCAAAGGAAAGCTTTCAAAGTCATTAGTAAGTTGGTGATTCTTCTTTTCACTTATTTTATGATTTTTATGGCTTTAATGGTTCTTATGTTTTATGTCTTCTCTAAAAATGTTATACCTCATTACAAAAAGGTATTTCCCTCTCTTTTCTAACAAAACCAACCATTCTCTATCCGAGGTGAATGGTTAATTGATTAATGTCAAGTTTTTATAATGATTATTTTATTATAAAAGTGTTACTTTTGGCATAATTGAATTTCATGCATAGAGGTATGCATAAAAGATGAATATTTTATTATAAGTGTTACTTTTAGAATAATTGAATTTCATGCATAGAGGTATGCATAAAAGATGAATATTTTATTATAAAAGTGTTACTTTTAGCATAATTAAATTTCATGCATAGAGGTATCCATAAAAGATGAATATTTTCTTATAAAAGTGTTACTTTTAGCATAATTGAATTTCATGCATAGAGGTATGCATAAAAGATGAATATTTTATTATAAAAGTGTTACTTTTAGCATAATTGAATTTCATGCATAGAGGTATGCATAAAAGATGAATATTTTATTATAAAAGTGTTACTTTTAGCATATTGAATTTCATGCATAGAGGTATGAAAAAAAATGACTATTTTATTGTAAAATTGTAAAGAAAAAAATATTTATTTTATCATAAAAATGTTACTTTTATCATATTGAATTTCATGCATAGAGGTGGAAAAAAAATAAGTTATTATTTTATTATAAAAATGTTACATAAAAAACTGATTATTGTAAAAGTGTTACTTTTATCACATTTGAATTTTATGCATAAGAAGATGCATAAAAGATTGATTTTAATTCAAAAGTGTCATTTTCATCTAAATTGAATTTATGCATAAGAAGATGCATAAAAGATTGATTTTAATTCAAAAGTGTCATTCTCATCTAAACACCATATTAGTGAATTTGGGAATTTCCCAATTCCTATTTTTGAATACTTAAAAAAGGGGACATGGATAACATGTTTGTAAGTTTCTCAAAACCCTATCATATGACCTATCGTTGGAAAGCGCTTGAAAAATGGAATCTAAAGAGCTATAAAGCGCTCATTTTGGATTAGTGGTGTTCAAGTTATGGTTAATCCAAACTTTTGACCACGTGTCCCAAACTTGTAAGAAATTCTCATATTCCCTAATATGGTGTTTCTAAATTGAATTTATACATAAGAAGATGCATAAAAGATTGATTTTAATTCAAAAGTGTCATTCTCATCTAAATTGAATTTATGCATAAAGAAGATGCATAAAAGATTGATTTTAATTCAAAAGTGTCATTCTCATCAAAATTGAATTTATGCATAGGAAGATGCATAAAAGATTGAATTTTAATTCAAGGTGTCATTCTCATTTAAAATGAATTTATGCATAGGAAGATGCATAAAAGATTGATTTTTATTTCGAAAGTGTTAGTCTCCTTAAATGGAATTTATGCATAATTAGATGCGTAAAGAAATCTTATATCAATATAAGAATTCCCTTGTATTCTAAAAATAGATATGGGAAGGGATAGGATGTGATAAGAGATGTATGAGATGTGATAAGATGTGATAAGATGTATATGAGATGAGTTAGGATGTGACAAGATGAGTTAGGATGTGATAAGATGTATATGAGAAGAGTTAGGATGTGATAAGATGAGTTAGGATGTGATAAGAGGTGTATGAGATGTGATGAGATGTGATAAGATACTTATGGGATGAGTTAGGATGTGATAAGAGGTGTATGAGATGTGATAAGATACTTATGGGATGAGTTAGGATGTGATAAAATGAGTTAAGATGTGATAAGATACATATGGGATGAGTTAGGATGTGATAAGATGAGTTAAGATGTGTAAGATGTGTATGGGATGAGGTAAGAAGTGTATGTGATGGGATAAGATGTATATGAGATGAGTTAGGATGTGATAAGATGAGTTAGGATGTGATAAGAGGTGTATGAGATGTGATAAGAGGTGTATGAGATGTGATAAGATGCATATGAGATGAGTTAGGATGTGATAAGATGAGTTAAGATGTGATAAGATGTGTATGGGATGAGATAAGAAGTGTATGTGATGAGATAAGATGTATATGGGTTGTGATAGGGCGAGAATGGATGTGATGTAAAAGAATAGATGTGAAGGCGTATGGGGCTATATGAATGGGAATGTGGAAATGGATGTATGTATGTGGATGTGTGGATGTGGAAATGGGAGTGTGGATGTATGAATGTGAAAACGGATGTATACATGTAGATGTAGATGTATGGATGTGAATGAGAATGTATGCATGGAGATGTTGATATATGCATGGAGATGTGGATATATGTATGTAGATGTAGATGTATGGATGTGAATGTGATTATGGATGTGGATATATGCATAGAGATGTTGATGTATGCATGGAGATGTGGATGTACGCATGTAGATGTAGATGTATGGATGTGAATGTGATTATGGATGTGGATGTATACATGGAGATGTGGATGTATGGTTATGTATGTGGATGTGGATGTATGAATGAGGATGTGAAAATGGATGTATGCATGGATGTGTATGTAGAATAATGAACGTGAATGCGTATGGAAAATAATGTGTGGTCGATATGAGTAAATGGATGAAAATGAATACACATTGAATGGAATGTGGATTAAGTAATGTGGATTGAGGAGGGATAATGTGGAAAGACGAGAGTTCGATATAGAAACTGTATTTTGTGACTGTTTGTAAATGACTGTTTTATGTCAAGAATGCTGGGGAAGCATTTTGACCGTCTTGTGGATTAAGGTCATGGAGACCTAACTGATAAAGTTGCAACTGCTGCTGACGGAGAGTCAATGGAGGACGTCTCGCGTAGCAAGGTCGACCGAGGTCTTGACCAGCCTCGGTTCGATTTAAATGGTGAGCTTCCGGTACGGTGGATGAGGGACCAAGGAAGCGGCCTATGAGTGAAGCGCTAGGTCACCTGGAAGGATCCTAGAGGGTGCTGACCATACGGTGCTTGGACTCGGGGTCGCCGAAGATACCCACACGTGCGTTGTGGAAGATATTGGAACAAGGAATAAGGGTTGTTTTCTGAAACCGAGCATGGATCTGGTTGATTGACCTTGCTGGTCCTCAACGGATGAGTCCATGGCTCTTTTATATGGATTTGTGGGTTGATCTTGTTGATCTTCCATTCTGTTATATGAATATATTGCCGGTTATTATGAGCTAGGAACTATGGAAAAGGCCCCTGAATGAACAGGTGGTGAGCGTTCTGGTTGCCAATGATGCCATAAGTACACCGATGAATGAATGACTGGAAATAACGATTCAACCAGAGACTTTGAGGATTATCATCAGTGACATAATGGTCTCATTAAAGGATTGTTTTAAAGTTAGCTGATGCTGAGAAAAAGGCAATTTCATATTGGGTGTGTAAGTGGTGTGACTAGTTTTATGTTTGCATGAACTTCCGGCTAGGGGGCCTTGGAACTCTTTTCCTTGGTACCCGGGACAAAACCTAACCAAATTCCTAATTGGATCGCATCACTACAGTGGTTGGGTGGTTGGCTAACCCATGGGACTGGATCGCATCACTACAGTGGTTGGGTGGTTGGCTAACCCATGGGACTGGATGGGGTTAGGCTGGACTGATGGATCCGTAAATCGAGACTCAATTTGTGTTATTACGATAGATGAAGTAAATCCTGGATAGTAATTGTTCTATGGATAGGAATCAACGGTTGTGCCTCTTGACGGGGAAAAAAGCGTTGATCCCAATGATCCAAGTGCAAGTTTTTTCCTTAATCTGACCGAGTACCTTTATAGGTGCAGTCGGATCAGTTTGATAAGTAATGGTCTTGACTACGTTAGACTAATGGTCTTGACTACGTTAGAGTAAAAAGTTATCCTGGTGGAATCGCTCGTGCTTTCCGGGTAAAGAAAGTTTTTCCGGGTTCGGTTTTGGGGAAACCGATGGATAAGTCTCTTGTCCGGATATCCGTGGGCGAGGCCCCGAATGTGGGACCCCTGTCCCACGCGAGAAGTACTACTTCCGCTGCTAGTACCCTGAATCCGTTGCTCGGTGGGAACAGGGATCTCACAGTTACCTTCTCTGCCGGCAGCCACGTGCTTTTCAGCAGCCAGAGCTAGATTGACACAGGGATATGCAGCATTGGCTATGCTAGAGAGATAGTGCCACCAGGTGCATTTTCAGGAGCCTCGGACAAAGGGGTGGCTATTTGACACATTAGTCACACCAACACTGATGTATGCATTAGGACCTCAATGGAAGGCTTCTTGGGCCCTTTTATTTGGCAGTTTAAGGGAGTCAAACCTTTTCTCTTAAGAAGAAACGTTTTCTAATTAGAAGCTTCAAAACGGCTACTTTATTTGAATTTGAATTTTGGAAAAAAAATGGAATTTAAAATCTAGTGGATAAAACCATATCATGTAACATATCTATGGAAAGCTCTTGATGCGTAGATCACAGATCTGTAATCTCTGTTTGTAAAATTCCCCCCCCCCCCTTTTTGGGAGAAAAAGTGCACCCTTTGACCACTCTTACACCTCTCTTAAAAACCCAACATTTCAGTCCACATGGCAACCCCCCACCATTTGGCTATTCCTTAATCACCTTCATTAGGCTTGGGCAAGCAGATAGAGAGACCACCTGCCCTCATGATGGCATGCATGATACGCAACAAACCATCAGTACCTCATGACATTATCCGAGCAGAGTTTGCTCTGCCTCCTATGATGGTAGAGGCCATATTCCAAACTATATGCCTGCTAGACAAGATTCAGAGAGATGCCACAGGATAGATTGTCATACAGAGCTTTTGAGGCATCTAGAAAATTGGCTGAGGCAGGAGACAGAGGATCATGGTTTGCACAGGTCACACATTGGTTCTCACAGCATGGCCTAGACATGGATCATCTACCACCATTCTAGTATGACAGGGATGCACCACATATCCGTCTCTCTCATAGTGAGAGGAACAAAGTATTGATACAGGACTTATGGAAGCTCTATACATGAGAGACATGGATATTGCCTACACAGCCTCTTCCACCCCGAGAAGATGCTATACTACAGAGATCACTTCATGAGTATCACTAATGATGGATTTATAGAGAGGCCTAGATACATGGAGGGCTTTTTACCACACGGCTCCCAAGTAGCTATTGGTCAGCTTAGAGTCTTATCACATCAATTGGAGATCGAGACTGGCAGGGCAGCACGGATCCCCCGAGAGCAGAGGGTATGCAGATTTTGAAGAGAGGAGGTGGAGAGTGAGGAGTATTATGTATGCAAATGCAGAGCATATACAGTCATCAGAGAGAGATATCCCATTTTATTCAGAGAGCCACATTCCCTATGCCAGATCTTTGAGGTAGCAAACCAGCGCATATTGGGGAGATTCATTCTCGACATACAGCATCACAGACAGCTCTAGAGGGGGGACGACAGACACAAATTACTACATTTTTTCAGAGATCTACCCCACTCCCAGCCCCTACACAGCAGGGAATTACTCTCCAGAGAGCAGAGACACTCAGAGCCCGTAGGAGGAGAGACAGAGAACACCTGGCTTTCGGACACCACACCTATACCAAAGAGAGATGACAGAGATCAGAGCTTAGTTTCACATAGAGGGTGTGGAGCGACTGGCTTGCTTTAGAGCAGACCCAGGCATGTTCTTCAGGGAGCTGTGGACACCCCCTTCATTGATGTATACCATTTTATACCCCCAATATGGTGCAGGATGGAGCTAGCTAGGTTGCATATCATGATTGTATACTCCATGCATATCATGATTGTATACTCCATGCATATAGCTTTGCATTCTCCTAGTAGTAGAGCTCCATCCCCTCCCCCACTCATTGTACTTATTGCACACCCACACTCAGCTTTTTAGTTCAATAATTTTTCATTTTGTTGGGATGACAGAGGATACCCCACACAAGTACACTGATTTGTCTCATAGGCCGAGTTCGGTCTTTTGGAAGACAATAATAAAATCTTTCTTTCTTTCTATACACACACACACACACATATAGATATACATATATATATGTATACATACACATACACACACACACATACATCTCTCTCTCTCTCTCTCTCTCTCTCACACACACACACACACACACACACACACACACACAGAGGAACGCTTGAAGTTAACAAGAAATGTATATTTACACTCGGCTTGTGTATACAACTAAAATTTGTACAAGGGTGCACGTCCACCGTAGTCAACGAGAATTGAGACCAGAACCTCTGTGACACTCAATGTCCTCTTCTACCAATCGAACTACCATTGTGGTTACAATACACACACACACACACACACACATACGTGTGTGTGTGTGTGTGTATAGAACCCAAGATGTGAGATCCTTGTCCCCACCGCGCAACGGATTTCGGGTGCTCGTAGCGGAAGTAGCACATCTTGCGCGGGGCAGGGTCCCACACTCGGGGCCTCGCCCACAGATATCTGGACAGGTGACTAATTCCTCCAACCCGAACTCGGAAAAACTTCTCTTGCCCGAAAAGCACGGGCAATTCCACCAGGATAACTTCCTGACGTAGTCAAAAGCCTTAACTAACTGAGCTCATCTAACCGAACCCCTAAGTCCCAAAGTCAGATCAAGGAAAAAGACTACTTGGATCATAGAGATCAACGCTTTTTTCCTCATTGTTGAGAGGCACAGCCGTTGATTCTTTTCCATAGAACAATTTTTGTTCGGGATTTACTTCATCTATCGAACTAAACAAAAATTGAGTCTCGATTTACAGCGGATCCATCAGTCCAGCCATCTAGTCCCATGGGTTAGCCAACCGCCCAACCACTGTAGTGATGGGATCCAATCAGCAATTTAGTTAGGTTTTATCCCGGGTACCTGGGAAAAGAGTTCACAGGTCCCCTAGCCGGATTTTCAAGCAAATTTAACTCCAGTCACACCACTTACACACCCAATATGAAATTGCCTTTTTCCTAGATTTAAATGTATTTAATTCAGTCATTTAATGAAATCGTAGTGCTACTGATCATAAACTCCTGAGTATCCGGTTGAATCTTAATTTCCAATCATTTCTTCATCGGAGTATTTATAGCATCATTGGCAACCAGAACACTCACCACCTATTCACTCAGGGGCCTTTTCTATAGTTCCTAGCTCATAGTACCCGGCAGATAATCACTTATAAAAATCAAGATGGAATCCTTGTTGAAGATCAGCAAGATCAACCAACAGATCCATATAAGAGAGCTATGGACTCATCAGTTGAGGACCAGCAAGGTCAATCAACTAGATCCATACTCGGTTTCAGAAAACAACTCTTACTCCTTGTTCCAATATCTTCCACGATGCACGTGTGGGTATCTTCGATGACCCAGAGCCCGAGCACCGTATGGTCAGCACCCTCTAGGATCCTTCGCAGGTCACCTAGCGCTTCACTCATAGGCCGCTTCCTTGGTCCCTCATCCACCATATCGGAAGCTTACCATTTAAATCGAACCGAGGTTGGTCAAGACCTCGGCCGACCTTGCTACGCGAGACGTCCTCCATTGACTCTCCGTCTCAGCAGTTGCACTTTTATCAGTTAGGTCTCCACGACCTTAATCACAAGACAGTCAAAATGCTTCCCCAGCATTCTTGACATAAAATAGTCATTTACAAACAGGTCACAAAATGAGTTTCTATAATGAATTCACGTCTTTCCATATTGTTCCACATCAATCCATATTACTTAACCCAATTCCAAATCATATGTGTATCCATTCTTGACCAGATACATCATTTTCCATCCCATCACATCAGATTCATTCACTTCACATAACATCCATTCCTATCTTTCTTAATTTACATTACGTCTCATCACATCCATTTCTCATTACATCTCATTCGTTCACATCTTATATTATTCATTCACATTCTGATTCACATGACATCTCATCTCATCCATTCGCTCATATCGACTTCATATCCATTCACATACATTTTTGCATTCATTATTCCACATACACATCCACATTCACATCTACATCCATACATCCATTTTCACATCCACATTCATACATCCACATCCACATCCACATCCACATTCACATCTACATCCATACATCCATTTTCACATCCACATTCATACATCCACATCGATACATCCATTTCCACATCCATATTCATACATTCACATCCACATCTACATCCATACATCCATTTTCACATCTACATTCACATTCACATCTACATTCATACATACACATTCATATCCACATCCATACATCCATATCTATATTTATACATCCACACCCACATCCACATCCACATCTATACACCCACACCCACATCCACATCCATATATCCACATCCACATCCACATCTACATACATACATCCATTTTCACATCTACATCCATACATCCACATTCATATCCACATCCATACATTCACATCCACGTTCACATTCATACATCCATATCCACATTCACATTCACATACATCCACATTCTTACATCTATATCCTTATCCACATTCCATATCTACATTCACATACATCCACATTCTTACATCTATATCCTTATCCACATTCCATATCTACATTCATACATCCACTTCCATACATACACATCCATATTCATACATCCATATTCATACATCCATATCCACATCCATATCCATACATCCACATCCACATCTACATCCATACATCCATTTTCACATCTACATCCACATTCACATCTACATCCATACATCCACATCCATATCCACATCCTTACATCTATATTATACATTTACATCCGCGTTCACATTCATACATCCACATCCATACATCCATTTCTACATTCCCATTCATATAACCACATACGCCTTCACATCTTTTCTTTTACATCACATCCATTCTCGCCCTATCACAACCCATATACATCTTATCCCATCAGATACACTTCTTACCTCATCCCATACACATCTTATCACATCCTAACTCATCCCATATGCATCTTAACACATCCTATCACATCTCATACACCTCTTATCACATCCTATCACGTCTCATACATATCTTATCACATCCTATCACTTCTCATAAACATCTTATCACATCTAGCACATCTCATACACATCTTATTAGGCATAAAGACAACTTTAGTAGGAATAACACTTTTTATAATAATCCTTTTATGCATTTTACTATGCATAAATTCCAATTTAATGAGAATAATACTTTCGAAATAAAAATAAATCTTTTATACATCTTTCCATGCATAAATTTTCATCTTAATGAAATTAACACTTTTAGAATAAATCTTTTATGCATCTATCTATGCATAAAATCAAAATTAATAAGAATAACTCTTTTGAATTAAAAATAAAATTCTTTATGCATCTTTCTATGCAAAAAATTTAAATTGAAAAGAATAACTCTTTTGAATTAAAAATAAAATTCTTTATGCATCTTTCTATTTATAAAATCAAAATTGATAAGAATAACTCTTTTGAATTAAAAATAAATTTCTTTATGCATCTTTCTATGCATAAAATCAAAATTGATGATAATAACACTTTTGGGTTAAAATAATTTCTTTATGCATCTTTCCATGCATAAATCCAATTTAGTAGGAATTACACTTTTAGAATAAAATAATTTCTCTTATGCATCTAATTTGTGCATAAAATCCAATTATGATGAAAATCTTACTTTTAATATATATAAAAAAATATTTTATGCATATGTTTATGTATACAAATCATTTATGATAAAAATCATTCTTTTAATATAAAAGAATTTCTTTTATGCATCTAATTTATGCATAAAATCCATTTATGATGAAAATCTCACTTTTATAATAAAATATTTCTAATATACATTTTTCTATGTCTAGAATGAAAATAACCCTTTAAGAATACTCATACGATGGGGATTGCTCTTTTTAACATAAAATTTAATTACTAGAAATCCTCTTTTTCTTAATTTGTCAATTATGCATAACATAAAAATCAATTTCTCCATGATTACAATGAAATTCTTTCAATTAATCTAGGACGATAATTCCTAGAATATGGTAGGGAGTCCTCTTTTAATGCTTTGAAGCAAATTATTTTATGTGTAATTTTTACAAAAAATTTACCATAGCTCCACTGCTATGACTGATAAATCTCAATTATTTTAAAGGATAAAGCTTAACATTAAGGGAATGATTAGAATGATCCCTAATTGGATCATTAACCCATAATGGATTGAATCATCAATATTCATGAAATACATAAACTAAAAGCATAGAAAAAAATCCATTAAGTTGGCCTCAAGCATAGATTAATCTTGGATTAAGGAAAAGCTTTATGAAAAGCTTCATTTGGATTGAGAATAGGTCATGAGAATGACTATTCTTTGAGTGAGAGATAGAAATTACATAAAAACCATTAAAATTAAGCATGAATAGAAATTTATGTAATTCTTTACTACCATTCATCAATTAACTTCAATAGAATTCAAAAACCATTCCAATTAAGCTTCTCAAGCTTGAGAGGGGAAAGAGAAACATTGAGAATCTATAGAAAAGATCAAAATTCACCATTTACCTTACAAATTGCTTGATTCTTTGTTCACGGTAGAGGCCCCCAACCAATCAATTGGTTTGGTGTGCTGATGGAGTCACCAATGGAGATTGAAGAAAGAGGGAAGCTCCAATTTCTTCAATTTGGAGAGAAATTTAGAGAATAGTAGAAATTAGCATTATTTCAGCATAATTTTGACATAGTATAATTCTCCTATTTTTTTACAAAGACTCAGGTTCTATTTATAGGAGAGGGAGGCTCTAACCAAGACCAACTGATTTCTAGAATTTTCTAGATTTTAATTTGGTTGAATTTGGACTAGATTTGGACCTAGTTTGGTTCCTTTTTTATTCGGTTTTGATTCGGTTTTGATTCGGTTTGATCCAACAGAGAGAAGAGATAAAAATATCACATTATTTTTTAGTTTAAAACTCATTCAAGCATGTGAAGTATGCACCTCCTTGAAGGGACTCCCCTTCCTTACATATGTGTCAAAATGGAATGATTATACCCAAAATATCTCATTTTTTTAGTAATACTCATAGTTTTTTACTAATAGCCCTTGTACATAGTCAACTCTTCATATTATGGGAGCATTTACTCATTTTTGGGTAATTTCTTTTACAAATTATATTTATCTTCTCCCCACACATGGATTGATCTTATTGGCCCATAGAAACCTTAATTTAAAATTTTGAAAAAATCTTGACCCTCAGGATAATGCCTCTTGAGTAGATTATACTTGATTTCTAATGCACCTTCTGGAAATCTTTTTGAACTTCTGTTTCAAGGGAACTTATATTAATAGGATGAGGAATTTTTCTATCCAAAAATATTCAAAATCTAAATAATCTCTCTCTAGAACATTTTCTCTCCATAGGCCAAAACAGGTAGAAACAAGATCTTTGACATTTCTGAAGAGGGATTTGACTACAAGGGAAGATACTGGACATCCTGAGAGGTTGGGGAGGAATCTTACATTCTACCCCACTTAAAAAACGTGAGATGTCCTAATCTCGCAAAACTAGAGGAGAATTCTTTTTCTTAAGATCCAACTGATTATGGGTCCCTTATATTTTGGTGAACCCAAACAGAATCCTTTGTTTTGCTTTCATACTATACTGGAAGAGATAGGTGCTAGCCAATGAAGAATCCTTGAGCACCCGTGGAGTTGTATTTGGAAGCAGACTCCTTTTTGGTAAACTAGCCATAAAGGGGGAAGGGGGGAGAGGGGGGTGAAGCCCATCTTCTAGCCCCTAGTATGGTGTACTCTGTAGAGTTGTCATCTTCTTTTATGTGGCATGCTTATGTGTATTTTCAATTTTCATGATTGACAAGATTTTCGTGTTACAATTGTCCTTCCATTTCCATTGGTATCAAAGCTTGGCTTTCTACACAATTCGCGTGATTCCTCTAGGATAGATTTTATGAAGCCACTTGGAAAAGACAAGTTTGAGTACCTCCATACTATGTTGGGAGTACATGTGATGATCTTGAGAGGGAGTGTTGAGACAACCCAAGCTCATCTCCATCTACCACCATATATCATAAAGTTGAGAGGGGTTGTTGAGATTATAAGCTCGAATGACAGTTGGTGCCATGCATGATCTATGTGCTGGCATGGTAGATAGTAGTGTGTGTGGTAATAAATGGCTATGTCTAGCTGGCCAAAGTGTGTGGACATTAGATAGGGTTACTTGTGTGTGGATACAACACCTGTAGTGTGTGGTTGTGTAGTCTTCTTCTATTATGCATTATGTGAGAGTGGATATGGCTTCCCTCTATGGTTAGAGTTACATGAATACAACACCTGTAGTGTGTGGTTTTGTAGTCTTCTTCTATTATGCATTATGTGAGAGTGGATATGGCTTCCCTCTATGGTTAGGGTTACATGAATACATTAGGGTTTGCTCCTGTGTGTGTGCTCTCTATCATTCTTTGTCTTTTAAGTTGAGGTGAACTCTTGGACAACCCCCTGTTGAGACCTCATTACCAAAAGGGAGTATGTATGTTACCATGCCGTACCACCACTTTGAAATCAAATTCTAGAAGAGTTAACCACTTAGTGGAGCACGGTTTTTTGACATAGTATAGCAAGGCTTGATGATCAACATAGAAAATAAATTTAGTAGTAGCTAGAAGGTAATGTCAGAATTTCTTCATAGCATATACCATTCCTAAACCTTCATGCTCTGTGGTGGTGTAATTTATCTCAGCCTCATAAAACTGTCAAGCTGGCAAAACTTATGAGGCAGTCTAGTTTATGCTCACTTGGCTGGGCTAGGATGCATCTAATTGCAAAGTTAGAAGCATCAATATACACATGGAAGATAGCATCCTAGTTTGGGTATCGTAGTTTGGAAGCGCTAGCCAAATATTGCTTTAACATTTCATAGGCTTGTTGGCATTCTTCCCTCCTCAAATATGATGAGAATCTTGTATAAGGGACGTACTATGTGAGCACTACATGAATTCATGTGTTTTGTGTCTGCTCATGTCCATTTAATACCGTTATATGTATCTTGCATAATACTTATCTCACAATGATGATGATCTCACTTGATTAGCCTTGAGGAGCTATTTTGATAGGGACGAGGATCGTCAAGAAATCAAGCACAAGATGGAGTGCAACTTCACAAAACAAAATGAGAAGAGAAGATACACCATGTCAAAGGGACACAAGCCCATGAAGAGGACGATTTTGTGATGGTATCACATATAAAGAGATACAGTAATGTCATCGTGTTCAAAAAGATTGAAACAAAATATGATGGTATTTTGAGACAAGAGTGATCGCAAAAAAAGTAATAGTGTAATGAGAAAATGATTTTGGGAACAAATATGCTAAGGGTTGGGTTGATGCAACCATATAAAAGATTAGGTCTCGATTAGTGATACTATTCAATTTAAGGTAGACGGAGGGATAATGAATTTATGGATTAAAAAGGATGGGTATTATCATGAGCAGAGATCAATAAGGTTGGATTAACTAGTGCTAGACAATATTAGGGTAAGGTCATTTAATCATAGGTGTGGAAAGGAATTGCAACTTGGGCAGCGAGTAAGGTGTAATTGACATTTTAGGTTAATTAGTTTGTAATTAGGAGGGGTAATGAGTGGGTTGATTGGTTGGGAGATGAGAAATTATTATTATGAATCTTAGAAGGGGCACATTAGCAATTTTGAAAGGGCCTCTTAAAGAGGAAACAATACTTTCTCGATTGGGAGGCACCATGTACAACTAAAAGGAGAGGGCGACAAAAAAAGGAGCAACACAATCAACAGCATCCTGCGCTGTGCAATGCACATAATGCCACCAAGGTAAACAACAACAGTGCACTAAACGATGGCACGAGACCCAATAGGAAATGATACCAATGCCAAGAGCCACAAATAGGGCGGACAATAGAATGACAGGCAAGAGTAGCCGTGTGCCAAGACACAGAAATGACAGCCATGCCGAGAGCTACAAATGGCGCACACAAAGATCCGCGAGAGGAGAGAGATCTCTCTCTCCCTCAAAGTCAATATAATAGATGATTTGGGAAAAATCTCATATTTTGGGAATCAATCACTCCATTTAATTTTGGATATATCTTAAACTTGCTAACTCCAAATTTTTCGGAGATTATAGATCTAGATTCTACTCTTCAAGATCTTTCCAATGATATGCCACATGAGGGGTTTTTGATAAAATTTTTGACAAGTTCACGAGATGATCCCACTTTACAAATGGGAATGAGATTTTTCCCAAATCATCTAATATGGTGTTCTTACTCTCATTTATTTGATGAAGAAAAAATATGTTCAATATTGTATATATACCCTAAAAATTTAGAGCCCTACACACTATATAGGATTATGTTGATTGCATGTGGCAATTTGTGAGAAACCTCCTCTCCCTTAAAAAAAGAAGAAGACACACAATGAAAGGAGTCGAGTACACAACCTAAGGCATCAGGGGAACAAACAAGAAGATAAGATATTTTTATTTACCTTTCTTGTGATATCGAATTCATGTTCTTGTGATATATAAAATCACCCTAGTTTTATTGTGTGGAAACTATATAAAATCACCCTAGTTTTATTATGTGGAAACACTATCAATCAATTGACAACGTGCAAAAATATTATAAATGAGCATACTCTTTGGTTATATCTTGCAATATTAACATAATATTCCTTATTTCCCTTCATTTGTCAATGATACATTAAATAAACATGTTGTGGTCTTAGGTGGGTCTATGGTTTTGATGAGCATTGGGATTGCATTGCATACTCATGGCAGATAGTGAACATAGATGTACACTCATAGGTCCTTTTCTTGTTGGGCTTGGTTTTGAGAGTTAAGGAGAGTTGTCAGTTTTGAGAATATTTCTTTTCTAGGTGTTGTTGGGATTGGGTTTAGATCCATATCTTAGGCTCAAGAATATTTTCAGACACATCAATATGCACATGGACGATAACATCTCAGTTTAACACTGGTAGTATGGGAGCACTAGCCAAATCTTTCTTTAACGTGTCATAGGCTTGTTGGAATTATTCTACCTTTGGATCCAGCTTCGTAATATGCAACTCATCTAGCACATGCACATAAGTTATGCATCCAAAAACTTTCGAGTGAGACTCAGGTTTCTTTCCACTGAACTTCTCCTCTGGCATTACATCATGGTTGTAGGGGTATTGTTCATAATATAAACTGCTATGGAAACAACTTCATCCCAATAGCTATGTAGCATATTATTCTCTGTCATCGAAGGCTTGTGCTATCTGTGCAATGTGCCTATTTTTTTGCTCTCAATAACTCCATTTTTCTGCGGAGTGTACCTACATGTAAACTATCTGTGAATGCCATTCTTCTGTAAGAAATCAAAGAACTCATTGGAGATGTAGTCTCCCCCTCCATCTGACCTTAGGCACTTCAGATGATTCCCGATATGATTCACTCTGAAATTCTGAAAATGAGTGAAAACTTTACTCTTCTCCTTCATGTAATACACCCACACTTTCCTCGTGTGGTCATCAATGAATGTTACATAGTACCTACAGCAACCACCCATAGACATAGTCTTTGAAATGTTTTAAAATTTAGGGCTGCAAATTGACCTCTTAGAATCACAAAATTGTCCACATGATCCACAAAAAAACCTAAACATCAGAAACAAACAAAATAATGTGTGTAAGTGTAAACAAGAATTGGTTTTACAGTAAGCTTAAGTCTAATCTTTTTAAAGAATAGTATGGAGTATGTACTTGTCAAAAATATTGAGAAAGATATAGCTCAAGCTAAAGCTACATGATAGCTATAGACATATGCTACAAACCGTATTGAAGCATCCACATCTATGAGTACTATATCTGCCATAGTATTTTGATGTAATGTAAGATACTGCCCTGTTTTTTCATGAATAGTAATTTGATAGGATTAATGTAAGAAGAAAAAGCTAGAAAAAGTTTGAATCTAAAACCACAATCAGCCAAGGATGATCCAACACATTATAAGACATATTCTTGAAAGTTTCCACTAACATGAAAATGAACAATAAACTTACTCAACACTTTTTAAGAAGTAATTAAAAACTTTGTAATTGCTCTCATCTAGCTGGTACTTATCTGTTCTTGCATTATATGGCAAGTTTGCTGGTGTAATAACCATCTCAATGTCCACCATGAAAATGAACAATAAACTTACTCAACACTTTTTAAGAAGTAATTAAAAACTTTGTAATTGCTCTCATCTAGCTGGTACTTATCTGTTCTTGCATTATATGGCAAGTTTGCTGGTGTAATAACCATCTCAATGTCCACCATGTTCAAGTTAGTCAAATTTTATGTGAACATTTGTGCTCCTTTCACCCTTTGATACCAGCCAAGCTAAACTTCCAAACCTTGGGGCCTATCTGTCAAATCAAAACCATGCTCATAATCCATGTGCCTCCCTCCTCCTTTCTGTCTCATCTTTTGAACTCTTCCTATGTACCATGTACCATCATGTACCATGAGTTGCATCCATCTTCCTATGTACCATGTACCATCATGTACCATGAGTTGCATCCATCTTCCTTGAGCTTTTAGCTTTGCCATTTCTTTATGCGTATTGATTTGCTTGTCCTTTTGTGTCATCATGAAAGTAGACAACACAATCACAACCTATATCAAATAAATTTCCATTTGACGATTATGCTTTTAGTTCATCTCACTAAAGTTCCTTTACCCTTGTCAGACTATGTTTTGACAAGGTTGGGCATCCATTGAGTTGGCTCACCAATGTTGACTTGAAAATGAACTTTCCATCCACCTCTAGGGCTAATGTTCCTCTTAGTGGGGGTAGTTGTGTTGCTTGTTTCATTCAAAATGTCATCAATTTCATGTCAAATCTCACTAAGTGCAAGAACCTCCTTGATTTCATTGCTATCCTCTTCAAAAAGAGTCTTCTTCACCACATACGGCTCCATAAAGTCATCTTTCTCACATCAGCTTCCTCCATTTCAACATCTATCTTAGACCAGGTAGACCATGTATCTAACCAAGGTTGAAAGCCCCATTTCAAGTCTTTAACCTTGGTAGGCTTCAACCCCACAGACTCACATAGTATGTGAGCATGTTGTAAGCCTTCCTTCAACACATCAATTAATTTTGCATCAAAAGAAACACTCTTGTAGTCATTTAGATCTGTTTCAGTTGTCCCTTCTTGCTTGTTTAGATCCTCTAGATGTGCTCTTGATTTTTATGGGTCCTATATATAAAGTTAGGACATTTTCAAAACACTCATGTATGGCAATATGTAGAAGAACTCCAAGATCAAATGCTCTTTCCTGTCCGATCATGCCTCCAATTTTACTAAAATAGATTTTAGCAGTGTTAGAGCCAGTAACATGTAGTGAACACTTGAGATTAGAATAACAATCTTGAAATATCTTTATGAGAAATACAACAAAGTGGCAAGAAAGTATGTGATTCATGTAAGCCTCTTTATTGATGAATTTTTTCTTCAATGAGTAGGTTGGATGGTGGTGAATCCATAGCCACCAAATTTTGAAGAACAAAACTACCTTGGCACCACATGTTCCTTCAAGTTTAAATATGATGACAAGAAAATATCAATATAATTAGCAACGATCCTTAAATATGCCTCAGTCCCCTACATACTTCTCTCTTAAATATGCCTCAATCCCCTACATACTTCTCTCTTTTTTTATAGTTGTCTCAAACATAACCTACTTGCAATTCTTTGAGATTCTCCCCAATTCTACCAATCATTCCTTTGAATATCTCCATCTCGTAGCCAATTGAAAAAGATTTATAAACAATAGCAACATGATTTAGTGTGATCCAAACACATCCAATCGCTACTTGTTGGAAGGACTATAAAGTGGACTTGTAAGCTTCTTTCCACAATGTACAAAGTCTTGATCATGAAGGCCATACACATTGCCTCCTATAAATTTTTCTCTCAAATTCCACCCACACCAATTGACAGAAAAAGTCTTGTCACTTTTCTCCAAATAATCTTCAAGTAGTAGCTTGCACTATCCCCATCTAAAGCATGTCCAATTATGGGTCCAACTTTATACTTTAGATTTGCATTCCACAATGTTTCCGTAAGACTCCATTGGTTTCCCACTATCAAAATGATTACATGTGCAATGCACAACCAAAGCCAACCATGGAAGATGTTCATGAAGAGGATTAATGTCCTATATTGTGATTTTGAAAGGGTTAAGAATCAAAAGTCTAGCATCATGTCCTATACTGTGATTTTGAAAGGCATCTATAATATTTGAGTATCCTTGTGAGCCTTCGCCACTTGGGGGGTGCACTACTAAGAAACCCTATATATCACATGCATTCAAGGGGTATTTAAAAAACCCCTTACTTATGAATTTTTCTTGAATAAAATGACCCCTTTGTTATGAACTTACAAGTTTTTTTTAAATCAATTAAAAAAACTCTTTTATAAATGCATTTTTGTAAATTTACCTTTAAATTTTGAATTAAAAAACCCCTTCATTTTAACTCATGTGCTATACTTACAAATTTTTAGGTGAGCCCCCAAGCTTCGCCACAACAACAATGGAGTCATTTGATGAGCATTGATGATGTTCACCTTTCTTCCCACCACAGAACCCCTTAGGGTGTCATATTTTGGATTCCATCTACACAAGATTAGAGAGTCCAATATTTTCCTCATATTTTCAGGATTAAGGTGGATTAAACCACACTAAGAAATCCATGAAAGAGAGAGAGGGAGATTGCACACTCAACACTCAATTCTATTGCATATCTCAAATGAACCATAAAATGATATAGGCTCTCTAGCCTTATCCCACTTTACATGTCATCATCCATGTGGCACTCCCTTTTCCACTTCTTTTGGTCAACACTCTCACACCATTCAATATTACATGTGGCACTCCCTTTTCCACTTCTTTTGGTCAACACTCACACACCATTCAATATTACATGTGGCATTCTTATCTTGCCACAATATCTTGCACCTCTAGGGTGCTTTCCCACGTACACACAACACCGCAATTACATCTCTTAACACCTCCTCTTAATCGAGGTGTTCCACAACTCACCCATCACCCATATCAATGTAGCATTGCAATACCAAATTAGAGAGGCAAAATCACCAAAAATACCTTCTCAAATCTCCTTGGTAGCTTTCTTGTTGACAGAAATCTCTATCTCCAACTCCATTTGCATCTTCCCTTGATGCAAATCTTCTCTTGTTTGCAAAACTCCATTTGCAACTCTCTTGGGCAGCTTCTTTGATGTTTGATGTAGACTCCATAGTCTTCATAATGTTGAAATCTCCATTTTCAGCTTCTTTGATGATGAGCAGGCTCTTCATGTTGCAAAACTCCCATTTGCAACTCCCTTGTACTCTTGTCTCTTTCTCTCTCTTGTATATGTGTGTGTGTGTGTGTGTTTTCTTGTAAGGAACTCAAACTCCCTCTTCCCTGCATTTTCTTTATGGTATCATAGCTCTAGTTTTTGTGAGAGCTAAGGAGGCAAGTAAGAACAAATCAAGCAAGGAAGAGGTACATGAGTAAGAGGATCATCATCTCTTTCCCTTCTTGTTTAGGTATGACACTCTCTGGATAGCTTTGGAGCTACTCATCTCCAATTGAGGAGATTCATGTAAGATGCGCAATACTTTGTACTAAAATTTTACGCCAAAATCACATTTTGATCTCCATTCGATCACTCTGCAAGGTGTTTTTTTGCAGTTCTAGTTAAGAACTATCTCTACTCGAAATCTAGTTATTATAGTGCAACAGTGCATTTTGGGAGTGCAGACATTGTTTGCATATGTATTACTGATCTTGAGCGTATGTACATGTACTCTAATCACATCTAGTGACATACAGGTTGTGCTGAAGTACATTGACAATTACATAAGATATTGTTCTGTTAAAGGTTGCAAAAAAAACTCTGTTTGCAAGTCTTTGGTTGTTGTAGGCAAACATGTCTGGCGGAATCAATCAGATTGTCACTCAGAAGATGGAAAAGGACAACTTCCATGCTTGGAAGTTTAGAATGACCAATTTTCTAAGGGATAAAAGATTTTGAGACTATGTTGAAGGAGACAATGAGCAGCCTCCAGAGTTGCCTGAAGAGAATGTCATTCCACTAGATATAAAGGAATTCAAGGACTAGAACCAAGGTGCAAGAAAATTCATGTATTGTCTTTCAATCAGTGTCACCAACATAATGAGATAAGACACATACAGGATGCCAACACTTCAACAGTTACATGGAAAAATCTATTGTAGATATTCTAAACCAACACAAAGGCAAGAAAACTGCAACTAAAACAAGAGTTGCATATTGTGGAGAAGAAAAATATGTTTTTCAATGAGTTTGCATTAAATATCAAGGGCATTGTTGAATCCCTTGGGTCTATCAATGCTTGATGAAGATAAGAATGAATTAGGTGAAGGAGTAGAAAGAGCCGTTGTCTCACCACATTCTGTGTGGCTACAACACCTTAAACTCCTTTCAAGGAAGCTTCCCAATGATTGTTACCGGAGGAATCTTTATCAAAGTGTTTCCTAGGTTGGTCAGCAACCCTTGATAATACAAGGAAGCTTCCTAATGATTGTTTCCAAGGAATCTTTATCAAAGTGTTTCTAGGTCGGTCGGCAACCCTTGATAATACAAGGAAGCTTCCCAATGCTTGTTGTCGAGGAATCTTTATCAAAGTCTTTCCTAGGTTGGCCAGCAACCCTTGATAATACTTGACATAACTCTGTTGATTTCTTGCTCCAAGAAGTGATGTGAGCTTTTTCTTTGATATGCTTTAACAAAACAATTCGTATATCTAAACCTTGAGGGCACAAAGAGAGCCATTTTCCATCATATCTACACACCACTCTAATAGCATTTTTATCCTTGTAGTCATTCAAACTTGCTTCAAAAATCTCAAACGTTTCTCTTGCAATACCTTAGGTATATGAAAAATTTTAAAAAAGCTTTTGCTAGACCTATTTATGAGCCCATCATGAGTGAAAAGTGAACACTGCTCTGCTCTTGAAGAAGCTTGAACATGCTTGTGCTAGAGAGAGCTAGTCTGAGGGAGAGATTTGATGGTGTGGATGTAGGCAAAGCAAATTGATAATCATATATAGACTAAATTACAAAGCCAATTAGCTATGAAAGAAAATTGGTAGCCATGAACATGATTATCTCTTGCATCTCCAACATTTTCATGAAGATACACTCAAAAATGTGGAATTCGCTTTTCACAAACTTGTCTATCCCCTCATGAGAGTGAAAAGTGAACGTTCCTCTAATCTTGAAGGAGCTTGAACATGTTTGTGCTTGAGCGCTAGTCTGAGGGAGATATTTAATGGTGTGGATGAAGCAAATGGATAATCACATATAGTGGTTGAATTGCAAATGGAGATATTTAATGGTGTGGATGAAGGTAAAGCAAATGGATAATCACATACAGTGGTTGAATTGCAAAGCCAATCACTTGCCTCAAAGCACATTGGTAGCCATGAACATGCTTATCTCCAATCTTTTCATGAAGGTACACACAGCCGCCATCATTTCTACATCCAATGCTCTAGAGAGTTGGGCTTCTTGGGTGAACCCAAGATAATGAGTTGATGATGAAGGTAATATGAGGCTGAATTGATGTGGATCATTCATGATGAGGGTGAAGAGTGTATGACACCCAACCATCATGACACACATGGAAAGAGGTTTGTGATAAATCAAAAAAATTGTATAAGATTTGGTACCCCATCGAAATTGAAGAGGAACTGCCATGAACATGCACCCACACGCCATATACACAAGCTTTGGAATGAACATCCATGAAATGTATGGGTGATTTTGGTTACAACATCTCCCAAAACAAAAATTGAGAGACCTAATGCTCACCCAGATGAAACGGTATGTATGGTGATACAAAGCGGAAGATATGTCCTCTTCTTGACTTGTGGATAGGGTGTCAGCATGGCATGCACCATCATTTTGAGGATATCGACTTTGTTAAAAAAACGCGTACCTTTACAGTGCTCTTAATTGGCTCCTCCATAGCCATGAACAAGGACCTCTTGAACCATATAAAGATTGTGCTTAGTTGCAAGTTTGCCATCATTTTGAGGATATCGACTTTGTTAAAAAAACGCATACCTTTACAATGCTCTTAATTGGCTCCTCCATAGCCATGAACAAGGACCTCTTGAACCATATAAAGATTGTGCTTAGTTGCAAGTTTGCCATAGTTATCTACAAGGATTTTGATGGGCTAGATGTTATTATCATCAGCAACTTTGTTCTTGAGAAGCAAATTGCCATTGACTTTGTCTTCATCTTTGGCAAAAATATTGCCACATTCTCCTCCTTTTTTTCATCAATTTGGGGCTACATGTCATTTCCTTCTGAATCTCCTCTATGCGGTGGATGTTGGCCATTCTCTTCTCCTTCATTTATGGGCAAGGATTCACTTGCAATCATCTCCTCTTTTTGCTCATAGGAGTTGGCCCTTCTTTTATTCTTGCTCATCACTCTTGGGCTAAAGGTCCTGGTTGCATCTTTATCTCCATTTGCAGGCAAAAGATCATCCTTTTCATCTTTGCCACCCCTGCCTTCTTGTAGCAGCAATAGTAGCCCAAAGCAAGAGGCCAGGAGGGGCCACATAGGCGCCACAAAATTGAATGTGTGATACCATGTTGTAATCGTTGCATCCCTTACACACACACATAGAGATATGCAGGGAAGCATACACACATAATTCATAGAATGAAATGATTTCATGGCTTTTATTAGTAATGTCGTGCCCTTTCATATCTTGGGCGGACACAAGCATTAACTCACGATAAAAAAATTACTAAGAAAAAGGGGGCCTAAAAACCTACATGAGTAAGTGTCTTCATTCTCAATGCATCATGATCCCAAAGCATCATGGCCATCCTAAGTAAGCATCTAGAGATCGATCGTGTTTGCATGCACTAAGGTCAAGCCATATTTGCTGACTACCCCACTAATGAGAATAGGGGTGCCAGAAATGAACAACACAAGAAATAGAAATTAGAATTGAGGCCTTGGTAATGAAAATTGAACAAATTATTTGTTAAGTTGAAAAACTTAAATTTTACATAATCAAAGTTACATTGATTCTCCTCAAGCTAAACCATAACAAGGACACTCATAATAGTTCCTGCGTTGAGAATAAGAAAACAAAAATTATCACCTCAATTGTGCATACTTCCAAGATTATGAGAATTGCGTGTGTGTGTGGGGGGGGAGGTAGGTGGGTGTACATGGGTTACAGAAAAGAATAAATGCTTACTACTAATAGTCTTGTGTTGAAGAAGCAAATAGAAAACATCCCATCATGTGTGGGTTGATGGTAACTCTATTGAATAGGAGAATCACTTTTATTATGCATAGACGAAATTAAGAGGGGTGTGTGTAGATTGCTTATTGTGTGTGTCATTGAAAAAAGTATAAATGATGAAGGGCCACTTACCTATTGTTGTAGCTTGAAGAGGTCATTGAAATTTCTTGTAGTTTACAAACTCAGAGAGTAGATTAGCTTTTGAACAGTCATGTTGAATAAAACATAGGAGGGAAAGAGTCGAAATAGGACTATGTTGTAATAAGGAGGAGGGAGAGAATATGAAGCAGATTGTGTAGAGGGAGAAAGGAGGAAGAGAGAGAGTAACCTCAGCTCTCTAGGCACCCTCTAAGCACATATCTCTTCATTTAACTCCTGAAGGGATTCACATCCATTTATAAAAGGGGCATTAAACCTAGCCGATTGGCTTATATGATTTGTTGTCATGAAAATTTAAAGAAGAGGAAAAGAAATAGATATAGATCACACCACTCCTCAAAAGTAGCACTACCCTGTCCCACTAGACACACACCTTTCCAACCATATCCACAATGTCAAGCATTATGCTATGGCTAATCTCACACCCAATGGAGTCCCAAGTATGCACACATCCAACCCCTTGGTTCATCATAATAACTTGAATATAACAACAAATCTAAAAATCCACACTCATGTGGAAGTTTACCTAGCTTAAGGATCCCTACTAGAGAAATACATTTGTGATGTGTGATCCTACTTTAAAAGAACCGTGCCATAACAAAATTTCATGGCACCCCCCAAAACAAGAATACTATAAGGTCCCCCGCTTCCTAAATAGGGGAAACCTTTTAAATAGTCTACCTAGTCTAACTTAGGGTAGTTTCCTACTCGACACCTTGACCATGTAAGATACAAGGATACAATTAGAAGGTATAACCTAGTTCTATCTCGTAGGGGGAGCGTGGTCTTTTTAAAGGATTTCTAAAATCAAACCACTCATAGAGTGATCGACTTTAATTCGGGCAACCTCTATTCTTGACTTCTAGAAACAATGCTTTTTCACTAACCTAGTCCTCTAGAGTAGGGTTGCCCAGGGATTTATTTATCTAACGTAGAACTTTAATTAATTTATTAAAAAGTTACCTGACTAATCCGGTCCACCAATCCATAGGATGTTGCTGTCAGGGCATCCTATCCTCCCACTTTTTACCCAACTCGCAGGTTAATTTTTTTTTGAATTAATCCTACCACACTATTTGACATAAATAAACAAGTTCCTTAATTAAAAGCCTTACACATGGTTTGTTTAAATAGTCTTTATCAATAATACACAATGTTCACAAACAAAGTATTTAAAAAAATAGATACAATGTTTAAAATTATTCATAGCCAAATCTAGGCTCTTTACTTTATTCTGCTCGATGATCTAGAATTCGGCCTTCGAGCCTCTATGGACTGGGCAATCCCTACGGGACCATACACCTCATCATCGGCTGGCAAGCGAGGACTCGAGCTGGCGTGTCACCCTGTCAGGATCCATCGCTTGATCCTCCTACTCCTCATCAGAGAGATGTCTACACGCTAAGGAGGGCTTATTCACCACACTAGCTTGGGCCCATAGAACTAGGCAACATCACAATATTCGCTTCCATTGGTGAAATCTTATTCTCCCAATGGTATGAGGGATACCTTGGGTCGTCGACTCCGGTCCTCTCTCTAACATCACCGCCTAGCTACACAAGCATGGAAACGGGGTTAGCGTTGAGGAGGGAGAAGAATATACCTGTACTTAATTCAATCAAGATAACACTTTACAAAAAAACTGAATTCTAGAACATGACAGATTTCCATCACTTTCCTTGAGAAAACAATAATTTCACCAATGAACTTTAGTATAAAGAAGAATAGTATCTCTTTCTTAACGTCTTTAAAGTTAACATTAAAAATTAATAATAAATAAAAATCTTCTTTTAAACGATGACCAAGCTAACCTGGTGATTATTTTTGTGTGGGTCCCCCAAGGAGAGAGGATCAGCATCTGGAGCAGCTTTCTCGAGACTCATTGATGTGCGCATCTCTTGGGGTGATATTTTTACGCTTTTATGAAGGAACCATTCTGCCCCCTTCTTGTAGACCACGATACCATGAATCCAATGCTTCATTCCAATCATAATTTGGAGTTTGTTTACTCAAGTTATGAGCAAAAAAATCCCTAGGTCTGAATCACTTCTAAAGAGAATGATGTCATTGCCCTTTATTGCACATTTTTTAAGGACATGCTTTGGATTATATTGATGCTAGATTTTTCCATAAAAATAATAACACTTTAAAAAATGGTGAAATGGAGAAATCTTGCTCCACCCTTCCCAAATATTGCTCTTTTGGTGGCTTATGACATGCCATATGGGAGTTGGATAGGAAGAACTTCCAGGCATGGAAGTACAAGATCAAAAGCTTTCTAAAGGGAAAAGGCTTTTGGAACCTTGTTATAGGTGCAGAACCAGAGCCGAAACTACCCCAACAACCTACACAACAATAAGTTGTAGCTCATAAGCAATGGTCAGAAAGAGCATACAAAGTTTTGCATTACCTGTCTATATGTATCTCGGATGCTATACTCATACATATACATGATGCTGAGAATCCCAAGGATGCATGGGATACATTGGTAAAGCTGTTTGATACTACAGACACCAGTGCTCACAAGTCTCAGTTGAGACAATAGATTCACAATGTGAAACGGAAAGGAAGGAGCATCCATGATTATGTACAAGAGATAAAGAAGTATGCAGATGCATTGGCAACAATCAATGCCTCCATGCCTGATGATGATTTGGTAGACATTGCCTTGCGTGGTCTTGGCAAGGAGAATAAGTCTTTTGATACATCTATCTCGATTAGGAGTACAAGTTTACCAGATTTTGATGAGTTGGTTTCACTCTTGCTTGTTGAGGAAATCAAACTTAGTTACTCTTTTCATGATGCATCTACTAGCCATGATGATAATGGCAGGAATCATGCTTTCTATTCACAAAGGGGATTTAGAGGCAACAGGAGATTTGCATCACGTGGTCATGGTAATGGTCGTGGATGGTAGGCTAGGTCACCGCAATAGAATTTTCAGCCTACATATGGTGCTAGAGGTGGTCGTGGATATACACCTCAGAGAGGCAGAGGTAATCCTCATGGTAGAGGATGTTGGCAAGGCCAACAAATATCTATGAAAAATGTGGAATGCCATTATTGTGGGAAATTTGGTCATATAACACGTGATTGTTTCCACAAACAAAATGATTTGAGAGGGGGTAGAGCACAACATGGTGGACATTATGCACAACATATGGTGGAAATTTTGCATCAAGCTGTAATTTTTCATTAAGCTCTAATGATGGTAGTGCAAATCACTTGTTTGCCATAAAACATGTGGGATCTATGATGAAAAATGGTGAAAGTGATGACACTTGGTATATGGACTCTAGAGCATCAAACCATATTACTTGTCATGGCGAATGGTTTGAGCATATAAAGCCTATGGATGTGAAAGGCTATGTGGAAATAGGAGATGATACCCAACATGCTATCACACATGTTGGAAGTGTACCATTGGTTATGCGCACAATGGTGAAACAAAGTCTATGGTAGATGTCTTGTATGTGCCTTCTATTATACAAAAAGTTTAGCCTCAGTTGGTGGTCAAATGGTTGAACAGGGTTTACAGGTTTATTTCAACGAGCATGGTTGCTTCGTTGAGGATTTCAAAAATGGATATAGAGTCATTGCCAAAGGCAAGAAATAAGGCAGGTTATTTAAGTTGGATGCTAGGATTCTTGAGTTGAAATCAGCCATGTTCTCTAAAAGCCGAAATGTGGTACATGACATTGACATGTGGCATGGATTCCCTAAGATGAAGAAGAGGAGATAGTGGATCTCGACTTGCTGTAACTCTTTTTTTGGTGGAGAAAACCATTCCATGGCATGATGATATTGCTAACGTTATTATCACCCTATGTGACAAAGTGGTCTGGGCATGGATTTTGTGTTTCCTTTTGAACCAACAAGAAAAAGGCATAACTAATACATACTAGTGTGCATAGATTTTGTGACAAAGTGGTGTGAAGAAAAGGTAATAAAGAGTGCCCTGATGGAGGCAATGTGTCCTTGTTCATATACGAGAACATTATCACAAGTTTTCAAGATGTCTCTTCAGTGCATAGAGGGTACATAATTAAGAAGGAAATCTTACCATGATGGTGACTTTTTTCTCAAGATAAAGGTTTTCAAAGAAGGAGAACTTGTCCTTGCTTATGATTCTCAATATGGCAAGTTCCCAGAAAATCTCCAACAAAGATGGATGGGACCATTTAAAATAATTGAAGTGTTTTCAAATGGATCCTTAGTAATACAAGTGATGGAAGAACCCTTCCTCATCAATGGATACTACCTAAAGTAGAAGCCATTAACAGGAAATCTCATTGGCTCAATGAGGTGAGAGCATGGTTTATAGTTATGCCTATGCCTCTTACATAGAGATGGCCAAGAGATGATTATGAGACAAACATGAAATACAACAAGGATAAGCACTTATGGTGGATGATATGCTCAACCTCTAAAATTACATTACAAGTAAAACCATGTAATCGTTTCATTCTTTAAATCAAGATTAGTTACGTGTGTCCATACTTCCCTTCATATCTCTATGTGTGTGTGTTTGTGTGTGCGTCTGAGAAGGGATGCACCAACAACAGGTTTAGATGCTTGCATCCCATTAAGAATTTGAAAGTTATGAGTTTATTTATTTTCTTTGTTTTCATTTTGAATAGGTACACTATTGATCATTTCATGGCTTTGAAGTCTCGCATAAAGGTGTTTGACTATGGATCTTTTGAGAAGAAGCTTTTGGGATATGTCAGAGTGCTTTGTGAATCTACCTATAATCAGAGTGCTTGGTGATTCTACCTATAGCATGATATGTAAGGAGATTATGCAGGATAGAATCATTCATAATCCTTTCCATTTTGTTATCAAAGATGATAATGATGATGAAGAACGCATACTAATTGCAACACAAAAGAGCATTGGAATGTTGAAGAGGACATGTGTGTTGGTGTCAAGAGGGCTCTGAGTATAATTATCAATGAAAGCACACCATCAAAACGTGTTTGTAGAACATTGGAGAAAATTCATGAAGAAGTTAATGTGAATATTGATGAAGAAAGTGAACATCCTACTTTGCAATCTTAAATTGCTAACTTGGTAGAAACATGCACAGGAGTAAATTGTTAGCAAGGTCTGTTCTTGAAGATTGGGAGAGTCAGTGTGAGAAAAACCATGAAAAGTTAAGTCAATAGAAGACACCAAGAGATGATAAGTTTTAGCTCCTCATGGAGGATCTCAATGGTAAGCCTAAAGTTCGAGTATGGTGTGATGAATGTGGAATTCCATATGGATTGGGATCCATTAAAGGTAAGCAATCAGCTTACACTTTCTTGTCCAATTTCTTGAGAACCCATATTTTAGAAAACTAGAAACATCACAAAAGGTATTTTTGCAATCAAGAAATAAAGATCAAAGAAGCATCTCTTAACAAAATTAGCATAAAGGATGCTCAAGAAGATGTTGATGATGCGGTAATGATCCTTGTTGCTATTGAGGAAATGAACACTTTTAATAATTCTCATGAAGGTAATCTCCACACTAGAAAGAATCTTGCTTACGTTTTAAGTTTGCATAGCTTTTGGAAATAATCTTGCTTAATAGCTCTAGATTTTGGAAAGAATCGGTTCAGATTTTGGAAAGAATCTTGATTATATTTTAAGTTTTCATAAATAGGTCTAGCAAAAGCTTTTCTAAAATTTTCCATATATCTAAGGTATTGCAAGAGAAAAGTTTGAGATTGTTGAAGCAAGTTTGAATGACTACAAGGATAAAAATGCTATAAGAGTGGTGTGTAGATATGATGGAAAATGGCTCTCTTTGTGCCCTCGAGGTTTAGATCTACGAATTGTTTTGTCAAACTATATCAAAGAAAAAACTCACATCACTTCTTGGAGCAAGAAATCAACAGAGTTATGTCGTGTATTATCAAGGGTTGTTGGCCAACCTAGGAAACACTTTGATAAAGATTGCTCGACAACAATCGCTGTGAGATCCCTGTCCCCACCGTGCAACGGATTTGGGGTGCTAGCAGCGGAAGTAGCACTTCTTGCACGGGGCATGGTCCCACACTCGGGGCCTTGCCCATGGATATTCGGACAGGTGACTAATTCCTCGGTTCTTCCAAAACCAAACTCGAAAAAACTTCCCTTGCCCAGAAAGCAGAGGCGATTCCTCCAGGATAATTTTACTCTATCGTAGTCAAGGTCATTATTAACCAAACTGATCCGACCGAACCTATAAAGACACTTGGTCAGATCAAGGAAGAAACTTGCACTTGGATCATAGATATCAATGCTTTTTTCCCCATCGAGAGGCACAGCCATATTCTTATCCATAGAACAATTACCAGTCGGGATTTACTTCATCTATCGAATTATAACAGAATTGAGTCTCATTTTACGGATCCATCAGTCCAGCCTACTAACCCCATCTAGTGATGGGATCCAATTTAGAATTTGGTTAGGTTTTGTCCCGAGTACCAGGGAAAAGATTTCCAGGCCCCCTAGCCGGATATTCATACAAATTTAACACCAGTCATGCCACTTACACACCCAATATGAAATTGCCTTTTTCTCAGATTCAACCATCATTAAAACAATCATTTAATGAAACCATAGTATCACTGATCACAATCCTCCAAAATATTTGGTTGAGTCTTAATTTCCAATGATTCCTTCACCGGAGTATCTATGGCATCATTGGCAACCAGAATGCTCACCACCTATTCACTCACGGACCTTTTCGATAGTTCCTTGCTCATAGTACTCGGTAGATATTCACTTATAAAAATCAAGATGGGATGGGCAAGATCAACCAACAGATCCATATAAGAGAGATATGGACTCATCAGTTGAGGACCAGCAAGGTCAATCAACCAGATCCATACTCGGTTTCAGAAAACAACTCTTACTCCTTGTTCCAATATCTTCCACGACGCACGTGTGGGTATCTTCGGCGACCCAGAGCCCAAGTACCGTATGGTCAGCACCCTCTAGGATCCTTCACAGGTCACCTAGTGCTTCACTCATAGGCCGCTTCCTTGGTCCCTTATCCGCTGTACCGGAAGCTCACCAGTTGGTCAAGACCTCGGTTGACCTTGCTACGCGAGACGTCCTCCATTGACTCTCCATCAGCTGTTGCAACTTTATCAGTTAGGTCTCCACGACCTTAATCATAAGACGATCAAAATGCTTCCCCAGCATTCTTGACATAAAACAGTCATTTACAAATAGGTCACAATTATAGTTTCTATAATGAACTCTCGTCTTTCCACATTATCCCTCATCAGTCCACATTACTTATTCCACATTCAATTCATATGTGTACTCATACTCATCCAATCACATCATTTTCCATCTCATCACATCAGATTCATTCACATCACATATCATTTATTCACATCCCAATTCACATATCATTTATTCACATCCCAATTCACATGTCATCACGTCTCATCCATTTCACTCATATCGACGTCTCATCATTTCACATACACATTCGCATTCATTATTCCACATACACATCCACATTTGTACATCCACATCCATATATCTAATTCCACATCCGCATTCATACATACACATCCATATCCACATCCATACATCCACATTCATACATCCATATCCACATCCACATCCATACATCCACATCCACATCCACATCCATACATCCATTTTCACATCCACATTCATACATCCATATCCACATCCACATCCACATTCCATATCTACATCCATACATCCACATCCATATCCACATCCATACATCCATTTTCACATCCACATCCATACATCCATTTTCACATCCACATCCACATCCATACATCCATTTTTACATCCACATCCATACATCCATTTTCACATCCACATTCATACATCCATATCCACATCCACATCCACATTCCATATCTACATCCATACATCCACATCCACATCCACATCCATATCCACATCCATACATCCATTTTCACATCCACATCCATACATCCATTTTTACATCCACATCCACATCCACATCCATACATCCACATCCACATCTACATTCATACATCCACATCCACATCCACATCCACATTCATACACATCCACATTCATACACATCCACATCCACACATCCATTTCCACATCCACATCCACATTCATACATCCACATCCACATCTACATTCATCCACATTCACATTCATACATTCACATCCACATCTACATTCATACATCTACATCCACATTCACATTCATACATCCACAACCACATCTACATTCATACATCCACATCCACATCCACATTCATACATCCACACATCCATTTCCACATCCACATTCATACATCCACATCCATATCCACATCCATACATCCATATCCACATTCCACATTCACATTCACATTCACAAACATCCTCATCCATTCATCCATTTACATTTATCTGATTCATATCACTTCCATCCATCCATTTACATCTATCTGATTCATATCACTTCCATCCATCCATCCATTTACATCTATCTGATTCATATCATTTCCATCCATCCATTTACATCTATCTGATTCCTATCACATCTCATCACATCTATTTATAGAATGTAAGAGAATTTTAATTTTTTGATATAAAGATTCTTTACGCATCTAATTAGGTATAAAGACAACTTTAGTAGGAATAACACTTTTTTAAAAATCCTTTTATGTATCTATTTATGCATAAATTCAATTTTAAGGAAATAACACTTTCGAATTAAAAATAAACCTTTTATGCATTTTACTATGCATAAATTCCATTTTAATGAGAATAACACTTTCAAAAAAATAAATCTTTTATGCATCTATCTATGCATAAATTTAATTTCAATGAAAATAATACTTTCAAAATAAAAATAAATCTTTTATGCATCTTTCTATGCATAAAATCCAAATTGATAAGAATAACTCTTTTGATGAAAATAACTCTTTTGAATTAAAAATAAAATTCTTTATGCATATTTCTATGCATAAAATAAAAATTGATAAGAATAACTCTTTTGGAATAAAAATAAAATTCTTTATGCATCTTTCTATGCATAAAATAAAAATAAAATTCTTTATGCATCTTTCTATGCATAAAATAAAAATTGATAAGAATAACTCTTTTGGAATAAAAATAAAATTCTTTATGCATCTATTTATGCATAAAATCAAAATTGATGAAAATAACTCTTTTGAATTAAAAATAAAATTCTTTATGCATCTTTCTATGCATAAAATCAAAATTGATAAGAATAACTCTTTTGGAATAAAAATAAAATTCTTTATGCATCTATTTATGCATAAAATCAAAATTGATGAAAATAACTCTTTTGAATTAGAAATAAAATTCTTTATGCATCCTTCTATGCATAAAATAAAAATTGATAAGAATAACTCTTTTGAAATAAAAATAAAATCCTTTATGCATCTATTTATGCATAAAATCAAAATTGATGAAAATAACTCTTTTGAATTAATAATAAAATTCTTTATGCATCTTTCTATGCATAAAATCTAATTTTGATGAAAGTCACACTTTTATAATAAAAATAAAATTCTTTATGCATCTAATTATGCATAAAAATCTAATTATGATAAAAGTAACACTTTTATAATCAAAATGAAAATTTCAATATGCATCCTTCTATGCATATTAATTCTAAAGAAAATAACACTTTTATAATAAAATAATTATAGTATGCATTTTTCTATACTTAGAATGAAAAATAATTATAGTATGCATTTTTCTATACTTAGAATGAAAAATAACACTTTAAGAATACATATACAATGGGGATTACTCTTTTTGAATATTAAAAGATAAAACTTATTTTACACAATTTTTAGAAAATTTCGCCATAACCTCCTTTGTATGGCTGACCATTTTTCAATTTTTAACTCTCTAAAATCAACTAGAATTTCACCAAGAGTATTTAAATCATTCTAATGTAAACATTTTCTACTTATTTAAGAAAAATATTATGAAAAACTTGATTCTATCCATTAATCATTCATCTAGGATAAAGAAGGGTTGGATTTACTAAAGAAGAGAGGGGAATGTCTTTTCAATGAGGCATAACATCATTATTCACTTTAAAGAAGACACAAATCATAAAAACCATAAAATGAAATAGAAAAGAGAAGAATCTCCAACTTACAAGGAGAATTTGAGAGCTTTCCTTTGGCTTGATGGTTTGAGGGATCTACTCTTGTTTGAAACAAGAGTGGCCACCAATCTTTAGAAGAGGGAAAGGTCAAAAACTAATGAATTATGAGTAAATTCACAGTTTTTGGCTTTAGGGAGAAGTAGAGTAATAGTGCACTATTAAGCTTCAACAAAGGGGAAGGCTTCTATTTATAGGAAAAAGTGAGCCTCTAACCAAGAAAACTTATTCTATATTTTGCCAAATCAGTTTGGTCAATTTTTGACCATTTTTAAGTCAATTTAGCTCACTTTTTGGATCTAGTTGAAACATGAGAGAGGAGAGATAAAAATATCTCATTATTTGGGAGTTTAAAACTCTCCCACACATGTGAAATAGGCGCCTCCTTCATGAGGGAAATTCCCCCATACTGAGGGGAATTCCCCCATACTGAGGTGTCAAAAATGCATCATTTCTTCTTTTAACTATTAACCTTGTCCTTAGTCAACTCTTCATCTTATGTGAGTATTTACTCATTTTTGGGGGATTTTCCTTTTATTCTTCCATTTATCTCCTCCCTACATTTGGATGAATCTTATTGGTCCATAGGAACCTTAATTTAAAATTTTAAAAAAATCTAGACCCCTAGGATAAGGCCTCTTGAACAGATTATACTTGATTTCAAATACACCTTCTGAAAAGCTTTTTGAACTTCTATTTCAGGGGAAATTATTTTAGTAAGATGAGATATTTTTCCATCCAAAAATATTTAATAACTAAATCACCTCTCTTTAGGTATAAACAAGATCTTTTATATTTCTGAAGAGGGATTTGATTACAGGGGGAGAATTCAGACATCATGAGGGACTGGGGAAGGAATCTTACAATCATTGGGAAGCTTCCTTGTATTATCAAGGGTTGGCTGGCCAACCTAGGAAACGCTTTGATAAAGATTCCTTGGAAACAATCATTGGGAAGCTTCCTTGTATTATCAAGGGTTACTGACCAACCTAGAAAACACTTTCAGAAATATTCCTCGGCAACAGTAGTTAGGAAGCTTCCTTGTATATTAAGAGAGGAGTTTAAGGTGTTGTAGCTAGAATGTGGTGAGACAACAGCTCTTTCTACTCCTTTATCTAATTCATTCTTATCTTCATCATCAAATTTGAATTTGTTGTGTTGGGGGTTGTGGCAAGCTAATGTTTTAAAAAGAATGTGAGGGAGAGGAAAAGCTTGAGTTTCTTTTGCAAAGCAAATTGAGTTTCTTTTACAAAGCAAAAACACACACACACAAACACACACGAGAGAGAGAGAGAGAGAGAAAGACACAAGACGAATGGATGGATGAATTTTCATCTATCTTATTCTCTTCTCTACAACCATATAACTAAAAAGATAAGAGTATATACTACAAGGGAAATTAGTCTCCTACAATAACATACAATGGTCGGTCCATAGTGTGAACTCTACTATATGAGTTAGCGCTATAACTATGCCATAACTCTAGTACTCCAAAGTGGTTATCATACATCTTGTCATCCACTAGTAGCATATCAACCATAACCTCACCAACCATGCGAGTGGGATAAGTGTGGAAGCTATCACCCAAGCGGGTTATCAATGTCTACAACACTAGTTGAGCTTGATATCTCAACACTCCCCCTCAAGCTCAACTCCACACACCACACTCCAACTAAGGTCCTAAACCTATGGAGCTTCTCTGTGCCCAATGCCTTTGTGAAGATGTTAGCCAATTGATCCTCAGTGCTGACATATACTAAATCTACATCACCTACTAGAAACTTATCCCTCACAAAGTGATAATGAATGCACCTTAAAGTGCTTCATTCTAGCATGTTATACTGAGTTACTAGTAGATGCTACTCATGTTGTCACAATAAATGATAAATTTCCTATCCATAGTCTCACCCATATCATCAAGTAGCTTATAAAACAAAGCTACCTCACAAGCTACCATAGTAGCACCCCTGTACTCTACATTTGTACTACATTTGTACTCGACAAAGAAATTGTTGGCTATTCCTTACTACTCCAACTCATAGAGCAGCACTCCCAAAGAAAATCATAAAGCCATTGGGAGACCTCCTATCTATTCCAACACTACAACCCGATCAACATATTTGTATCCATTTAGCTGTATCTCTGTACCAACCTCATAGAAAATTCCATAATCAATTATGGACTTTATGTACTTGAGAATCCATCTAGCTACATCCAAGTGTGGCTTCTTAGGGGCCTTCATAAACTGACTCACAAGTTTAATCATATAGCTCAAGTCTCACCTAGTAATGGTCATGTAGATCAAGCTATCCACTATGCACCTATATGTAGTGGGGTCCTCCAGAAGCTCACTTATATCTATGGAAAGCTTTGTGTTTTCCTGCAATTGCACTAAAATAGGCTTATGGACTATCATACCATACTCGGACAACATGTCCAAGACATATTGCCTCTGTAATAATAAAATGCCACGAGGTGATCTCACCACCTTTATGCCCAAGAAATAATGCAACTCACCCAAATCCTTCATCTCAAACGTTTTCTTCAAAAGCCTCCTGACATCATGTATGTCAGCATCACTATCACACCGGTGACAAAATAAAGTCATGCACATAAATGACTAATAGAATGATTCCTTTATCAGTCTTTTTAACATAAAGAGAAAAATTTACATTGGATGTTTGAAATCTAATGGGGTAACAAGATACTCCCTGATCTTGTTTAACCATGTTTTGGGTGCCTGCTTCAAACCATACAAGGCTTTGTGTAACCTGCACATAAAATCTAGGTGTACATCACTCTCATAACCATGTGACTACATCATGCAAGAAGGAATTCTTTACATCTATCTGATGTAAAGACCAACACTTTGCTATTGTAGCCATAGCAATGATAGCTCTCATCTCGGCTAAATGCCATTCTCATAACTCGGCTGAATGTCTCTTGAATGTCTCCTCATAGTCAATGACATAGGTTTGTGCATAGCCCTTGGCAGCCAATCTCACCTTATACCTGCTCATTGAACCATTTTCATTATGCTTGACCTTATACCTGCTCACTAAACCATCTACACTATGCTTGACCTTATACACCCACTTACATCTAATTGCCTTCTTTTCCTTATAGGCAAAGGCACTAACTTCCATGTTACATTTGCATCCAATGCTACCCATAGCAATGATAGCTCTCATCTCGGCTAAATGCCATTCTCATCATAACTCGGCTGAATGTCTCTCGAATGTCTCCTCATAGTCAATGACATAGGTTTGTGCTGCATAGCCCTTTGGCAGCCAATCTCACCTTATACCTGCTCATTGAACCATTTTCATTATGCTTGACCTTATACACCCTCTTACATCTAATTGCCTTCTTTTCCTTATAGGCAAAGGCACTAACTTCCATATTACATTTGCATCCATCTGCACTATGCTTGACCTCATACACCCACTTACATCTAATTGCCTTCTTTTCCTTATAAGCAATGGCACTAACTTCCATATTACATTTGCATCCAATGCTACCATCTCCTCATTCATGGCATCTTTCCATTTTTTATTTCCAAGTGCCTACTCAAAATAAGTGGACTCCAACTCCTATATTTCTTTAACCATGTAAGCATAATGATGGGCTATATATCTATAATATCTCAAATTGTCATGAGGGTACCTAACCCTCATGGACTTGTATACACGTGGATCACTGCCAAGTGTCCTCAAAATAGCCTTGGTTCTCCTTACACCAGGAGTAACCACAGATGGAATGCCAAGCTCCTCAACATCAAGGCTGTGCTCAGAGCCACTATAGTTACTATCCGCATACGAGTGACTTGCTCTGACAGATCAAGCACAAAAGGTTAATCTAACTTTTCCTTCCCATTGCATGATGCATGTGTACCTAATCTGTCCTCCACTTCATGTGACCATGGACAAGTGACCGGATCCACTACTAGAGGACTCTCTAGGTCCACTAAGCACCTGTGATTACTACTCTACATTTGGTGCAACTTCAATTCTTCTTACATCTATATCTTCTGTTGCCTTCATTATTGGTGCATATTAGCTATTTACCTCATCAAAGACAACATCTTTGCTTACTCACATCTCACAAGTGGTATGGTTATAACATCCACCATAGCCTTTCTGCTCTAAAGCATAGCCAATGAAGATGTATTTCTTTGCCTTCGGATCCAACTTTATTTTCAGTTCATCAAGAATATGCATATATGTAATACACCCAAACACTTTCAAGTGAGACACATCCAGTTTTATGCTTGTAAACTTATGTTCACACATCATACCATGAACAAATGCAATGGGGAACCTGTTCATAATGTACACAACAATTGTTACTAATGCTTCTACCCAAAAATAATGTGGCATATTCTTTTCAAACTTTAAGGCTCATGCCACTTCTGTAATGTGTCTATTTTTTCTTTTTGCAACATCATTCTGTTGTTGCGGAGTGTACCTACATGTAGTCTCTCTTGATTCCCTTCTTTCTCAAGAAATCACTGAACTCATCGAAGAAATACTCTCCCTCATTGTTGAACAAAAACATTTTATTTGTATGCCTCTTTCCTTCTCAACAAGACTTTAAATCTCTTAAAATGAGCAAACACCTCACTTTTCTCCTTCAAGAAATTAACCCACACTTTCCTAGTGTGATCACATGAATGTAACATAATATCTGCAACCTACAATTGTAACAATCTTGGTTGGTCCCCATACATCTGAATGTATAGCATCTAATGGCTTTTGGAAAAGTATGTTTGGCTTGCTTACCAAGTTGGCATGCTTCACATACTTTATGCATACCATCAACCTTAAACTTTGGCAAACCTGCAATAATATTTTGGGCTTGCATAATTGTATATTCACATGACCAATGTGCGTGTTCCATATGTTAATATCTGCAATGAAACTTGTTCCATGCACACACATGGCTACCTTTACCTCAGGCATGTTCACATCAAAAGTAAACATCTTGTAATTTCTATTACCCTTTGCAACCAAGTGATATTAATTTTTGAAGTCTTCCACAAAACATCCTTGAGGATTAAACCTCACTTGCAGACATTGCTCAACCATTTGTCCAATAGAAACCAGGTTCTTTGTAATATTTGGAACATGAAGTACATATGCCAATAACTTCATTTTGCCATCCTGCTATAGACAAGGCACTTTACGAATATGCATAATGGGATGCACAATATCATCACCTATTCCACATAACCTAGTTTTTCCATTTTCTACATGTCTCTGAAACCACTCACCATGACGAGTCATCTGGTTAGAGGTGCTTGAATTCACATACCATACTTTACGAATATGCATAATGGGATGCACAATATCATCACCTATTCCACATAACCTAGTTTTTCCATTTTCTACATGTCTCTGAACCACTCACCATGACGGGTCATGTGGTTAGAGGTGCTTGAATTCACATACCATATATCTTAGATCCTAACACATCTCTTGTTGTGGATCTAAGCATGTGATGCATCACAAATAGCTGTTCACTTTTGTCGTCACCACCCTATTTACTAGATGATGTATAATTATCTTGCTGCAACATTCCATTTTTAATGTCATTCTACTTTTTAAAGAAATCCTTTGCAATGTGCCTTGATTTTCCACAATAATAGCACTCTATGCTATTTTCACTCTCATTTCTTTAACAAAACCACCTTGCCCTCTCTCTGGCTCCCCCCGACTCTAGACTGGCCTCTTCCACCTGTGTATGATTATTGTTGCTTTTACAAATCATTGGACTATTATTGTCCATAATTTTGGTTTCCATGTCAGCCACCATCTTGGCCTCAACCACAACCTCTACCTCTACCTGAATTCGAGTAGAAGTCATGTTCTCATATATTCTTGCTTTTTATGAAGAACAGTCCTCACCTAGAGACTTTTCTTCAGCATAGACACCAAGTCTCAAAAGTTGGGAACATTCTCTCTAATTACAATGGTCTTGAATGGCTTGTACTCTTTGCCAAGCCCATACAGATGCTCACTACATCATCACCTTCCACCGATACATTGATAGACCCAAGGGATTCAACAATGCCCTTGATATTTAAAGTAGACTCATTTTGATAAACATGCTTTTCTTCTCCACAGTATGCAACTCTTGTTTTAGTTGTAGTTTCCTTGCCTTTGTGTTGGTCTAGAATATTTGCACTAGGTTTTTTCCATGTAACTGTTGAAGTGTTGGAATCCTGTATGTGTCTTATCATTATGTTTGTAACACTGATTGAAAGACAATACATGAATTTTCTTGCACCATGGTTCCAGTCCTTGAATTCCTTTATATCTAGTGGAGTGACATTCTCTTCAGGCAACTCTGGAGGCTCCTCATTGTCTCCTTTGACATAGTTCCAAAATCCTTTATCCATTAGGAAATTGGTCATTCTAAACTTCCAAGCATGGAAGTTGTTCTTTTCCATCTTCTCAATCTGATTGATTCCGTCAGACATGTTTGCCTACAACAACCAAAAACCTGTAAACAGATAATTTTTGTATGCAACCTGTAACATAACAATATCTTATGTAATTGTCAATGTACTTCAACACAACCTGCATGTCACTAGATGTGATTAGAGTACATGTACATACACTCAAGATCAATAATACATATGAAAACAATGTTTGCACTCCCAAAATGCATTATTGCTGCACTACAATAACTAGATTTCGAGTAGAGACAGTTCTTAACCAGAACTGCACACGAAAACACCCTGCAGAGTGATCGAATGGAGATCAAAACGCGATTTTGGCACAAACTTTTAGTACGAAGTATTGCGCATCTTACAAGCACCTCCTCAATTGGAGATGAGTAGCTCCAAGAGGTACCCAGAGAGTGTTATACCTAAACAAGAAGGGAAAGAGATGATGATTTTCTTACTCGTGTACCTCTTCCTTGCTTGATTTTTTCTTGCCTCTTGCTTTCCTCTTTAGCTCTCACACAAACCGAAGCTATGATACCATAAAGAAAATGTGGGGGAGAGGGAGCTTGAGTTCCTTCTTACAAGAAAACACACACAAGAGAGCAAAAGAGACAAGAGATAGATGGATGGCTAGATTTTCTTCTATCTTCTTCTCTTGTTTATAACCATATAACTAAAAAGATAAGAGTACGTATTATAAGGGAAAGTACTCTTCTACAGTAACATACAATGTGGTCGGCCCATAGTGTGTGACCTTGGCTGACATAACTCTAGTATATGAGCTTGACTATATGATCTTGCCTCCTTAGCTCTCACACAAACCAGAGCTATGATACCATAAAGAAAATGTGGGGGAGAGGGGGCTTGAGTTCCTTACAAGAAAACACACACACAAGAGAGAGAAAGAGACAAGAGATAGATGGATGACTGGATTTTCTTCTATCTTCTTCTCTTCTTTATAACCATAAAACTAAAAAGATAAGAGTACATATTATAAGGGAAAGTACTCTCCTACACTAACATACAATGTGGTCGGGTGTGACCTTGACTATATGAGTTGGCACTATAACTACTATGAGATAACTCTAGTACTCCAAAGTGGTTGTCACATAGCCTATCATCCATTGGCGGCATATCAACCATAATATCACCAACCATGCTAGTGGCATGTGTAGAAGCTATCACCTAGGCGGGTTATCAATGTTCGCAACACTAGTTGAGCTCAATATCTCAACATGTTCGAGTCAAAGGTTGTGAAATTAATATTAAGTCATTTTTTATGCCTCAAAAGATGGGATATGAATGGATTCGGGAACCATATTCAAAGGCTACTTTACATGATGATGGGACTATGGAGAAGGATGCTTTAGGCACATAATTTATGGATCAAAAATATGGGATGTGAATGGATTTGTGAATCATATACAAAGGCTACTTTACATGATGGGACTATGGAATACAAGGTAGAAGGATGCTTTAGGCACATAAATTATCTTCATACATCAAGCATTGGATTTCCATATTCTCATGTGAACATTTCAAGTTGCAGTGATTTTTGTATGAGATTGTATAAAAAGTCTTACAATTGAGAAGAGATGAGCCAAGCAAAGAGGTCAAGGAAGGCAGTTAGATTACCTCACAATCGAAGCGCTGAAAATGCTACTTTTGAGTGTAGGAAAAACTTGAATGAAGAAAAAAGAAAGTTGTGGTGGAAAAGATAAAAAATAGTAATGTTGTCAGTGAGAATTAGGGCTTTGAAAGAATCAAGTTCAGAATGTATCAATAGGAAAGATGTTTGACATTTTTGTAACACCATATTTGAATCTCATGGACAAGAAAAGTTTGGTGAAAAATCAACCTTGTGGGATTCGTTTCAAGAGGTGGCACAAAACACATTACGATCAAAGCAAGGACAAAGGTTTAGAGAGCCTACAAAAATTGTATATGAATTTATTAAGCTATGGGGTGGTCCACATTTACATGACTTCTTAAGCGTAAACCTTAGAGGCCCATCTTTGTCTACCACTAGAAGGCAAGGAAGGAAGGTAATTGAATATAATTGTGGTGAGCACGAATACATCTTAGATGTTGTTGGGAAGATTTATATGGATGCAAAGAAAAGATATGGAGTTCTATTTATAGTGCTAGTTATCATAGTGGAAGATGAGACAAGCATCAAGCATCGCATAAGGTAATTTCAGCTTTCTATGCATTCTACTTTCAGCTCTATCATCTAGAGATTTGTAATTGACATGTTTGAAAATATGAGGAAAATATTGAACTCTCTAATCTTGTGTAGATGGAATCCAAAATATGACACCCTAAGGGGTTATGTGGGATCAATGCTCATCAAATGACTCCATTGTTGTTGGTAAAGCTCAGGGGTTCACCTACAAATTTGTAAGTATAGCACGTGAGTTCAAATGAAGGGGTTTATAATTTAAAATTTAAAGGTAAATTTATAGAAATGCATTTACAAAAGGGTTTTTTAAACTGATTAAAAAAACTTGTAAGTTCATAAAGAAAAAGGGGTCATTTTATTCATGAAAAATTCATATTAAGTAAGGGGTTTTTTAAATACCCCTTGAATGCATGTGATATATAGGGTTTCTTAGTAATGCACCCCCCAAGTGGCGAAGGCTCACAAGGATACTCAAATATTATAGATGCCTTTCAAAATCATAGTATAGGACATTATGCTAGACTTTTGATTATTAACCCTTTCAAAATCACAATATAGGACATTAATCCTCTTCATGATCGTCTTCCATGATTGGCTTTGGTTATGCATTGCACATGTAATCGTTTTGATAGTGGTTTTGTAAGAAACCAATGGAGTCTTATGGAAACATTGTGGAATGCAAATCTAAAGTATGAAGTTGAACCCATAATTGGACATGCTTTAGATGGGGATAGTGCAAGCTGCTGCTTAAAGATTATTTGGAGAAAAGTGATAAGAATTTTTTTGTCAATTGGTGTGGGTGGAATTTGAGAAAAAAAAATATAGGAGGAAATGTGTATGGCCTTCATGATCAGGACTTTGTACATTGTGGAAAGAAGCTTACAAGTCCACTTGATAGTCCTTTTACAAGTAGCAATTGGACATGTTTGGATCACAATAAATCATGTCCCTATTGTTTATAAATCTTTTTCAATTAAGGAGCATACCTACGAGATGGATATATTCAAAGGAATGATTAGAAAAATTGGGGAAAATCTCAAAGAATTGCAAGTAGGAAAGTACAGAAATGTTTGAGACAACTAAAAGAAGTATGTAAGGGACTAAGGCATATTTAAGGATCGTTGCTAATTATATTGATATTTTCTTTTCATTATATTTAAACTTGAAGGAACATGTGGTACTTGTAGCCAAGGTAGTTTTCTTCTTCAAAATTTGGTGGCTATGGATTCATCACCATCCAGCCTACTCCTTGAAGAAAAAATTCATCAGTAAAGAGGCTTACACGGATCGCATATTTTCTTGCCACTTTGTTGTATTTCTCATAAAGAGATTTCAAGATTTTTATCCTAATCTCAAGTGTTCACTACATGTTACTAGCTCTAACACTGCTAAAATCTATTTTAGTAAAATTGGAGGCATGATCGGACAAGAAAGATCATTTGATCTTGGCATTCTTCTACATATTGCCATGCATGAGTGTTTTGAAAATGGCCTAACTTTATATAGGACCCATAAAAATCAAGAGCACATATGGAAGATCTAAACAAACAAGAACAGACACGTGAAATAGATCTAAATGACTACAAGAGTGTTTCTTTTGATGCAAAGCTAATTGATGTGTTGAAGGAAGGCTTATAGCATGCTCACATACTATGTGAGTCTGTGGGGTTGAAGCCTAGCAAGGTTAAAGACTTGAAATGGGGGTTTCAACCTTGGCTAGATACATGGTCTACCTAGTCTAGCTAGATGTTGAAATGGAGGAAGCTGATGAGAAAGATGACTTTATGGAGCCATGTAGTGTGAAGAAGACTCTTTGGAAGAGGATAGCAATGAAATTAAGGAGGTTCTTGCACTTAGTGAGATTTGACATGAAATTGATGACATTTTGAATGAAACAAGCAACACAACTGCCACCATTGAGAGGAACATTAGCCCTGTTGTTGAGGTGGATGGAAAGTTCATTTTCAAGTCAACATTGGTGAGCCAACTCAATGGATGCCCAACCTTGTCAAAACATAGACTCACAAGGGTAAATTACTTTAGTGAGATGCAATAAAAGCATAATCGTCAAATGGAAATTTATTTGGTATAGGTTGTGATTGTGATGTCTACTTTCATGATGACACAAAAGGACAAGCAAATAAATACACATAAAGAAATGGCAAAGCTAGAAGCTCAAGGAAGATGGATGCAACTCATGATACATGGTACATAGGATACATGGTACATAGGAAGAGTTCAAAAGATGAGAAACAAAGTAGGAGGGAGGCACGTGGATTATAAGCATGGCTTTGATTTGACAGATAGGCCCCAAGGTTTGGAAGTTTAGCTTGGCTAATATTAAAGGGTGAAAGGAGCACAAATGTTCACATAAAATTTTACTGACTTAAACATGGTGGACATTGAGATGGTTATTACACCAGCAAACTTGACATATAATGCAAGAATGGATAAGTACCAGCTAGATGAGAACAATTACAAAGTTTTTAATTACTTCTTAAAAAGTGTTGAGAGTAAGTTTATTGTTCGTTTTCATGTAAGTGGAAACTTTCAAGAATATTTCTTATAATGTGTTAGATCATCCTTGGCTGATTATGGTTTTAGATAATGATTCTTCACATCTATCACAAAAGGATTTGGGCTAATTCTTGAGGTGAAAAGTTTGCACTGTTTGTTAGTCAATTACCTTTAGATAAACTTGAATACAAAATTTTTTTTAACTTTTTCTTCTTACATGAAGCCTATCAAATTATTATTCATGAAAAAATAGGGCAGTATCTTATATTACATCAAAATACTATAGCAGATATAGTACTCATAGATGTGGATGTTTCAATACGGTTTGTAGCATATGTCTATAGCTCTCCTATAGCTTTAGCTTGAGCTATATCTTTCTCAATATTTTTGACAAGTACATACTCCATACTATTCTTTAAAAAGATTAGATTATTATAAAACCAATTCTTGTCTACACTTACACACATTATTTTGTTTGTTTCTATTGTTTAGGTATTTTTGTGGATCATGTGGACAATTTTGTGATGCCAAGAGGTCAATTTGTAGCCCTAAATTTTAAAACAATTTCAAAGACTACGTCTATGGGTGGCTGCTGTATAGGTACTATGTAACATTCATTAATGACCACACGAGGAAAGTGTGGGTGTATTACATGAAGGAGAAGAGTGAAGTTTTCACTCATTTTCAAAATTTCAGAGTGAATCATACAGGGCATCATGTGAAGTGCCTAAGGTCAGATGGGGGGGGATTTTCTTACAGAAGAATAGCATTCAGAGATAGTTTACATGTAGATACACTCCGCAAAAAAATGGAGTTGCTAAGAAAAAAAAAGGCACATTTCAAAGATAGCACAAGCATTGATGATAGAGAACAATATGCTACCTAACTGTTGGGATGAAGTTTTTTCCATAGCAGTTTATATCATGAACAATACCCATACTACAACCATGATGTAATGCCAGAGGAGATGTTTAGTGGCAAGAAACATGATTTGTCTCACTCGAAAGTTTTTGGATGCATAATTTATGTGCATGTGCTAGATGAGTTGCGTGTACAAAGCTGGATCCAAAGGTAGAAAAATGTGTGTTTATTATATATTCTCTTAAACAAAAGGGATATAGATGCTATAACCCTACTACATGTGAGTTGAGAGTAAGAAGAGATGTTGTGTGTTTGATGAAATGAGTAGCTGGTATGCTATGAAAAAGATGTTGGGGTTGATGTAATTGGAAATGTGATTGCACAGAATGCAAGTTAACAATCACAGCCATTGAGTGGACCTAGAGTCCTCTTGTGTTGGGTCTATTGATAGACCATGGAGTGGCAGCACATGGAGTGGCAGGCTGCGTCAAAATACCATTCCTCAGAATGCAATCGGTACAACACAAAAAGGCAAAGAGAAGGTTGGTGAGACTCTTGGTATGCTTGACATTTCTATAGGGCATTCTTCTGTGTGATGAAGAGTCTTGGCTCGGAGAAGAGCCTTAATGATGAGCTTGGAATTCCAACTATTAGAACACCTAGTGTAAGAAAGGAAAGAGAAGCTGCAAAAATACCAGGCAATGATCATGGACAACGTAGGTCAGGGAGATTCAGAAAACCTATGGACAAGTTGACATATGATGGTTATGCCACTCATCATTATGCATATATGGATAAAGTTATGCAAGATGTTGAGCCCACATATTTTGAAGAAGCTTTTGGGAATTTAGATTGGGAGAAAGCCATGGATAAAGAAATGGCTACATTGGATAAAAATGAGACCTGGGAATTTGGTGCCATTGCTTGATGACAAGAAGGCTATTGGATGCAAGTGGGTGTACAAAATAAAGCACAACTCAGATGGAAGTATTAGCATGTATAAAGCAAGATTGGTTGCCAAAGGTTATGCTCAAACTTATGGCATTGATTATGAGGAGATGTTATTGTAGTGGCTACATCAAAAGGATGGGTTTTATAGCAAATGGATGTTAATAATGTGTTCTTGCATGGTGATTTGCAACAAGAAGAAGTGTATATGGATCAGCCACACTAGGTTATGAAGATGTGGGTCGCCTTGATTATGTTTACAAGTTGCGTAAAGCTTTATGTGGCTTGAAATAGGAACCAAGAGCATGGCATGATAAAATAGCACAATATCTTATCACCATTGGATTTCATGTGGCAGATACTGATCATTCACTCTATGTGTGGAAGAGTGATAAGGGCTTTGTGGTCACCATAATCTATGTGGATGACTGGATTGTTGGGGGTGATAGTAGTGAAGAGGAAGTTGAGAGTGTGAAATGTCTCCTCAAGAAGAAATTTGACATAAAGAATTTGGGTGAGTTGAGGTACTTCCTTGGCATTGAGGTTATTAGGAAACAACCAAGGCGTATTGCTCAGAGAGGCAGTATGCATTAGACATGCTATCCAAATATGGTATAGCTTGTTTGTAAGCCAATTTCTATGCCATTAGATTCAAATGGCAAGTTGAGTGCAATTATGGGTGAGATGGAGAACCCCAATATGTACAGGAAGATAGTGGGTAGCTTGATTTATATGATGACCACCAGGCTAGATTTGAACTACACAGTTAGATTGCAAAGTCAGTTTATGCAGGTTCCTTGGAAGCCACATTTGGATGGTGTGAGGCACACATTGCACTATGTGAAGTCTACAATATACTATGATCTCTTTTATGAGGTTGGTACAGATTTGCAGGTGTTTGGATACACCGCTGGTAGTATCCAAATATGAGATATCCCAATGAATTTATGTTCTCCTTTGGGATTGGTGCTGTGACATGGAGTAGCAAGAAGTAGCCAACAATTGCCTTATCGAGTACAAAGGCAGAGTATAGGGGTGCTGCAATGGCACCATGTGACGTAGCTTGGTTTCACAAGATACTTAGTGATTTGGGGCTATAGGTTGATAGACAGGTTGTCATCTATTGTGACAACCTTAGCAATATGGAATTGGGACATTGATCTCATGTATGCTATTTTCACGAAAGCCCTGAGAGCAGAGAAGCTTCATAAATTTTAGACTATGCTTGGAGTCCTAGAGGGGGAGTGTTGAGCTTGAGGGGGAGTGTTGAGATGTCAAGCTCAACATGAGCTGACACTTATGATATGCGTGGGTGACCGTTTCTACCACTTGCATCACTGGCGTGTGGATGCTGACTTGATAGATATTTGCCCCAGTGATTCTACAGCTAGACTACACCAGCTACTAGTCTACCATTAAGTTATGGCATACTTATCTTGCCAGCTCAGTCACTTAGCATGTTCACATTATGGACTGCATGTACATAGTACTTTAGTACTTATGTTGTATTTCCCTTATCTTTTGGTAGAACCATTTTGTTGAGAAGAAGAAGAAGAACAATTTTTAGCCTCTCATCTTGTGTGTTCTCTTCTAGGGTTTGTGTGAGTGTGTGTGCGTATGTGTGCTTGCAAGATCTCAAGCTCTCTTCCTCACTACATCTTTTCACTTGGATGGGTATTCAAGATATAATCAAATTTCCATTGCTCTAAAGGATCAAGAAAAAAATGTTTTTGTCACAAAACACAGACTTTATGCTTATAAAGTCACGCCATTTGGCTTGACAAATGCACCAACCACATTTCAACGACTTATGAACACTACCCTTAAAGATTTTCTAAGGACATTTCTTGAAGCTTTCTTAGATAATATGTGCATTCATTCATCATGAAAGGATAATTTATCGCATTCATGAAAGGTATTTGAAAAATGCATACTCTATCGCCTATCTCTAAACCCATTTAAATGCCAATTCTAGGTTAAACACAGAGTCATCTTAGGATATAGTGTCCAAAAAAAGGATTTCCACATATGAGAGTAAAATCAAAATTCTCTTGGAGTTACCCCCACCTTGGAAGGAGCATTAATCCTTTTTATGAAAGGTATTTTAATGATGCAGACTTTATCACCTATCTCTAAACCCATTTAAACGCAAATTTTGGGTTGAACATGGAGTCATCTTAGAGGACATATAGTGTTCAAAAATGGAAAGAGGAAAATCAAAATTATCTTACAATTACCCCCACCAATAAAATACAAGGGAGTCTAAAGGTTTATGGGACATGTAGGCTTCTACAAGCGATTCATCCTCTTCTATGCAGAGATTGCACATTCCTTGACAAAGCTTCTCATCATATTTGAGTGGATGAAAGAATTCCAACAAGCCTTTGACACGTTAAAGAAAGATTTGGCTAGCGCTCCCATACTACAAGTGTTAAATTGAGATGTTATCGTCCATGTGCATATTGATGTGTCTAAAAATATTCTTGAGCCTAAGCTATGGATCTAAACCCACCCAACACCTAGAAAATAAATACTCTCCTTAACTCCCAAAACCAAGCCCAACAAGAAAAGGACCTATATGAGTGTACATCTATGTTCACTATCTGCCACCATGAGTATGCAATGCAATCCCACCAATGCTCATCAAAACCATAGACCACGTAAGACCACAACATGTTTATTTAATTTATCATTGACAAATGAAGGGAAATAAGGAATGATATGTTAATATTGCAAGATATAACCAAAGAATATGCTCATTTATAATATTTTTGCACGTCGTCAATTGATTGATAGTGTTTCCACAATGAAACTAGGGTGTTGTTATATATCACAAGAACATGAATTTGATATCACAAGAAAGGTAAATTAAAATATCTTATCTTCTTGTTTGTTCCCCTGATGCCTTAGGTTGTACTCGACTCCTTTCATTGTGTGTCTTCTTCTTTTTTTAAGGGAGAGGAGGTTTCTCACAAACTGCCGCATATGCAATCAACATAATCCTATATAGTGTGTAGGGCTCTAAATTTTTAGGGTATATATACAATATTGAACTTATTTTTTCTTCATCAAATAAACGAGAGTGAGGGGGAGAGAGAGAGAGATATCTCCTCCGCGGCTCTTTGTGTGCACGATTTGTAGCTCTCGGCGTGGCTGTCATTTCTGTGTCTTGGCATGGCTACTCTTGCTTGTCATTCTATTATCCACCCTATTTGTGGCTCTTGGCATTGGTATCATTTCCTATTGGTTCCTGTGCCATTATTTAGTGCAATGTTGTTGTTTGCCTTAGCGGAATTGTGTGCATTACGTCAATGCTATTGATTGCATCCCTCCCTTTTTTGTCGCCCAATCGAAAAAGCAATGTTTCGCCTCTTTAAGAGGCCCTTTTAAAATTGCTAATGTGCCCCTTCTAAGATTCATAATAATAATTTCTCATCGCCCAACTAATCAACCCACTCATTACCCCTCCTAATTACAAACTAATTAACCTAAAATGTCAATTACACCTAACTCTCTGCCCAAGTTGCAATGTCTTTCCACACTTGTGATTAAATGACCTTACCCTGATGGTGTATAGCACTAGTTAATCCAACCTTATTGATCTCTGCTCATGATAATACCCATCCACTTTAATCCATAAATTCATTATCCCTCCGTCTACCTTAAATTGAATAGTATCACTAATTGAGACCTAATCTTTTTTATGGTTGCATTGTGTGGCGAATCAACTCAACCCTTGGTCAAGTGCTCGGATATATTGATATAACACTTAGAAAATTTGTTCCCAAAAGCATTTTCTCATTACACTATTACTTTGCGATCACTCCTATCTCAAAATACCATCATATTTTGTTTGTCTTTTCAAACACGATGACATTACTGTATCTCTTTACATGTGATACCATCACAAAATGGTCCTCTTCATGGGCTTGTGTCCCTTTGACATGGTGTATCTTCTCTTCTCATTTTATTTTGTGAAGTTGCACTCCATCTTGTGCTTGCTTTGCTGACAATCCTCATCCCTATCAAAATAGCTCCTCAAGGCTAATCAAGTGAGATCATCATTGGTGTGAGATAAGTATTATGCGAGATACACATAACAGTAGTAAATGGACATGAGCGGACACAAAACACATGCATGCATGTAGTGCTCACATAATATGTCCCTTATACAAGCTTCTCATCATATTTGAGGAGGGAAGAATGCCAACAAGCCTATGAAATGTTAAAGCAATGTTTGGCTAGCGCTCCCATACTACGATTACCAAACTAGGATGCTATCTTCCATGTGCATATTGATGCTTCTAACTTTGCAATTGGATACATCCTAGCCCAGCCAAGTGAGCATAAACTAGACTACCCCATAAGTTTTGCCGGCTTGACAGTTGTATGAGGCTGAGATAAATTATACCACCACAGAGCATGAAGGTTTAGGAATGGTATATGCTATGAAGAAATTCTGACAATACCTTCTAGCTACTAAATTTGTTTTCATGTTGATCATCAAGCCTTGCTATACTACGTCAAAAAACCGTGCTCCACAAGAAGAATCACTAAGTGGTTAAGTCTTCTTGAATTTGATTTCAAAGTGGTGGTACGGCATGGCAGCATACATACTCCCTTCTGGTAATGAGGTCTCAACAGGGGGTTGCCCAAGAGTTCACCTCAACTTAAAAGACAAGGAATGATAGAGAGCACACACACAGGAGAAAACCCTAATGTATTCATGTAACCCTAATGTATTCATGTAACCCTAACCATAGAGGGAAGCCATATCCACTCTCACATAATGCATAATAGAAGAAGACTACATAACCACACACTACAAGTATTGTATCCACACACAAGTAACCTCATCTAATTCCCACACACTTTGGCTAGCTAGACATGGCCATTTATTACCACACACTAAAAGTATTGTATCCACACAAGTAGCCCGATCTAATTCCCACACACTTTGGCTAGCTGGACACGGCCATTTATTACCACACACACTACTATCTACCATGCTAGCACATATCATGCCTGGCACCAACTGTCATCGACGAGCTTGTAATCTCAACAACCCCTCTCAACCTCATGATGTATGGTGGTAGATGTAGATGAGCTTGGATTGTCTCAACACTCACTCTCAAGCTCATCACATGTACTCCCAACATAGTATGGAGGTACTCAAACTTGTCTTTCCCAAGTGGCTTCGTAAAGATGTCGGCAACTTGCTCTTCAATCCACATACTACTTGCTCTTCAATCTTCGCATACTTCAAATCCATATACCATCCAAAACTTTCTCTCCGAGTGACAAAGTGATAATGAGCTTGTGTTTTGTTTGTGCATGAAAAACTGGATTACTAGCCAACTGTATGATTCTCATGTTGTCACAATGTATGACAATCTTGTCCTTATTAATAGGCTCACCCAAATCTGTCAGGAGTTTCTTTAGCCATATTCCTTCACATGCCGCTATGGCTACACCTCTATACTCAGCCTCTGTTGGATAAAGCAATAGTAGGTTGCTTCTTGCTGCTCCAACTCCATTGCACTACCAAATGTAAAGGCATAACCACCACAGGTAGACCTCCTGTCCAATTTGCATCTGTGTAGCCATAAACATCTAAGCCTTTAGTAAAATAATAAAAGGGACCATAATAAGCAGTGGTATAGCGTATGATCCTTTTCACTACATCCAAATGAGGCCCTTTGCATAAACTGGCTTACTAGCACTACTGCATAACTCAAGCCCAGTCGTGTAATGGGCATGTAAATGAGGCTACCATTCTTGCACATAGATGGATCTTCTGACTCATCACCAACATCAGCCCTCAACCTGACATTTTGCTCCAAGGGGTACTCATATACTCATATGCTTACACCTAGTCATGCTATATCTAGCCAACATGTCCAATGCATACCAACACTGAACTAGCCATATTCTTGCATGATCTTTCACTACTTCAATGGCAAGAAAATATATCATGTCACCCAAATCCTTCATGTCAATTGTACACTCAATGACTTATTGTAGCATGATCTCCTGTCATAATCAAGTCATCAATATAGATGACTACCACAACTATGCCATGATCTGTCTTCTTCACATAGAGTGATGAATCTACCATAGGCACATGAAATCCAAGAGAGATGAGATATCAACTTATCTTGTCACTCCAAGAAGCATGAGGTGCTTGCTTTAGGCCATAAAGTGCTTTTCTTTAGCCTGCATATATGAATGGGGTACTTTGGGTGTACATAACTAAGACATCTTTTTCAGCCAGCACCTGGAAAAAATGCCACAAAACTTTATGAAGGCTTTGTAAGATTCCTCCCTCCAGCTTTTAAGGTATAAAGGTGTAAGAACCTCCCCTTCTATTCTTGTAATTATTCCCCTCTCTGAAATAGAAGAAAGATCTTGTTTTACCCTGTTTCGACCTAGAGAGAGAAAAAGTTTAGAGAGATAATCTTAAATTAAGATATCTTTGGATATAACAATCCTCCTAGTGTCTAAAATGGATTCCCTTGAAACAAAAATTCAAAATGAACTTTCTAATGTGCATTTGGAATTAATTAAAAATGTGTATAAAGGACCTTAGCCTAAGGGTCTACATTTTAAGAAATTTTTGGATTATGGTTCAATTAGGGTTCCAATGGGCCAATTGGATTAATCCAAGTGTTGGAATGAGATAAATCCAAAGAATAAAATAAAATACCCAAAAATTTAGTAAATGCTCACATAAGATGAAGAGTTGACTGAGTACAAGGTTTATTAGTTAAAAACTATGAGATTACTAAAACAATGAGATATTTTAGAATAATGATGCATTTTTGACACCTTGGTAAAGAGAGGGGGACTCTTGAGGTAGGTGCCTATTTCACACACATGGAAGGGTTTTGAATTTAAAAAAAATTGATATTTTTATCTCTCCTCTCTCCTAGTTCAAACCAAATCAAAAAGGGAGCCAAACTGGTCCAAATCTTGTCCAAATTGAGTTAAACTGAACCTGAATAATTCTAGAACCCATTTGGACTTGGCTAGTGACCTCCCTCACCTATATATAGATCCTTGGTATTTTGTAAAAAAAACTGTGAAATATACCATGCCAATATTACATTAAAATAATGATATTTTCTAGTATCCCTTAAAAATCCTCTACTTTTGGAGAACTTGGGGCCTCTCTCTCTCTTCAACAACTCTTGGAGCTTAATAAACCAATTGATTGGTTGGGGGCTTCACTTCTAAATAAAGAAGCAAACTAAACCTAAAGGTAAGAAGGAGTTTCATGGTTTTTGATTATATTCTCAAATGATTTCACTTCTCAACCCCTCTCAAGCTTGAGAAGTTTCTAATTAATTATTTTTAATACAAATCAAGCTTTCCCTAAGAATTGTAATGAATAATTAAGAAAAAAGTTAATCTTTATGCTTAATTAGAATGCTTTTTATGTATATCTCTCTCTCCCAAAAGAATAGTCATTCCTATGACTAATTCTTTAGCAAATGAATGCTTCTCATTGATAAATTCTTAATTCAAAATCAAACTCTAAGTTTGTTAAGCTAGAGGTTAAGAAAATAGCTTTTTTATGCTTTTATGATAGTAAAATAATGGTAAATTCTTATAAGTAGTTAAAAAACTACTTTAAGTGATTATAAATGTGAAAGAGATAAAGCCTATCATTTTGAGAAAAGAAGAATAGTAGAAATAGCCTAATCTGGTAGATTAATCATAATTAAGATTATGATTATAGCTAAATTTATGTTTGAATTCCATAAATTGGATTTAAGTTTATGAATAGATCTTCTATCATAATTGTATTGCAGTATGTTATTCTTTTGTAGAAAAATTAAAAATTATCAATAATAGCAGCAGCCAAGCTATGGTAAAATTTTTAGAAAATAATACGTATTTTATTTTTATGCATAATGCTAAAAGAGGACTTCCTACCATATTCTAGTATTGGACATCCTATGCTAAAAGAATTATTTTCATCAAATTCATGGGAAACTAATTTTTAGTGTTTATGCATAAATAATTAATTAAAGAAAAGAGAAAATTTTTGTAATTTTATTTTTATGCAAAAAGAGAAATTTCCATAATAATGGAGATCCATGTAATTAAATGGAAAAAGAGAAATTTTGGTATATTAAAATAATGGATAATTTTATTTAATTTTGAGAGGAATTTTAGATAAATTTATTTTATGCATGAGAAATATTTAGATGATAAAAGAGGAATTCCCATGACATTTGGAATTCAATCATTTAAATGGTAAAACTGGAATTCTTGGCATATTTGAAATAATATATATTTTTATTAAATAAAAAAGGAATTTTAGATAAATTTATTTTATGATAAAAGAGGAATTCCCATGACATTTGGAATTCAATCATTCAAATGCAAAAGAGGAATTTCCATGATATTTGAGATCCAAGAAATTAAATGGTAAAAGAGAAAGTTTTAGCATAATTCCAATTATGAGTATTATCAAAAGTGGAATTTTGAGCATTATTAGTTTTATTGGAAAATATGGGTAGAATTGATTTTTATAAATCCCATTAATCTTTTACTCAAAAGAAGAATATTGAATATATTTCACTTGAGAAATTTGAGAAAGAATATGAAAATATCCGTTGAGAAAAAGTACCTTTAACTAGGCCAAGCAATTGGCAGAAATTTAAAAAAAGTCCCATCATTATCGTCGAAGTAGAAAAAGTTACTAAATGTGATTACAATGTGAATAAGATGTGATAGGATGTGAGTGGATGTGATAAGATGTGAATGGAGGTGATAAGATGTGAGTGGATGTGATAAGATGTGAATGCGATGTGATAAGATGTGAGTGGATGTGACAAGATGTGAATGCGATGTGATAAGATGTGAGTGGATGTGACAAGATGTGAATGCGATGTGATAAGATGTGAGTGAATGTGATAAGATGTGGATGGGATGTGATGTGATGTAAATGGATGTGGATGTGAATGTGATGAGATGTGGATGGGATGTGATGTGATGTAAATGGATGTGGATGTGGATGTGGATGTGGATGTGAAGAGATGTGGATGGGATGTGATGTGATGTAAATGGATGTGGATGTGGATGTGGATGTGGATGTGGATGTGAAGAGATGTGGATAGGATGTGATGTGATATAAATGGATGTGGATGTGGATGTGAAGAGATGTGGATGAGATGTGATGTGATGAGATGAGATTAAGATGTGATGATATGTGAAAGGATGTGATGAGATGAGATTGAGATGTGATGATATGTGAAAGGATGTGACCTCATGTAAATGGATGAGAATGAGATGTGGACGTGATAATATGATGTGGATGTAATGAATTGGATGGATGTGAATGGATGCGATGAGATGTGAATGGATGTGAATGTGATGTGATGTAAATAGATGTGAATGGATGTGAATGTGATGTGATGTAAATAGATGTGAATGGATGAGATGTGATGTAAATGGATATGATGTGAATGGATGTGATGTGATGTGATGTGGATATGGGTAGATGAGAATGGATGAGATGTGATGAGGAAAGATGTGGATAGATGTGATGAGATGTAATATGATGTGATTGGATGAGAATGGATGAAGTCGATGGGAATACATATATGACTGGATGTGGAATAAACAATGTGAATTGATATAGAAGAATGTGGAATAACAAGAAATGATGTGGAACAATGTGAAAAGATGAGAGTTCGTTAGAAATTGTATATATGACCTGTTTTTAAATGACTGTTTTATGTCAAGAATGCCAGGAAAGCATTTTGACCATCTTGTGAGAATGAGGTCATGGAGACCTAATTGATAAAGTTACAACAGCTGACGTCAACAGATGACGTCTCACGTAGCAAGGTCGCTCGACCGAGGTCTTGACCAACCTCGGTTGGATTTAAATGGTGAGCTTTCGGTATGGTGGATGAGGGACCAAGGAAGTAGCCTATGGTGGATGAGGGACCAAGGAAGTAGCCTATGAGTGAAGCGCTAGGTGACCTGCGAAGGAGCCTAGAGGGTGATGACCATACAGTGCTCGGGCTCTGGGGTCACCGAAGATACCCACACATGCATCGAGGAAGAAAATGGAACAAGGAGTTAGAGTTGTTTTCTGAACTCGGGCATGGATCTGGTTGATTGGCCTTGATGGTCCTCAACAAAAGAGTCCATGTCTCTTTTATATGGATCTATTGGTTGATCTTGCTGATCTTCAACGGAGAATCAATCTGGATTTTTATAAGTGAACATATTTCCGTGTACTATGATCTAGGAACTATTGAAAATGCTCCTGAGTGGACAGGTGAGCGTTCTGGTTGCCAATGAAGCCATAGGTACACCGATGAAGGAATGATTGGAAATTAGAATTCAAGCTTGATATTTTGGAGGATTATGAGGATCAGTGATACTATGGTTTCATTAAAAGATTGTTTTAAAGATAGCTGAATCTGTGAAACATGCAATTTCATATTGGGTGTGTAAGTGGTGTGACTATCTTGAGTTTGCATGAAGCGTCGGCTAGGGGGCCTGGGAACTCTTTTCCCTCGTACCCAGGGCAAAACATAACCAAATTCCTAAATGGATCCTATCACTACAGTGGTGGCGGTTAGCTAACCCATGGGACCGAATGGGGTTAGGCTGGACTAATGGATCCCTAAAATGAGACTCAATTTTGTTATGGTATGATAGATGAAGTAAATCCTGGATAGTCTTTGTTCTATGGAAAAGAATCAACGGCTGTGCCTCTCGATGATGAAAAAAGCGTAGGTCTCTATGATCCAAGTGCAAGTCTCTTCCTTGATCTGACCATGTGACTTACGGGTTTGGTCGGATCAATTTGGTTAGTTAAGGCTCTTGACTATGTTAGAATAAAAATATCCTGGAGGAATCGCCTGTGCTTTTTGGGCGAGGGAAGTTTTTCGGGTTCGGTTTTGGAAGAAACGAGGGATTAGTCTCTTGTCCGAATATCCATGGGCAAGGCCCCGAGTGAGAGACTTTGCCCTGCATAGGAAGTGCTACTTCCTCCTACTAGCACCCCAGAATTCATTGCGTGGAGGGGGCAGGGATCTTTCAGGCTTAGGGGGCGGGCCTTTGTGACAAGTACTCTAATGCAAACATGAAAATTGTACTATCGCAAAAACATACAAAAAGAACATCTTTCAATAGATCAACCTTTTCTAAACGGGGAAGTAGGCTGAAACTTTTTGTTGGATACAAGGTTTTATTATAAAAGTGAGTCACAAAATAAGTGTGGTAATATTTGCCTAAAAATGGCAAGTGTAAAAAATAGGCTTCAAAACAAACACAGGAAATCCCAGCTATGGGAACAATGCCATAATTTTTTGCAAGCACATGGTTTTCCAGACTTCATTTCACCGTGAGCACTTGAGACTAGGGCTTTGTCTTTTTTTTTTTGTAGGTGTAACTTGTGGTGTGTATACTTTCTTCTTACTTTTCTTATGTAGCAAGTGCTTGAACAGCGAATTATCTCCCACTTCCTTGTTCAAATATGCCCTGTCTTGACCTCCTTTGGCGCTCCCTCGCACTTCTACATAGGGTTGGCGTGCAACGCGACTCCGAGATCCTTGTTAAACTCATGCTTCTCTTGGCCTTTGACCATAAAGGCTTTCTCATCATTCATGATAGGTTTGGGTAGTGAAGCATCTCCCACCTTATTCTGCTCACCCTTCTCTTGGCCTCCTCTTTTAGTGCTATGCTCACCCTTCTCTTGGCCTCCTCTTTTAGTGCTATGCTCACCCTTCTCTTTGCCCCCTCCTTTATTACCGTGCACTTTATCACAAGTTTTGCTCCTCGCCTTTTTGCCGCCACCTTCTCTCGCTCAACTTTCCCAGCTCCTAATGCTTGTCCCTTGTTCAACTTTCCCAGCTCCTAATGCTTGTCCCTTGTTCAATGCAACATTCCCTTCTCTTTCTGATTTGTCTTTGATCACTTCTATTGCAAAGTCCTTGTCTAGATCACCTCTTTTTGTTGCTTCTTTCATACCTATCTGCACTTTAGATGGGCTTCAAATACAACATTTGCCACATACTCATTAGCATCATCTTCCTCTGCATTACCCTATGGCTTGGCTGCATCTTGCAAATTCCCCTTCTCTACACCATGGCCTTTTCTCCCATAGCTCTCACTAGATGTACTCTGATCATCCTTCTCCCCACTCTCTCATCTACAAATGTGCTCTCCTCTGGTTCCTTTCCTTCCAATGCTGGCTCCCATTTGTTATCATCGGAACTGTCCTATTGGTATCCTCTTGGCTATCATGGCCATTGCTACTATCAACTTCAATGTCTGATTGGTGGAGAAATAGGAAGGTCTTTAGTACCTGCAGTGGCCCTCAGCTGGAAGGATTGAATCCCCACATCATCCTTGACCATTCCACCACCCACATCATCCTTGACCAACTTTAAAGTTACCTTGTCTTACCTATCTACAGATAATATCTCTTGATGCCTTGTTCTTTGAGCACTCGTCTCACAAGTGGACCTTGTTAAGTAGCATATACATCAAGAAGATGCTAATTATCACTAGAAGAGGAATAGTGCTAATTAATATATACTGCAACTTACCATTGAGAGAGATATTATCATATGCTTCTACTAGGTATACATAGAGGTATACTAGAAGCTAGCTTATAAAGCAAGGTGGGTGCTAGTTAGCACATAATTTATCTTAAACATAGTGGTAAATAGCATAACTACATTAAGAAAAGTGTTAAGTAGCACCTGCTAAAATTAGGTAAAGTGGTACTTAACACTTGCTCTACATGAGCCAGAATGCTAAAATATATGAGCTGGTGACCTTATAAAATGTTACTTAGTAGTTACTGACTTAAACTAAGGCAAGAAAGTACTAATTAATAGTGCCCAATGTCATTTGCTTCTATTTATCATTTTGGCTCATGTAGCAAGGTGCTATTTAGCAGTTGTGCTGACATTAGGTAAAGTGGTATTAGCACTTGCTACATGAGCCAGAATGCTAAATAGTAGAGCTGGTGTCATTGGGCACTGTTAATTAGTAGTTGTTTGATGACTTGAACTACGGTAGGGTGCTATTTAATAAAGTACTAATTAGCTTATCTAGACATGCTAATTAGGACTTACTCACATCTGGCTAGTGCTAATTAGCACCAGCTGAGATCTTGCATAGTTCTTAACAGCACCTCCTTCTCCTAGATGGTGCTAATTAGCACTGTGTGTGGTGGTGGGGGGGTCACTTATAAATATGTAAGCATAGCATATGGGTTCAACATAAGGGGTAAAACCCCTTTTTTACACAGTTTTTACATGCATAAGGTTACCATTTAAAGGGGCTATTCACAGGCTGAATAGAAAAGGGTATGATTTATTCATTAAAAAAATTCATAGATAATGGGTTTTTTAAATAGGCCTTGAACGCACGTTATATAGAGGGTTACATACAATGAATCCCCAAGGTGGTATGTCAACAAGTGCACTTTGTAGTATGTAGCATTAGCACTCTTCAGGATGTCTATAGGCACTAATGGTATGTCTACATGTTCTAATTAGCACTTTGTAGTATATCTACAGATGCACAAATGTAGACATACTACATATTCCTAATTTACAACTATTGACATACTACATAGTGCTAATTAGCACCTATAGACATCCTAAAGAGTGTTCGCACTGTAGGCATACTGCAGGGAGCTAATTAACACCTGTAGACACACTAACACTATAGCGTGTTGATTAGCGCCTTTGCAGACATTATCAACAAAGGCTTATTTAGCACCTATTGACATGAAAACTATATTAAACATACATTTAAAATGAATTTACCTTCATCAAACCCTATGGAAGCCTACACAAGACATGGCACTTGATGGTATTTGCATACTACAATTTGTAGCTTTGCATTTGTTGCCAAGTTGGCATGCAGTTGCAAAACAGAGGGAGTGATAGGAATGTTTGCAAGGCAAAACCACAAGCATATGTATCTCCTGGTTGAGAACAGGTAAACCGCATGCAACATATTTTCCCTTCACTTCCACCTTCTCGATAACAAGGAGAGGTGTAGATCATGTGTGAGGGGAGATTAAACCATTTTACCTAGCGTGTGCTTTCCCAATGCATCTCTGACACCAGTTCATATTCACCTTCCAACTCCTTAACAAACTCATCTTGGATCTGTATGTAAACCTACAAGAGTAAACACATGCACATAAGCCACTTATGGAAATAACAAATTATAGCATGTGGCCACATGACAATAGAAAATCAAAGAGTTAAACCCATCACCTCCAACCCCAAGAGATTTGTAGGCTTGTCTCATCATCAATCTCCAGAGTGGGAAACTTTATGGTTGACTTATGGCTCGCTATTCGCACACATAAAGAAAGTCTAGCTAGCAAGTCAGGATTGTGTTTGGAGGAAAAGTAGCCAATGCATCTTCTACAACAGGTATCATCTCTTTTAATGCTTTAATGGTTGAGTAAACTTTGTCGTTGATCTTCTGTGCAATCCCTACCTCCTCAAACTTTTGTTTCAGTGAATTCAAGCTACTCTCTACCAACTGCAAGGTCTTATCCACATTAGCAACCAATTTGTTTACCTCTGCCATATAGCCTAATGAGCTGAAAGAGGGATTACCAAGTACAAAGTCCGCACCTTGCCCAGATGCATCTTTACCTGGATGCTGGGGTTGCTACAAATTTACTACTTCGCAAAGATTCTGAGTGGGAGGTCTATTTGTTCACCACCTTCTTTTCCTCATTTTTTAGGGACTCACCGAGACAATATGGCTGATTCAAAAGCTGCCATCTTGTGTAGTGGCTATCAAAATAGCTCCCCTTCTGCATTTTGTTAATATACTCTTCTACAAATTTAGCCCATGTAAAATTCATTGATTTTCCCTTCCTAATGACCTCCGGACTAAACTTGAGCATGTAGCGCCTGGTAAATGTGAGACTAACCTCTTGTTTTGTTGGCTTCTTTTGGTATACCTTCCAGTGGAAGAGTGCAAGATTTGAATACATCTCTAGGTGGATACCACTGCACTTAATGCGGTACTCCAAGGGATCTTTGGGATGGATGAACAAAGACAACCACTCCTCCTCTACCACATCAGAGTCCTTAAGCACCTTTGGGTATGCGCCTTCAATAGCAAGCCCCCTCTATGCATTGAATTTCTTGGCTATGCAAAACACTTCTTGGTGCAGATAATTCACCTCAGGGGCCCTCCACCACATTGCACATGAAGACAAAGCAAGGTTAATAAATTAGATGTTGATTATACATTGCAAAATCTAGTCTCTACATTTTGCAAATTGTGTTTTCTATCAACAAAAACACACACGAAGGGGAGAGAGAGAGAGAGAGAGAGAGAGAGGGAGAGGGAGACAAAGGGATAGAGTGTTACATGTTGAAGATGCCATTTTTAAAGCTATTTTTCCTAAGGGCCTTACAGGTGGTGGGGTGGGGCTGAAGGTCTTCCTTTTTGTCTATGAGTTGGAGATGGAGTTGGAGGCTTTACACTTGATTTAGTAGCTCCTTATTGATGTAGCTTCTAAGAAGGTGGCGATGGTGATGATGAGCTTCTACGTGAGGGAGAGGAAGACTTAGATTTCACTCTCTTGCATTGAGTCCCCCTTTGTGACCCCCCACCTCCCCCCTGTGGGACAGCCCCACCAACATGTCTCACCTTCTTCATCATGGCCTGCGCCCGCTATGTTCCATTTGCCAATGGCCCAACAAGCTTCAGTTTTGAACTCCACTCTACATGTAGCTACCACACTAGAGGAAGGATAACCTTTTACCACTTGGCCTTGTTACTCATTTACTAAGACACTCAAGGAATCTTCACGCATGCATGAAGTATTTTTAAAAGCATACTTATGTTAAAAGGAGGAGAATAAAGTCATTTGGAAAAACTTTCGATTTTGAAAGACATGTAATTCTTTCATTTGGAATACTATAAAAACACTATGCTTGCATATGCTTACAAGCATAAAAAGCATAGCATGTTAACGTGCTTTCACCTTTGTGTAATATTTTTTTAAAAAAAATATTCTTTGTTCTCTTAGGGCTCTTAGGGAAATGAAGCTGCCTATAGCTTAAATGTAGGGTTCACAATCGCCCAGCTAAAGCTTGTGTGTTGAAAATGGAGGTGGCTTGCAATCTGACTTTGCTTATGTTGCAATCGTATGCTACTTGCTTGCTTGTTGAAGCATGTAGAAGTGTGCTAAGTGAGTGATGGATAAAGTGTAGTGTTGGGATACCTCTACTAGTGTGAGGAGAGGAGCCAAGAGAAAAATACATGTTTTGATAAGAGGGGAAAAAAAGCATAAGGGGTTTGCCTAATGCAATTTTTTAAAGCATTCTTGGTCAGCAACATCTTTGGTAAGAGAGAGGATGGGAATAGGATAAATTATGGAAAGCATGGTAAATAGACTTATTAAGCGTGTGTGTGTGTGTCTATGTGTAGAAAGAGAAATCATAATTTTCTAAGTTAAGTACGTAAGATATAGGATAATGCGAAGCTGAACAGTCGTAGCGTGACCTTCCAACCTACATTTGTCTACCTGCGCCTCTCCTTCTACGCCCCCCTTCTTTGCGTTCTCTGCAGCTGTTCCAACCTCCCGCCTCCCCTCTCTCTGCTTGTGCGCGCCCCCGCCCCCCCCGCCCTTGCTGCCTGCGCTCCCTCCCCCCCCCCTCCTCTCTACCTCTCCGCCAGTGCACCCCCCTCTCCGCACCTTCCTCCCGTTTCACCTTCGGCTTTCTTCAGCTCGCTCCTTTTTTTCTTTTCCTTTTTAAAAAAAATTTAATAATCTTTTCTTTTTCCTTCTTTCTTCTTCTTCCTCTTTTCCTTTCCTTCTTTCTTCTTCTTCCTCTTTTCCTTTCCTTTTTTTTCTCTCTCTCTCTTTCTTTCTTTATTTTCTTTTCTTTTTCCTTTTTTCTTTCTTTCCTTCTTCTTCATCTTCTTCCTCTTTTCTTTTTTCTTTTTTCTATTTTTTTATTTTTCCTTTTTCTTTTTTCTTTTTTCTTTTCTTTTCCTTTCTGTGCCCTCCACCTCTCTTTCCTCTCTTCTCCGCCTCTAGCCCGCCGCCTCTAGCCCGTCCTTGCTTCTCCGGCACTGCCTTCAAGGTGTGGGTATTTCTTCATTATCTCGGCAAGTTTCGGCCTCTTCTGGTCTTCGTCCCTAGGAGGACTCCATGTGGCCGCTCCGTCTCCCCCGATCGAGGTTGTCGTTACCTGCCTTACATTTTTTGAAGCAAACCTACAGCTTCTCGCTACTACGACTGTCGCATCCCTAGAGGCCTCCACTCTCGTATGCAAGGTTGTCGGTAGCCGCCCTACGCGTGGCCAACTCAAAGATCTTCTTTAGGCTAGCCTCCTAGGTGCGCCAGCAAAGATCACAGATATTCATCCTTTGGGACGCAGCTACTACGACTCACTAGCGACATCTGATCTTGTCATATAGCTGAGCCCCATTGCATGCATACAGCCTAGGCCTTCTTTGCACGGTGCCATCATGGCTTCAACCCGGCATTTGACCCATTAGCTGGAGTTTCAAGCTTTCCCATGACAGTCTGCTTTCCAAGCCTCAGGAAGGAATACCTTCCTCTTCTCCTAGTGATTGGTGGTGCCATCGGGAGAGTGATGGAATCCCCCCCACCATTGCCTCTGCACTTGCACAAGCAGCGGGGATTCCATCTCTTTGCATTTGTATTGCCTCGTCGGATTCTGTGCCTCACATAATATCTATTCCAAATCTTCGGGGTGATCCCATTATGTAGCGAGTGGAGTATTCCAACCTTCCCGGCCAATGCTTTATTTGCAGACAGATGGGTCATCTGGCCAGAGTTTGCTGCCTCGACGTCATACTAGGCGGCTTGTGGTCCCCCCCCTCCTACTTCCCACTCAGATCCTCATTAGCGAGCCAAGGGAGGAGTAGGTTCCCAGGGCGTGGAGCACGAGGGTCCCATCAGCTATAGAGTGGTAGACGGTTGGCCCCCGCCCCCCTGATCGCCGGGCTAAGCACTAGAGCTGAGCGTCATCGCCATGCGCGCCAAGTTGGCAACACACAGAGGATTCGGCTCTCTCATAGAACCATTTCGAGCACCTATCACAGCACCCGCCTGCACAACTCGCCTGCACATGGCAGGCCCCCTCTAGTCACGGAGAGGGTCCCCCCCCCTCTCCTCGAGGTGGCGGGGCCGATTTCTCGTCGCGACTTCTCCTCTGGCCTTCAGTGCCGAGTGGGGCAAGTTGACCCCACCCTCGCTTTGTCGAGCCTTCCCAAGCAGTCTTCCTCTTTGATGGATACCTCTCAGTAGCATTCTTCCCCAACCTCTCCGCCTTTCCCAACCTCTCCGCCTTCCCACTCCCCCTAGCCTCCTCCCCTGTCGCCTCCCCCCCTCCCCCACCCTCGCCTCCGCCCGCCGACTCTCCTCGTAGTCTCTCCATTTGCCCCTTCCTCGTTCTCCATGCTACGATCCCCCCCCGCCTCTCTAGAGAATTCCCATCGGCCTCGTACATTCAGATCATGCCTCAGTTATTCAGTCCCTAGAGGACCCATGGAGGCATGACAAACATGCGAGCTCCAGGATTCCAAACAACCTCATTCAAGACCTCGACATTTGTAGCTGGATTGAGCAGATATAGGTGGGTCTAGACTTTTCCTTAGGATCTGCAGCGTGCACTTTGGATGAGGGCCTTAGGAAGGTCAGTATTTTCTTACAGGAGGTAGCATAGAGGAGATTAGAGGGATTTTGGGAGTAATAGAGGAGTTTGAGAAGGGGCATAGTCTCTTTACAGTGTCTAGGGAACTCTCAATCCATTGGGACCTCATGGAAGGTGTCCTTTGCTGTAAGATTCCTCCCCTAGCCCTTTCAAGATGTCCAGTTTCTCCCCTTGTAATCAACCCCCCTTTTCAGAATAATAACAGATCTTGTTTTTACCTATTTTGACTTAGAGAGAGAAAATGTTATAGAGAGAGGTTGTTTAATTTTTAGATATTTTTGGATGGAAAAATATCTCTTCTTATTAAAATAAATTTCCCCGAAACAGAAGTTCAAAAAGAATTTCAGAAGGTGCATTAGAAATAAATTATAATCTACTCAAAAGGCCTTAGCCTAAGGGTCCAGATTTTCTAAAAAATTTAGATTAAGGTTCTGAGGGGCCAATTAGATTAATCCAAATGTAGGGAGGAGATAAATTGAAGAAATAAAGAAAATTCTCCCAAAAATGAGTAAATACCCACATAAGATGAAGAGTTGACTAAGGACAAAGTTATTAGTTAAAAAAGAAGAGATATTTAGAGGAAATGATGCATTTTTGACACCTCAGTGTAGGGGAATTCCCCTCATGAAGGAGGCACCTATTTCACATGTGTGGTGGAGTTTTAAACTCTCAAATAATGAGATATTTCATCTCTCCTCTCTCCTATTTCAACTAGAACCAAAAAGTAAGCTAACATTAGGAAAAAAGGGAGCTCATTTTGGGGCCTTTTACGGTTTGGAAAAATAAGCTCTTAACCAATCAACAGAGGGCCAACGTAACGTTAGAAATTCACAAAAATAAGAGAAAATAGATAAAAGAAACAATACTTTATGTAGGTACAAGCGTGCTACATTAATGTGGAGATTGGTTTTTTATTCTCACAAGATCTTTGGACATGAAGATAGAATCTAGTCTGACATTTTCTCTGACAAGGGCCTTTCCGCTTCCACCTTCCTTTGAACTTTGAAATGTTGTGCTACCTTTCCTTTGAAAGGTCTACCATTCTACACCACTGCCTCATTGTGCAGCAGCCTCTTCTTTTCCAAAACTGCTCCCTTGATCCTGTTTGGCTTAGAGTAAGATGTTTCTTGTCAACTGTCTGTTTGCCCACTCTCTTTCTTGAAACTTCACTTTGTTATCTTGTTTACATTACTTTTCTGTTGTTACAGATTCACAAGGTCTCCATGGTGAATAAAAACTATGGCCGTTCTTGTGGAAGACGCTCTGTGGATGATAATGCTATGAAGGCAGAATTATACCACACATCTTTAAACACCATATTAGTGAATTTGGGAATTTCCCAATTCCCATTTTTGAATACTTAAAAAAGGGGACTTTGTAAGTTTCTTAAAACCCTATCATATGACCTATCATTGGAAAGCGCTTGAAAAATGGAATCTAAAGAGCTATAAAGCGCTCATTTTGGATTAGTGGTGTTCAAGTTATGGTTTATCCAAACTTTTGACCACGTGTCCCAAACTTGTGGGAAATTCCCATATTCCCCAATATGGTGTTCTTACCCCGTCGACCTGCTTCTTCTATTTCTTTGGTAGAGAATTCAAGTACAGTCAAAATGGAAGGAACTTGGGAAAGGTTTAGTGTTTCGAAAGGAGGATGGGTGCTCATGCAACCTAGCAACCTAGCAAAAGAAAGAGACCCCAGACAAAAAACATTTTCTTGGCGTCATGGAAGGGAAGAGTACGAGATTTTAAAATCACCAGAGGGAAGATATCAGTGAAAGAAGTTTTGATTCAGCATGTGTACATGCATAAAGAACTTGTCTTGCGAGACTATCCAAATGATCTTCCGTAACACAGGCCTAATTGTATATTTTTCTATTGTGGTTTTGTTCTTTATGAGGTGTATGGATTTTTAAGATGAAGCTTTCTTTCTTTGCTTATTGACATTCTTGTGTTATTTTATTTCAGATTTATACCCTTCATCGTATGAGACATGGCAAAACATTGATTGTATTCTGGGATTTATAGATGTTTTTCATGGATCGATAGGAGAACAACAATACCAAGGTCGATGTGCAACAGAGCTAGCTCAATCGGGTATATTTTTTACTGATCATTTTTATCAGTTGTTGCTGGACAATGCTAACACACATGGTGTGTTAAGAAAACAAGACCTTCCGGCATGGAATTCAGTGGATTGGCCTCTCCCACATTTTAGTGTTACAGAGGCATATAGGGCCAAGCTTTTCAAAGAAGTACAGAAAGCTTTGAGGCCCAATATTGCCACAAGGATAATAAAAATTTCTTTATACAGGCCTCTCACAGTTTTTGTAGACTTGTTTAATACCTTTCCAGTGAAGGTTTCAAAAACAATGTTCACAGTTAAAGCAACAAGTCTGGCATGCATGCCACAAATTTGGGATAAAGGTTGGGATAAGAAGACATATAGTTTAGTGTTTTGTGAGGTTGTCCAACCTTCTATGCAGCTGAAGTACATGGTTGCATCACAAAAAAAATATTATTATAAGCGCAGTCGAATGCTAGGTACAAAACTAGTCCCAATGGATCAAGATGAAGATTCTTTTGGTGCAGAAAATAAACTTCTTGATATTGATGTTGTTGAGAATGGTGATGTGCTAGTCAATATCTCATTAAGACAATGTTGCTCCCTAGCTCAATTGCGCAATGGCATTCTGTTTGAGACAGAAGGTTCTATTTCAAAGGACTTTTTATTTATCTACAACAATAAGAAGGTACACCATCTGACTTATCCTAGTCTCATTAAGCACTGCTATTAGTTTACTTTACCCTGTTGTTTCATATTACTTTTTTGCAGGTGCTCAAAAGAAGAGAGAGTTCAATAAAATGCAGACATTGAAAATTTGAAAATTTAGATAACACAGACTTCATAAACAAAGTAAAATTTTGTACAGAAGTGTTTAATTATATATGTAGAACATATTCTTGACAACACCATTTTCTATTTATCTACAGGCTGCTCTACATGGTCCAAGCTCACCGTATCATCTTTTTTTGGAGAATTTGTTTTCTACTGCTCCATCCTGTTGTGTACAGTCTCTTGGTGCTGCTCCATTGTCTCCTCTACTGCCCCTGGAGCATCTGTTTGCTGCTGCTCCATCTTCTCCTCATCAATAACATCATCAGAGCAGGTCCTTGTTCTTGTGGTTTCTCCTCATCAGCACTAGGTCCTTGTTCCTGTGGCACCACATCAGCATCATCTGTGTCATCAAGGTGTATGACACCTTCTCAGACTTTAGAGCTCTCACCCAACTCGACAGTAGCTGGTACAATAGGTTTGGGGGAGGCTTCCAAATTGTATCAGCTCTAAAACTATATACATAGTTCGAGCTGAAGCTATCTTCTCTCATCTGCAATGAGATATGATGATTTAGAACACTTTGTACCAATATCAATTATTTTGAAGCTAAATGAAAATTATTTTTTCTTACAAGCTCTGGCTATCCTATCTCAAAATAGCTTGAAAGTATATATTTGGCACTGATTAGCACTCTCCAGCCCGCAACTACTTGAATCATCTTGTTGTGGTGTCTGTACATTTGGAAAGATATGTTAGAAACTGTTAATATTTGAACAAAACAAAATTATTCAATAAGTTCAAAGGCATAGCATGAAATAGACATCAGTAGAGGGAACGACTTTCTACCTCTAAATCTAATGGCTCTATTGAATCCAAAAGATTGACATTAGGAGGACAGTGATCCAATGCATCTAGAAGCCTTCTAATACAACTGCAATACATATAATTCAGTTAGTGTGCATTAAATCAAAATAATGAAGTTTAAAGTTAAAAATAGCACACACACCACTTACAATTTCAGCTCTCTGTGTGTGTTTTTAGAGAGTTGAATAAAAAGCATTGCTTCTGCTGGATGTCAATAGAAGCAAAGCTCCAGTGGTCACTGCGTAAGGAAAAAAGCATTAAGAAATCAAAGGCTACAAGAGTTCTCAATCTTGAAGAAAAATCCCAAAAGAAGCAGTCACCCACATACTTGTTATGGTATGGAAGTAGCAAAATATCGTTCAAAATCGCAGTGTCTGAACCAATTGGAAATATCCATGGGAGTTTCCTTTGGATCTCTTAACTTGAAGGAAATGGCAGGATCAATAATATGAACTGTATGCTGTACAGCGTGGTTAAGCCAGCTTCTCATCATGCTACATTGGACCAAACAATAATTAGGGTAGGGTGTAAAGGAGGTATAAGAAGGATTGTTTTGCAAACAAATGTAAAATAAAAGACACTTACTAGAGCATTGCAAGAATGATAGTATTTGAGCAATACTCATTCTTATGAGCCAATGCTGCCAAGCATGGTTTTGTCAAGTCAAAATTATTCACTGAAGTTTCATCCTCAATATGGACAACTATGTTAGGGCCCAGCTCCTGCAACCTTCTCTGTATCTGCAGCTCCATCTGTACAGCCTCCACATCTATATAACAGATTTGGATTCTTTTATTTGCTACTTCAGTGACTCCTCATAAGCAGCTTTCCCTCTGGTGCTCTTTGAGTGGGTTACTTCAATAACCTTAACCTCATCTACCTTCAACTTTCTTGTAGATGGAATTAATAATATGTCTCTCATTTTGATGTCCTGCCATTCCACAGGATGGACCAGCTTGTCATACCTCCATCTCACTCTGGACAAAGTGTTGAAGTCTTTGGCCATCAGCAGAGTTACCCTGTGAGCATGGGCTGCTACCAGCATTGCATCTTCAAAATATTTCTCCAAGTAATCCTCTGCCATTTCCTGTAAGGAAATAATGGTAGTCCTGTTCCACCTGAAACCAAGGTGCCAACTATCACATATGTCTCTCACTAGTCTCTGAAAAGGTGCCTTGGGGATTGCAAAGCCTATAGCTTTCTGTTGCTTCCTGATCTCCTTTAGCACACCTGCACCATGTTTCAATCTCTTGGCCTTTTGCTGGAGCAGGCTCATTGGCTTCCCCTTCCTGCCATGTGCAACTCTTGCCTTTGGAGGCACACTAAATTCCTTGATACCTGCCCTAGCTGCTGTGCTGCTGTGCTGCTGCAAGCCCTGGCCCCTTGCCAGCCCTCCTTGCAGTTGACTTGGTTCTTGCCATCACTCTAACAAGCTGTATACAAAGCAATGGAAAGAGATTACAGCCATGGAGAACATAGAATGATACAAGAAGGCAATGACACGGGTGGATGAAGCAACATTTATAAATTTGCAACAAAACGCGATTTCGACAGTTTGAAATTCCTAATAGCTCACTCTCGCGTTTTCCTGCAAATACCTGAAGTAACATGCTATTACATTCCTACAGTGATTTCTTTGTCTTTACAACTAAAAACAATATGGATTGAGTTTATGCAAGGAGTGTACAGCCTTGGATAGCTTAGAAAGACACAAAATCACAATGATAGGGGTGGATGAAGCAACAGTTTTATATTTGCAACAAAATGCAATTTAGGCTGTTTGAAATTTCTAAAGCCTTCTCCTCGCGTTTTCGTGCAAATTCATGAGGCAGCATACTGGAACATGCCTTCAGTCATTTCACTATGTTTGCAACTTGGTGCAAGATGGATTGAGTCTATGGAAGGCAAGAAGTGATCAATCTCTCACTCAACCAACCCAATTCAAAAGTCTTCCTACTTGTGGTTACAGTGGAAAAAGCTAAGGAATGCATATAATATTTATCCTAATATCTAAGCTACATCACATCACTCAGTACCTTATCCTAATATACTATTAAACAAGAAGAAAAGGATATAGAGAGTCTTACTGACCTGGAAGCTATCTGTAGGTGTGCTGTGCTGGTGATGAGTACCCTGTGCTGGGGATGAACCTTTGCTGCTGGTCAGGATGCTGATGGTGCAGAGTAGGGAGGTAGAGAGGCAAGAGAGTTGAGAGGCAAGAGAGTTGAGAGGGGAGGTCCTAGACAGGAGAGATTAAACAGGAGGGAAAAGATTAGTGCAAAATACAAACAAAGCAGCTAATAAATACCACACGTGTGGAATGGAGTCGTTTTTTCACACGTGTGAATGGGACCCAGATCTCTTGGAGTTTGAAACTTGGCACGTGTGAATGGAACTTTTTTCCTTGGAAATTGTGCCAATCATGATTTCATAATCAGATCCATAAACACTCTTCCCTCCCCGTCTTTCATCCCTGCCCCAGCACCCTCCCATCATCCTTTTCCTTCCCCCTCTGATCCCTTCCTACCTAACACACTCCATCCAGACTGCAACCTGCCTCCTGAAGACTACTACCCCTGCCAGATCTCTAGGTTACCTAGGCTACAGCTCAAGTTTGGAAGAGAGCAGAAGAATCACCAGTGCAACTCCAACAACATGGAAAATGAAAAGAAAGGTCAGAGATCTATATTCTTTTCAATGTTTTTTGATATATATTTCTTCCATCCATAGAATTCTTGAATCTTACTGCCCAAGAATCTGGTACATCACCCTAGGATTTGATTGGAGATGGATATCAATAGGACCTAGAAGTTTGCAACAAAATGCGAGGAGTGCTTAACATTTTCCAAATTTCCCTATATCGCGTTTTCCTACAAATTCTTATATTAGTTTTGGTTTTCATTTCTTCCTCATTGTTTTGCTCTCTTTGGCCCTGGGAATTCTTCCTAGTATCATCTACTATCCAGGACACTGTGAGATGGTCCTGGGGAATTCTTCCTAGTATCATCTACTGTCCAGGACACTGTGAGATGATCCTAGCATTTGATTGGAGATGGATATCAATAGAAATGGAGAATTTGCAACAAAATGCGAGGAGAGTACTTGACATTTTCCAAATGGCCCTACATCGCGTTTTCTTGCAAATTCCTGTGTCCCATTTGGTTTTCACTTCTTCCTCATTGTTTTGCTTTCTTTGGCCCTGGGGATTTCTTCCTTGATGATGAGAAAAGTTTTTGCTTTGGAACAGTTGATTCTCAGGCCCCTCCTTTCAAGAGGAAGCTGGACTTTTCTGCTGCTATACTTAGACCACAGCAATCACCAGGTGAGTCATGTGTGCTCATGAAGAGAGTTGTTTGATGATATCCTATACATTCCCTGATTGCATATGTCAGCATATAGAATTCATGATATATAAATTTTTGTTCAGGCAAAAGCAAGAGATTGGAGCAGAAAGCTGAGTCTTCCCTTTCAAAACAAAAGGAACCAGAGGCGGAAAAATCTCCAGATTTTCTCCTATTTGACTTTCTTCACAAGTGCAAGGCTCAGAGGAACTTCCACATATACCACAGTATTTTCAACAGGGAGTTCACTATGAGCTCTGTACTGGAGCATCAAAGAGATTTTCTTTCAGACCATTGGGATACCTTCAAACAACTGACAGAGCCAAGAAGAATTGTGGAAGGTGAAAAGGTTTTTGTGCATATAAATCATATTGTCTCCATTAACAGACTGAAATACCATGTGAATAGAAGATTTGACAGCCTGCCTGAGGAATATAAATTCAGCTGTAACTTGCACACCAAAAAGTGTAGAGTTCTTGAGGAAACCATGGCATTCCTTATGTACATTGTCTTCCATCAGCACTCTCTAGAAGAGCAAGAGCAGGAGGCTGAAGAAGAAGACACATCTGTAGCAGAGGAAAAAGAGGATGTTTCTGTGGCAATAGAAATGGCAGAGCAGGAAGAAGATATCAACCTCCAAGATGAGGGGCTGCAAGTGGCTGCTCTTGACCTTGTTCAACTGAGGACTGAAACTCTTAGGGCAGCACAACCAGTTGAAGATTTTGATGTTCAGAGTAGCATGCAGTGCCCATGCTTCTAGGTGTCTTGATTGGTGGTAGAGATTATGTTTTCCTCCATGATATAGAGTGTATGTTCAATTTGAGGGAGGACTATGCCATTTCCCTTATTTCCCAGGCTTCAAGGCTTGACAAGGAGGTTGGCATAGAGGATGACCATTCACTACTGGCTTTGGAAACAACTTTTGATCTTGCAGAGGCCCTTACTATTTGTTTCAAAGAGGCTAAAAAGTTCCAAGAGCCAAATGAAGCTGCCTTCCAGCTCACACAGGAAGCTATGAATCTCTCAGCACTATACAAGGGAAAGCTTAAAGAAGAGGCTGGACTGGAGGGGAGAGGAATAAATCTTTGGAAAGATGAACTTCTTGTTGCTGATGAAAATGAGAAGGTATGATCTTGTTACTTCAAATCAAATACTTTATCTTGTGTTTAAATGTTTTGTAGTTGTGTATTATTGTCTCACTCCAATCTTTTGATATGTGGCAGCTACAAATTGAGGATGACACATTCCTCCAGAGAACAAGTGGAAGCAGGCCGGCTGGGTTTGGCAAAATGTCAAGCCTAGCTCATTATATTCATGATCTAGGCAGTGCTAAGATCTTGATTTACCATAGGCACTTGAGCAACAATGGAGAAGCCATTGTTTACTTCTTTAAATGTTTGTCTAGGGTTTTAGGTGGACATGATCTTTCATGGCAAAAGGAAAAGATCATTTTAATAGAGAGGTTGTCTGCCATAGATATATTTGGGGATTATGTGAATAAGGGCCTCTTACTTTTTGTCTTACACTTCTTATGCTTTAGCATGTGGTGTTAAGGAGCCCAAATGTCTGGAGGGATATGGAAAACACAAGCTCATAAGGTTTCGAGAGCCACCCATGATTGCATCAGGCGACACAATCCAAGAAGAAGAACACGTGGAGATAGCTGAAGACAAGGATACCCCTCCCAGACAAGCAACAGAGGCAAGCATTGATAAACAGACAGTCGACATCAAGCCAACAAGGAAGAAAAAGAGTCCAATCAAGATCAAAAAGAGAGTTTCGATTGGCAGGCCCTGGGAGTAATAGGATTTAGTCAAATATAGCACAAACATTATGTTGAAGTTGAACTGATTTGTACAAAGTCTTTGAACCTCATTAGTTCCTTGTCCGTACGGACGATCAGTACCCTTTTGCATTTGTCCCATCACCGTACGACACGTCAGTACTCTTCCCACACTTAGTAGCTTCTAAAAGAGTTTGACACTCAGTACCTTAGTGGTAAGGATCAATAGTGTGTCTAGCATATTTAAGTAGCATTGATTGAATTTTTTGTGTGTAGCTCATGGATGTATTGATGCTTGTTAATATAGATCACATGTTTCACAAAAGAAATACTTTTGGAGTCTCAAAACATATAGGCATAACACCAAGAGTCACTTGTTCCATTTTGCATTTGATGTAGTTGGTTATTATGAAGAGAGGGCTTGCTTGACAAAGTGTATCATAGAGCACAACATGGTGATTATGTCAATGTGCCTTATTATTCCACAATATAGCCCTATGTTTGACTATTTTGAAGAGGTGAAGCTTGAGGCTAGGAAGCACATTTTTCTTATTGAGGGTAGGAAGCACATTTTTCTTATTGAGGGTAGAACTGAGATAAGGAAAAGAACCTTGAATAGAGAGCTCTTAAGAAGCTTGAACTCATTTAAATGGCAGCTTAAAGGCTAGTTTATAGGTACTTTTTTGCTATGGCAACCTAATGAGTCATGTGCATATTTATGGCAACTTAGTGGATTGTTCTTTATAATGTGCAGATTATTTTTGTGGATGAAAGAAAAGAGCCATATTCCCTCGGTTCCTATTAGAGCAAGAAAATGGCTCTTGCTCAACAAAGAGGAGGAGTGTATGTATCCACCACCCATGCACAACCTCTCTCGTTGATAGTTGGATAACTACCCATGGTGGATAGAAATTGTTTTTGTGGATATGGTGTCGAGGCATGAAAGAAAAGAGCCATATTCCCTCGGTTCCTATTAGAGCAAGAAAATGGCTCTTTCTCAACAAAGAGGAGGAGTGTATGTATCCACCACCCATGCACAACCTCTCTCGTTGATAGTTGGATAACTACCCATGGTGGATAGATATGGTGTCGAGGCATGTGCTTAAGAGAGAGAGAGGGAGATTAAAGACCAAATGAAGCACAATGACTGTTGAAGAGCGTGCTACTACAAGGATACAGACTCCTTAAGATACAGGTTTTGAAAATTCTTGTTTTGTGAGGTTTCTTGTTTCTTGTTATGTGAGGTTTCTTGTTTCTTGTTTTGGTGTTGGCTGTATGTTCAAAAGGATGATGTGTGTGCTTTCAAGGACTTGGGGGGCAGGGTGAAGCTCACCCTTCTTCATCTTTTGCTGCGGAGTAGCACGTCGATGATGTGCTAGAGGATGTGCCACCTCCAGATGGTATTGCTATAATGATTTATTATATTGCTATGTGTTTATGTGATTGTGTTTCAATTCTTTGGGGTCTTAATCTTCTAGGGTATTTGGTTTTTATGTAGGTTTTAAAGGCCACATCATTAATTCTAGGTTATTTGGTTTTTATATAGGCCTTAAAAGGCCCCATCGTGTCAAAAAGTCCTCTTCTTTTGTATTTGTGTCGGAGCTTGTGTATGGTGATGATCTACCACTACTTGGAGATACCGCCAACTACGTTGCTATAGGCCGAAATTTTTCACCTAGTGTGAGAAACCTTGGATGGGCACCAGTACATGAGCATATAATCAAAACTAAGCCAGAAGGCAAAGAATACATTAGGAAGGGGAGGCTAATGGGTTGGGTTGTAGATTTCGGCTGTAGATTTCATCTTCTTGGACCTCCCGTTTGGAGGGGTACATCATGAACCGACCACACACCCTATTTGGGATGTGTGTATAAAGGACCATGTGTGCTATGGTGTGGGCCTTTCTACTTTGACACTATCTGGCTCTGGTTGGTTTCTTATTATGGCATCATTGGGAGGTACGTCTACAAACTTTGTTTGGAAATTGAGTGTATTTGATATTGTGTCTACATGAATCATTGCTTCTCTCACTTTTCTCCTGCGAGAGATTCGATAGGGTGGGTAGACAGGTTTGATAGGGTGGGTAGAGAGGCTCGATAGGGTGGGTAGAGAGGTCCGATAGGGTGGGTAGAGAGGTTCTATCGAGTTTTAGACTTGGTGATAGTACGCCGTGTTGTTATGCTTCACAACAAAGTATATGGCTACCTTGAGATTGTTGGGCTACGTACCGAGGTAAGATTGGTGTGTGATTGTTTGCATGTTTTGTCAAAAATGTGTTAGTTGGAGTCATGCTAATATTCATTATGTTGCTTGACATTTTAGGGCTGACACTTTTGTGCTTTTTATGATACATCATCATGGGATGCATCCGCCATCTTACATTGGTGATAGTCTGCCCTACTTTGATTGCTTACGCATGCATCTTGTAGACATGGTGTTGCATCACTACATGACGGATGCATATATGGCATTAGCCTCCTCAGAAGAGCCATGACGAGGGAGTCTTAAGAGGAACTAGAGATTTCTTGGTTGTTTTTTGGAGTTGCTATGTCGATGAGGAGGTATTTGCCTTGAGTTGGGATGTGGCACAACTCCCATCCTAAAGGCATGTTTGCTTACAAGGCATGTTTGTGCATCCATTGAGGGACTTATGGCTTTTTATGTTCAGCCTTTGCTTCGCACTAGGAATCAGCCTAGGGAGTATAATTCTACATCTTTTGGAGATGAGGATGTGGACAAAAATGTAGGTGAAAACCCATTCGATGATTCTAGTGAGTCATGCACCTTCACAAGCTACACGTTTCATGCTACCTATGGATATTTACGTTAGGGTGTTTATTGTTGGGAGTTTTTGATGTGGTGTATGTTTTGACATATCATGGACATATATTACACGTTTTTGGTTTTGATGCTATCAGTTTGTCTTCTGAGTGGTGATTTCTGAAAGTTAATGTATCTTTTGGTTTCTTGGAAAAGTATGTTGCCGACGTATGTTGCAACAATGTCAAGATGAATGGTGGATGATGAGTTGTGCGAGAAGGATTTCCATCAACGTCCACTAAGGTGCAATGTCTTCATTGATGATGAGTGTGACTCATCTTAGCCATTCAGATTAGCTTTTATATTTGTGCTTTGATTTTGTTGCAAGGCGATCTTTTTTCCTATTATCTCAAGGTTAATTGTCAGTCTTTCGATATACTAACATAAGCTCCAAATATACCAAGGGTCTTCTATGTACAATGCATTCAAAAACAAGAAACTAAATTGTATACTATTATCTTTTGTTTGTTGATGCAAAATCTTCATTGGTGATAGGTGCAACCTATCTTTGTCTTTGTTTTTTGATTTTGTTATATAGCGATAAAGTACCCTCGTATCTTGGTTGATCATGGGTCGTTTGGAAAACAAGTCACATTACACCTTTTTTTAACATTGTAGTCACTAGACGAAGGCTCTAATTAGTATATTATAATTTGTTTTATTCCATCAATGATAATTTTTTGGCTCTTTTGTTTAATAATGCAATTTAATGAGTTAGGATATTTTGATGGGTTTCGCTTAGTTATTTTGGTTTGCTAAGAAAATCTCGCTTGGTGTTGGGTAGAACTTCATATATATATATATATAGATGCAGGGGGAACATAGTGATGTGTATGATAAATAACACGAAAAAAATGGAAAAAAATATATGATTTAAACATAAGTTACAAGGTCTAAAATAATACCAATAGTAATGACAAGGTGTGAAATAATTATAAAAAAAGGGTTTCTATAAAATATGTCTCAACATATATACAAATAATTACAATCATACACACGTACTTTTATAGTTAATATAGACTATTAAAAGTCTAACCCACACACACATACACAATTAGTAATAGTCACATCACACCCCCTTTAGCTCAAAAGTTTGTTTGTTCTTCATGTTATATCCTATTTCTTATATATGTTCCATTTTTTTGTGTAGCATTATCCTATTTTCTTTTTTTTTCTAGAAAAAATACCCTTCAATTAGTTAATGAGAAAAACAGGTACAAATGGCTAAGTACAACCATGAAGGGCTAAATACAAACTCGCCTCATATAAGGGCAGGAAACAAGTGATCATAAGGGGGATAGATGCTTCTCCTCTGGGGCTAGCTACTCTATGAGGAGGGGGAGGGGGGGAAACAACCACACAGGTGGTTTGTACTGCCAAATGGGGTCATCGCCTCTATCTATGAGGAAAGGGCCAGGCCTCCAAAGTCTCAAGAAGGCTTCCTACTGCTTCCCATGTGGTCTCAAAACCTCCCTGCAGCTTCCCCCACTGATCGCAAAGGGTGTGAATGATGTTGAGCCATATACTCCTGATGGTCTTAGCCGACGGAGTGTGGGTACCCTTGATAGCCTCGCTACATCTAGCACGCCAGATGTGCCAGGATACTATGCTACTATAAATCTCTAGCAGTGGCATGAGCTTGGTCTCGCCAAACATCTGCAAGTGGGGCTGTGAATAGAACTATTACAATATGATGGTGGGAGACCTGAAGGGCATGGACTCCCCCATCCTCATAAGTCCTAACCACTCTAGCCTCAGTGGCCCAAGCGATAGTACCCCAAGTGATAATCCGGGTTAATGCCCTATATCCATAGCAAAGGTGTGGAAAATCCATTTTGCCAAATCTGCTAAGCCTTAAGGCAATCCCAAAGGCAATGTTGCTGAGACTCCTAGGGGTGGTCGCACCTCAAGCAACAAGCTGCTGGTCTCCCTCCGATTGCCAGCCACCACTACCAGACTCCTGTGTGCCGTCAACTAGAGGAAGAGAGTGATCTTCCTTGGCCGAAAGCTGTCCCAAAGCCTCTTCCAGAAATATGAAAGGAAGCCTTGTGTGATAGGCCCTGAGACTACTAGTGTGCTTCTGTTGGTGTGCCATCTATCTCCGACATCTAGCTCTTGCCGGTCGAGCCTCGCTATATATGCAAAGAAAGGGGTATCCAGAGTCTCCACCCGGTCTGTGGGATCATGCTACGTCCACTCTCTCGGGTCTCACTATAAGTGCATGAGAGGTCGGCACTCCCAAATCCATAACCGCCAAAATCTCTCCCTGGCCACCTTGGCCGGCAGGTCTTGGATCTATGTGCCATGCACGTGCCCAAAAACCAACCACCCTCACCCTTTGCAAGGTGCAGCCTCTAAAATCCTCCAAGGGGTGGTCTGATCTCTTTAACCCGCCATGTAATCCAATAGAAAAAGTGAGCAAACAACTATCCCTCATGAGAATATTGTGCCTGGTGAACACGCCATGTAATCCAATAGAAAAAGTGAGCAAACAACTATCCCTCATGAGAATATTGTGCCTGGTGAACACACCTAGCAACATGGGGGGGGGTCGGAGGAGTTAGCCACTCCGGAGGAATAGCTGAGTCAATGTCGATGCACTGAGCCTGTCTCTACCTCGAATCCCTGTCAAGCCTCTCTCCTGCTCCTCTTGAGGTAGCTGCCTATGTGCAACCCAATCTCCAACTTGGCTAGTCCCATGCTCAAGGTGCCCCAAGATATGTGTGGTTGGGCCCCTAGCATGTGGCCACTGGGTAAACGGATCAGGGGGTTCCAGATCAAAGGCTACCGAAGATGCTCCTCTGAGGCCATTGGAACAATCTATCTGAGGGCTAGCTTGAGATGATCCCAAGCATGAAGTAGATTGGCTGGCTGCGAATCTATCCTCAAAGGCAGGACTAAAACCATGGGCTCACATCTCTATGGAGATCCATCTAGTACTCTATGGCCACGGGCCTCCAAGGCTCGGAGTCCCGGCTGAAATCCGGGCCAAGAGAAAATCCTTCCAAGGCTCACCATCGGGTTGGAGTCCTGTTATGTGCACATTATATGTGCATATACTAGGAGGCTAACCCACATTAGTCTTGTGAGCATGGGAGCATGGGAACAAGCTCTAGTGGAGCATAGGTTAGGGCTAACCTTAAGGGTTGAGATTAGGGTCATGCATCCAAGGGTCACCTGTGGGAAATGGAGAGTCAAGAGTCACTTGAGGGCGCTCCGATATAATAGGGGCATGGGGCACACTCAAGGGAGGCTAGGTTATGTTATGTTCTCTTGTGTAGAGGATTGTATCTACTCTCATGCCATTTCACACTACAGCTACATGCTGCTAGATTAGAGTCATACCTCTTGATGGTATGGGACATCAAGGTTAAGGTATGAGGTACTTCATTGTAATTCATGTGTGCATCCCTTGGGCTCGAGGGTGATTGGGTGGATGAGTTTATGCCTGGTTTATGCATGTTAATGCATGAAAATTATCAAGAGAGATCTTAGGGTTTTAACAGTGGTATCAAAGTAATCTCTAGTTAATTGTTGTTGTTTTTCTTTTTTATTCTAATTTTTTAAAGTAAATTTTAATATTTACTAAATAAAAATATTATTTTGTTGGTTTGTTTTGGTGATTGCCCACATGGATCATCGATATGGTGGTTGGAATGCGTGTTTCTTCTATTCAATGGACGAATCGATGTTGCGGGGGAATTTCATGAGTTTAATGCTATTTTTTCTAAAAAAAATTAGTTTAAAATAAGTATTTATGAAATTTTTACCAACACATTACGGACATTTTTGGTAGAATGAATTCCCTGAATTTCTACAAATTTTGAAAATTTTTCCTAGTTATTTAGAAAAATTTAGACTATTTTTATGGTAAAAATGTATTTTTAATGCATTTTGGCAGGTTTTCCGTCAGGTTTTCCACGGAGATGCTATCAATTTTCTACCAAATTTATACTAAAATGAAGGATATGGGGCAACCAATTGATGCATTGGGTTCTCTCCCGTGCACGTAAAATTATTTTCTTCCTTCAAAATCTAAATTTTCTTCTATTTTTCTCTCCCGCGTGTGTGAACACCTCATAAAAGGCATATTATGATTAATTTTAATCATAATTAAGTTTTAATTTGATTAAAAATCAATTAAACCTTAATCCTCCTCTCTGTTAACAGAGAAGGAGGGGGTGGAGAGAGAAAGAATGATTGGAGAAGGAGGGGGTGGAGAGAGAAAGAATGAATGATTGGAGAAGGAGGGGAGGAGAGAGGAGCTCTTCTCTCTACCAAATGAAACGCAACGCTAGGGGGGGTGCACTGCAGGCCGCCGGGCAAAAAAGATGCCCCCCCCTAAAAAATCAATTTTGTTAAGCTTTATAAGTAAAGCTTAAAAAGAATTTTAATTAAATCTTTTTTTTAAAGAGTTTTTTTACCACATGAAACGTAACGCTGGTGGGGGGGGGTGCACTGCAGGCCGCCGGGCAAAAAAGATGCCCGCCCTAAAAAATCAATTTTGTTAAGCTTTATAAAGTAAAGCTTAAAAAGGCTTTTAATTAAATCTTTTTTTTAAAAAGAGTTTTTTTTATTTAAAGCTTTTCAAAAAAGCTTTTAAAAAAAGATTTGAGAAAAAAAATATTCAGTAAAATTTTCTAATTTTTTTTTCTCTTGGAGCCTTTTGGCTTTCTGCTTTCCCAAGAAACCTATTGACCTTCCGAATTCCGGGGATCTTTTGACCGTTCGGATTTCGAAAACTTTTGACCCTTCACATTCTAATTTTTTTTTTGTCTTTCATTTTCCTAAAATTGTTGGCTTTCCGTATTCCGGGAAGACCATTTGGATTCTGAAATTTCTGGACAATTCGTATTCTAATGTTTTCAAGGTAAATTAAAATTTTTAAAAAAATCTTAAAAATTAGTGAAAACATGGGCAAAGGTTATTTTATTTTTTTGGAAAATCTGGGATTGGTGAATTCGGGCACCTGTGATCATTCAAATTCTTTTAAAAATCTATTTTTTGCCCAAAAAATTTGAAAATCCATTAAAATTATATATTTTTATTGGATTTGAGAATTTTCGGGCGGAATTGAAAATGTGAACGATGGGATTCTCAAGAGAATTTAGGAATATTCTAAAAATTATTTTTAAAAATCCTAAAAATTGATATTTTTTTAAATATCAATGGTATTTTGGTAAATCTAATTGCTAAAATATTTCTGAAAAAATATAAGTTTGGAATGCCATAAGATAGGTTTGGTGGAATGTTTAAGTGTGGTCTATGCTTAATTTCTTAAGCCTAAGACAAATTCTATCATGGGTTAGTTGATCTATTTGTTTTGGTGGATTTTATTGGATGGTTTCCAAGTTTTATATGGACTCATTAGGTTTTGCCTAGATCACTTGTGTCTAGGGGTTTTAATGAGTGCTACATGCATGTGTTTCACTTGCTTACTTTGGAGTTTTGCTTGTATGACACCACGTTCATATACTCCGGATTGATGAGTTGGCCACCTATTTTAATGCTTCTTTTGGCATGATTATAATGACCATTAGATGGCATGCATTAATTTTTATGATCAACTATGGTTTTCATGGATTGGAGGTGCTTCTATGCTTTTATCCATGGTTTTATAAGGATCTTTTGGATAATATCATGTGCTCTGAAGGTGGCATTTGCCTTCGTTTTTGCACGTAATTTTGGTGTATGTTCTTTGTACTCTTGTACATATTCCAACTTAGATACCTAGTTGCTTATGTATCTAGGTAAATTATTATTTTTCTACCCCAAATTTATTGTGTTTATTGGTAGTTATCATTAGAAAGACGCCAATAATTCAAATTGTTTTCTAATGATGTACCTAGAAAGAGTTATTCCTTCATGTGGTCTTAGGTATATAGAGACAAGTTTTAGCATGTGAAAGAGTTATTCCTTCAGTCCTTTTATGGAGGATTTTATTCATATTTCCTAGACGGCATACTATGGAGTTCTAAATTGGTAAAGGAATGTATGGGTGGTATCATGGTGGTATGAGACGCTAGCTATTCCTCACATATATTATCTTATTGGATAATTTGGGCTTAGGATTAGTGTCTTGCTTACATCACTTGGCATGTTGGCCTCAACATTCAAAGACAATCTCATTTTTTGACTTCACTTGAAAGTGTAGAGTCGCATTCTCTAGATAAACTTCTTTTATCTATAGCCTGCATGTTTTGATGAGTGTAATCTCATCGGCATATTCACTTGTTGAAATCTCTTTCTTTATAGTTCAACGAGTTTTTCTTGTTGTGTTTGGATTAAGAAATTTTGGATTCTTCCTTTGTTGGCATTTCTTTCTCTAGTTCAATCCTTTAGGTGATTTATACAGTCCACTTAATGGTTTACGAATGTACATATGTGACTCATCAAGACGTTGATGACTTCTTATGTTAATATGGGTAACTCGAGACGTCAATAATTCCCTGTGAAGATGTGGGTACATCGGGCCACCGATGGATCTCTGGTTTTTTCCTGGCATGTTAATGTCATGTCTTCCTACTTTATTTCAAAGGGTTTACAACAAGGAAACTACTTTGAGTATGAGTTCTCTGATCATCCACGTAGTCTAATGGGCAAACATAGCATGTGACAAATTGTAAAGGATATGCTTCGTGCATATGTCTCTGGAAAATCATCAAATTGGAAAAAGTATCTTCCAATGATGTAATTTACCTATAGCCATTTTAAACATACGGCTATATTGGTTTTAGTCCGTTCATGCTTATGTATGGGGTATCAACCCATGGCACCTATTGATGTCAATCTTAAGGACATTGAACTTGATGCATCGAGGCATTTCTTATGTGATATGCAAGAAATTCTGACCAAAGCTCAGGATTGTATCAGGAGTGCTCAAGATAGGGCACAGTTTTATGCTTATAGAGGATGCCCACCTTAGTCTTTTGAACCAGGAGTATTGGTTTATTTAAAAGTTCCTAAAGACTTAGACTTTTGCAATAGGATAATGCTTGAAATTTTCTCCTAGATATTGTGGTCCATTTCGAGTTATACATTGGCACGGTTGCATATGAACTAAACTTCCTCCACATGTTAGAGTTCATCTAGTCTTTCATGTCAGTAGAATGAAAGAGAAACTCGGAGGTGAGGATAACAAAGTTACTCCTCAAGAACTCGTTGAAGTTAAGGATTTATCCTATGTTCCACATGAACCTGAAAAGGTACTTGAATTCAGGGAAAGGAAACTTCGTAGAGTCGACTAATCCCTGAGGTTAAATTTATGTGGAAAGATAGGGAAATAAAGGATTTGACTTGGGAGTTGGTTGAGATTGTTCAGCGTAGATTTCCTACTTTTCATTTTGCAAGAGTACAATGTTTTGAGACAGGGGAAGTATGTTATGTGCACATTATATGTGCATATACTAGGAGGCTTACCCTCATTATTCTTGTGAGCATGGGAGCATGGGAACAAGCTCTAGTAGTGGAGCATGGGAAGGGCTAACCTTAAGGGTTGAGGTTAGGGTCAGGCATCTACTAAGGGTCACACATGGGAAATGGAGATTTAATAGCCACTTGAGGGCCCTCCTATATAATAGGGGCATGGGGCACACTCAATGGAGGCTAGGTTATGTTATGTTCTCTTGTGTAGAGGATTGTATTGTATCTACTATCATGCCGTTTCACACTACAACTACATGTTGCTGGATTGGAGTCATACCTCTTGATGGTATGGGACATCAAGGTTAAGGTATGAGGTACTTCATTGTAATTCATGTGTGCATCCCTTGGGCTCGGGGGGGTGGTTGGGTGGATGAGTTTATGCCTGTTTATGCATGATAATTATCAAGAGAGATATTAGGGTTTTAACAAGTCCTCTGACAATGAACTTGCCCAATAGGGCACGGCTTTGAATAGATGGATCAATGAGACCTAGCCCCCCTCTGCTATGTGGTTGAATGATCACTCTCCATGCCACCTTGGCCCCTGGCTAGCCTCCCATCACTTTTGGCCCACAAGAAGTTCCAGAGCAAACAATGTGTCTGGCCAATACAAGCCCGAGAAAACGCCAAGCATGAGGTGATGTACCACATGGTGGCAAGCAATACCTCTTTCACCACCACCACTTTGCCTTCTAGGGATAGCCTTGCCGAGCTCCAGTATAGAAGCTTCTTTTGAATACTCAAAAGAAGCAGAGCGAGCTGCTTCTCGTCGGAAGAGATATCAATGCCTTGCCGAGGTATTTGACTGGAGTGCCCCTTGTTGAGATCCACTAGAAAGCCTCAACTGGTCACCAAGTCAGGGTAGGTGCTGAGCCTACCCAAAAACCACACAACTTGTGCCAGTTAATTTGTGCTCCTGACGCACGACATAAAATCTCTATCACCTCCACGAATCTCTGGAGATTCCCAACATCTCTAGTAAGGTAGGCTGCTATGTCGTCTACAAACTTTGAGTCTAGCAGCTCCTCCTGTGTGCGAAGGGGAAGGGGCAGTCCCTGAAGTGTGGTCTCCTGGGCAAAGAGAAAACTACTCATGGCCTCAGTAACAAATAGAAAGAGGTACGATGCTAGAGGACAGCCCTGTCAAACCGAGCGGGAAGGGGGAATTTGTTGCCTTGGGCTCCCTAAATGAGAACCTAGCTGTGAGATGCTGAATAAAGTCCTGAGACTCCGCGAATCCACTCCATGGGGAATCCCATCTAGCTCATTGTGCCCTCTAGAAACCTCCAATCCACCCTATCATAAGCTTTCTTAAAGTCAAGGAGAAGCAGAATGAGGTCCTGCTAATCGCATCTTGGCCGAAGCTATCGCCTCCCCCCAAAAGTTAAAGATGTTGTCTAGAGTACTCTGATCTTGAACAAAACCACTCTAAGTGTCATGGATCAAGTCTAGGAGAGAAGGCTGAAGTCGCCTCTGCTGATGGCCTTGGCCAAAATCGTATAGGCCGTCCCTAGAAGGGTAATGGGTCTCCACTGCCAGATCTCCAATCTATCACCACCCTCCTTGGGAATCAAATGTATCAAGCCCTCTTTGAGCCTCTCTGGCATGGCACCTATGAGCATAATCTCATTGAAGGCAGCGCAAATGTGAGATCCCTGTCCCCACCTCGAAACAAATTCAGGGGTGCTAGCAGTGGAAGTAGCACTTCTTGCGTGGGCCAGGGCCCCACACTCGGGGCCTCGCCCACGGATATCCAGACAAGAGACTAATCCATCGGTTCTTCCGAAACCTAACCCGAGAAAAACTTCCCTTGCCCGGAAAGCACAGGCGATTCCTCCAGGATAACTTTTCTCTAACGTAGTCAAAAGCCTTAACTAACTGAGCTAATCTGACTGAACCCGTAAGTCCCATAGTCAAATCAAGGGAAAGATTGCACTTGGATCATAGAGACCAATGTTTTTTTCCTCATTGAGAGGCACAACCGTTGATTCTTTTCGATAGAACAATTTTTACCCAGGATTTACTTCATCTATCGTACCAACAGAAATTTAGTCTCATTTTAGGGATCCATCAGTCCAACCTAACCCCATTCAGTCCCATGGGTTAGCTAACTGCCCAACCACTGTAGTGATGGGATCCAATTAGGAACTTGGTTAGGTTTTTTCCCGGGTACCAGGGAAAAGAGTTCCCACATCCCCTAGCTAGATATTCATGCAAACTTAAAGCTAGTCACACCACTTACACACCCAATATGAAATTGCCTTTTTTACAAAATCAACTATCTTTCAAAATAATCATTTAATGAAACCATTGTGTCACTGATCATAATCCTCAAAATCTCCAGTTAAATCCTTTTTTCCAATCATTCCTTCATCGGTGTACCTATGGCATCATTGGCAACCAGAACGCTCACCACCTGTCCACACAGTGGCCTTTTCGATAGTTCCTAGCTCATAGTAATCGGTAATATATTCACATATCAAAATGGAATCTCCGTTCAAGATCACCAAGATCAACCAACGGATCCATATAAAAGAGCCATGGACTCATCTGCGATTGAGGACCAGCAAGGTCAATCAACCAGATCCATGCTCGAATTCAGAAAACAACTCTTACTCCTTGTTCCAATATCTTCCCCGACATACTTGTGGGTATCTTCGGTGACCCAGAGCCCGAGCACCGTATGGTGAGCACCCTCTAGGATCCTTCGCAGGTCACCTAGCGCTTCACTCATAGGCCGCTTCCTTGGTCCCTCATCCACCGTACTGGAAGCTCACCATTGAAATCGAACCGAGGCTGGTTAAGACCTTAGCCAACCTTGCTACGCGAGACGTCCTCCATTGACTCTCCGCCGTCAACTGTTGCAACTTCATCAGCTAGGTCTCCACGACCTCATTCACAAGAAGGTCAAAATGCTTCCCCAGCATTCTTGACATAAAACAATCATTTAAGAACAGTTCATAAATACAATTTCTATAACGAACTCTCGTCTTTCCACATCAATCTACATTACTTAATCCACATTAATTTCATATGCATTCCTATTCTCCTCCAATCACATCATTTTCCATCTCAACACTTCTTTTCTCAATTAACCTCAGATCTCATCCACTCGTATTTACCCATACATCTCATAACATCACATTCATTAACATCTATCCACCAGTTTACATCTATCTTATCACATCCACTCGTATTTACCCATACATCTCATAACATCACATTCATTAACATCTATCCAGTTTACATCGCATCTTATCACATCCATTTCACATCACATCTCAAGTTCATTCACATCCCGATTCACATCTCATCACATCCATTCACATCACATCTCATCACATCCATTCACATCACATACCATTCATTCTCATCCCGATTCACATGCCATTACATTCATTCAAATCCCGATTCACAGGCTATCACATTCATTCACATCCCTTATCATTCATTCACATCCCTTATCATTCATTCACATTCTGATTCACATGCTATCACATTCATTCACATTCTGATTCACAAGCTATCACATTCATTCACATTCCATATCATTCATTCTCATCCCCATTCTCATGCCATCACATTCATTCACATCCCTTCATATCTAACCAATTTACATCACATCTCATCGCCTCAATTCTCATTTATATTCATCACATTCACATCCACATATATTCTTCCACATACATACATCCATTCTTCACATACATCCACATCCATTCTTCACATACATCCACATCCACATCCATTCTTCACATACATCCACATCCACATCCATTCTTTCACATACATCCACATCCATGCTTCACATACATCCACATCCATCCATCCATTCATTCACATTCATCTGATTCACATCACATCTATCCATCCATTCATTCACATTTATCTGATTCACATCACATCTACCCATCCATGCATTTACATTTATCTAATTCACATCACATCTATCCATCCATTCATTCACATTTATCTGATTCACATCACATCTATCCATCCATTCATTCACATTTATCTGATTCATATCACATCTATCCATCCATTCATTCTTTTATAAAAATCAACTTCAGTGGGAATAACACTTTTATAAAAATCCTTTTATACATCTATTTATGCATAAATTCAATTATAAGGATAATAACACTTTCGAAATAAAAATAAATTTCTTTATGCATCTTTTTATGCATAAAATCAAAATTAATGAGAATAACTCTTTTGAAATAAAAACGAATTCCTTTATGCATCTTTCTATGCATAAAATCAAAAATAATGAGAATAACTCTTTTGAAATAAAAACGAATTCCTTTATGCATCTTTCTATGCATAAAATCAAAATTAATGAGAATAACTCTTTTGAAATAAAAATGCATTCCTTTATGCATCTTTCTATGCATAAAATGAGAATAACTCTTTTGAAATAAAAACAAATTCCTTTATGCATCTTTCTATGCATAAAATCAAAATTAATGAGAATAACTCTTTTGAAATAAAAATGAATTCCTTTATGCATCTTTCTATGCATAAAATCAAAATTAATGAGAATAACTCTTTTGAAATAAAAATGAATTCCTTTATGCATCTTTCTATGCATAAAATGAGAATCACTCTTTTGAAATAAAAATAAATTCCTTTATGCATCTTTCTATGTATAGAATTTAAATCTTGTAAAAATCACACTTTTATAATAAAAAAATATCCAATATGCATCTTTCTATGCATAGAATTTAAATCTAATGAAAATCATACTTTTATAATAAAAAATATCCAATATGCATCTTTCTATGCATAGAATTTAAATCTAATAAAAATCACACTTTTATAATAAAAAAATTATCCAATATGCATCTTTCTATGCATAGAATTTAAATCTAATAAAAATCACACTTTTATAATAAAAAAATATCCAATATGCATCTTTCTATGCATAGAATTTAAATCTAATGAAAATCACACTTTTATAATAAAAAAATATCTAAAATGTATTTTTCTATGCATAGAATGAAAATAACACTTTTAGAATACACAAACGAAGGGGATTACTCTTTTTGAATAACACATTAGGACCTCAATGGAAGGCTTCTTGGGCCCTTTTATTTGGCAGTTTAAGGGAGTCAAACCTTTTCTCTTAAGAAGAAATGTTTTCTAATTAGGAGCTTCAAAACGGCTACTTTATTCGAATTTGAATTTTGGGGAAAAAATGGAATTTAAAATCTAGCGGATAAAACCATATCATGTAACATATCTATGGAAAGCTCTTGATGCGTAGATCACGGATCTATAATCTCTGCTCAAATCGGAGCTTGTATGTAGAAGTTATGGAGGTCCGAAAATTGTAAAATTGCCCCCCCTCCTTTTTGGGGAAAAAAGTGCACCCTTTGACCACTCTTACACCTCTCTTAAAAACCCAACATTTCAGTCCACATGGCAACCCTCCATTTGGCTATTCCTTAATCACCTTGATTAGGCTTGGGCAAATTAAAGGGCCCAAGAAGACCCCATTCACTTCCTAATGATAACGATAAAACTTATTTCTACAAAATTTAAGAAAATTTTACCATAACCTCCTTTGTATGGCTGACCATTTTTCAATTTTTGCATTCTAATTCTACTTAGAATTTAACCCAAGATGAATTTAGCACTCTAATCTAATCAATTCTCATTTTTTTAAGAGCGAACAATACGAAAAGGTTAACTTAATTGATTACGCATCTTGGATAAAGAAGGGTTGAATTCAATGAAGAGAAGGGGAAACCTTTTCATCAAGGCATAACATCCAATTTTAATTTAAAAGAAGCAAGAAATCATAAACCAGAGAATAGAATTAGAAAAAAGTAGAATTTCTAACTTACATGGAGTTTTGTGAGCTATCCTTTGGCTTGATGGATTGAGGGTTCTACTCTTGCTTGGATGAAGAGTGGCCACCAATTCTTTGTAGAGGAAATAGTCAAAAACAAGTGAACTATCAATGAATTCAATGTTTTTGGCTCTGGGGAGAGGAGTAGAGTAACAGTGCATAAAACACTATTAAACTTTTACAAAGGGGGAGACTTCTATTTATAGGAAAAAATGAGCCTCTAACCAAGCAAACTGACTCTAAAATTTTCCAGATCAGTTTGGTCACTTTTTGACCAATTTTAGGTCAGTCATTAGGGAAAAAGGGAGCTCATTTTGGGGCCCTGTAAGAAATTCACTATTTTTTGATTTATTTCTCTCCTAAAAGACCTCAAAAATAGTAAAATACAGAAACGTGGCTTAGAACTGTCAGTAAGGACTACCGAACTGTCAGTTCAGAAAGGAATAAGATAATCTTTTGTCTCTAACTAACACGATTTTGCATTAAATATCTCCTTAGTTTTTTTTTGTTTCCCGAAGATTCCGCATCTTTTGACGACGTGTGCAGGCCTCTCATAAAGAATCCATCACTGAACTTAATGATTGCATGGATACCGCCACACTTCCACGATTCATGTTACAAAAAGACTATGAGATTGACAAGCAAACTTTGCAACCTCAGAAGCACAAAAAATGGCCGATACTAGTGAGTCACAATCTCAGAAGAAGCGATTACACCATCTTCACATCGACTTAGAAGAACAATATGCTCTAGCAGCACAAAAAAGAGGAAAGGATACGGTGCTGAATGCTCAACAACGGGAAAATATGAGAAGAGAAGGGCTTCAACATATTGACTTATGGTGCGATGGAAGCATATATCCAAAATGTCTAGTAAAAAACTCTACACCTCCATTTGTCAATCCAACCACACTACTGAGGTTTGTGGGCGATGGACAAAATGGACTTCTTGATTATATTTCTGCGCAGTCTAGTAAAATGGACTTATGGTGCGATGGAAGCATATATCCAAAATGTCTAGTAAAAAACTCTACACCTCCATTTGTCAATCCAACCACACTACTGAGGTTTGCGGGCGATGGACAAAATGGACTTCTTGGTTATATTTCAGCGCAGTCTGCATTTGCAGAAACATATAAAATAATGTACCTACAAGAAAAGGGAGCCAGGATGCAAGAGATAGCCATTCGTGCAAAATTGGAGCAACAATTGCAGAATGAAATTGAGGAGCATTCAAAGAATAAAAAAGAGTTGACAAGAGCAAGAAGGAAGAGAACCGTGCTTGGAGACAGACAACGAAGCAGGAAGATTAAAAACATTGCAAATTTGAAGGCTGGGATTGGTGGATGCAAGCGAAGAATTCAGGAAGCAAGGCTAGTTTGAAATTTTTCATTTTTTATACTCAAAAAGGCTCTCAAATGACTATATCTAATTTGTCCATTAACGCAAAACAAGAATGGAGGTGTTGAATAATATAGGCATATTGTGTTGTTACTATAGGAAACTATTGGAGCCTGCAAAAGAAAATATGGATCCCAATCTTCTTCCTGTTAAACAAATGAAAGGATTGCTTTCTTGTGGTGTAGCAAAAGGTTTGATTGAAGAAAAAAAATACAAAACAATCAAACGCAATGTTGTAGAGGACTTTATATCCAATAATCAAGTTGATGGCACTACAATCCAAGAGGCTCTTGATGTTAGTGGAGTTAGCAGGAAGGGATATAGTTCGATTTTCCATGCGATATCCTCAACTTTGAGAGATCAAAGGATTAAACGAGTTTTACTACCAAATCCAGCAACCGTGTGGAGGGTAAGAGGTCATTTGAATGAAAGTATAGATGAGTTTATTGGGCAATATATCCATATTGAAGAAATATTTTATGGTGGTAAAGGAACCACTATGTATGACCCTTGGAACAATATATTTGTAGATCTACAACAACTTCAAAGAAGAATGGTTGAGTTTTATGGAATAACATTTGAGGAGTGCAAAGGCATTTTGAAATTTGTTATCAAACTGGATGAGTGTGAGGTTGTAAAGGAAAAGAAAATAGAAAGGATTACTATTACATTGATGAATGGAGCATTTGATACATCATTGACTGAAGCGAGTTTGAAGTATTTTAGTGTGCAGTCGGAGAAACACATATGGTGGTTAGGCTCGTTCCAGGTATGATCATTTTTTGTTTTGTACTTGATTTTAGTCATTGTTTTCAAATCTTTTATAGTAAGACTTTTGTTTTCTATAATCACACAGGTGAAGACAGAAGACCATGAAACACTAGATTGGGTGTTCACCACACGGAAATACCAAGAATAATTAAAAGACAAGTGCAAGGAGAGAATCCCCATGTTGCAGGAAAAGGTGATTTTCAAGTAGAGTGGCACATGGCGGCGGGGGATCTTAAAACACTTAAGTGCATGTACACACTTTAATGATTAAGATACTTACTTTCTAAATAGATGATCCCCACATAAGTAAGCCCATAAGATGCCTTTGTTACCTTATTAGCCTCTAAGAGAGAACCAAAACACCTTTTTTTCAATTGAAACATCACACAAGGCCAACATATTTAGCTTCTCCAAAGTCACAAAGCTATCATGTGCCCATTTCAGAGCCCAAACTATTGTCCGCCATTCATCACCACCAAGCTTAGGATTAATAATGTTGAGTATCTACAAACCATTTCTACATAATTATGACACATTCACATATCACATAGTCATGCTTATATTTTGCAAGAGCTAACACTTACATACCTTCCCAATACGGTCACCAAACCTAGATGCAAGCTCACCGAGCTCCTTCTCCTCCAACATTTTCAACTCCTCCTCTGACATACTATGCCTTGCTTTCTCAAGCTTCTTATTATTAGGAGCTTGAGTTATTTGAACCTAGCATAAAAATTCCAAGTTAAAAATTGACAACAATCAACTACTTTTGTCATGGAAACAAGAGAAAACATTGTTGTGCATCAAGGTTCGTACCACGTAAACTTACATTATAAACTAGTTTGCCCAAATACCTCCTTGTAACAGGATACCATGGCTCTGACCTTTTTGTATGCTTCTTTCTAATTTGAGAAATCAACCTCCTATCCCTCTCCGAAAACCCTCCAGAAAACCATCCATGTAGTCACTATAGCTTGCCGCACAAATGTTGGCATAGTTTATAATATCATCTCTTAGGCTAGTGGCTACTAGTGCATGGGTGTTACAAGTTGAAACAAAAGAAAACAAAATAAGTGCATTGGTTTTCAATTTTCAACTAGATAGACATACGCAATGTGTAGACTTAATCATTTCCAAAAAAGCACTCACAAGTTCATTCGTTTGCAGACTTGATTAGCAAGGCAATCTCAAGTACTCTTGATGCATCGATAACAGTACACAAAACTCTGCAATGCTTCTCTTTTGTTTAAGAGAACCTTTCCCTTATTGCGGATCACCATGCAATTGTCCTATGGTTGCCCTCCCACACATAGAGCATCCTATTTGACAACGCATGGAGTTCTGGCCTTTCGTCTATCTCCGCTTCAAACTTTGTGTTTATCTCTTGCCAAATGGGGTTCCATCCTACCAATACCTCATCCCCGACCAAAGTCTCCTCTCTACGGAAGGTCCACACAAAAATAATAAATGCTCTTTTCTCTTGAACATAATCCTCTTTTCCAAAAGCTGTCTTCAATCCTGAGACATCACGCAGTCCCCACACTTTAGCATATGGGATGAGCTTGCACAATGGGATGGGAGAACATTGAAAATAGCTAAACATCCTGGTTTGATGCAATATGTCTTCTCCCCTATCCATGTAAAGCTTGTTTTCATCCTTGGCATCAACTCATGAAGGTATCTCTGGCTAAACAATACAATAAATGGGACAATCTATAAGCAAGCCTCTTGAGGGCCCAGAGTATTATCCACCTCATGAACTGCTCGCTCATATCCTGACTATAAGCCTCATATGCCTGTGTGTGAGAGTCTTCTTGCATATCTATCTCCACGATAACACTTACTTGGTCAATATTCTCAACCAAAGTAGATCCTTAACAGTGAGAACCTCTTCCACGCTTGCCTCTCCCACCACCACAGGTAGAAGGTCTACAATAACAAAGAGAAACAGTGAGAACCTCTTCCACGCTTGGCTCTCCCACCACACGGGTAGAAGGTCTACAATAACAAAGAGAAACATGTCAATATGCTGTGTCAGAATCGTGTTGGGGATAGGCTCAAGAATTGAACATTAAACTTAAGTTTTCAAAAATTACCATTCCAAACATAGCACGAACATAGACGTTTCCTCTCTCTCTCTCTCTCTCTCTCTCTCTCTCTCTTACACACACACACACACACACACACACAAACGCCAATGTGAGTAAAGATTGGAATACATCCTTCTCCTCCCCAATCTCTCTCTCTCTCTCTCTCTCTCTCTCTCTCTCTGATAGCCTCCAATTTTGACATCAAATAGGCTAAGAAAATGTAGCTTTTCTCAAATAAGAATGATGTTATCCCATGTTTATTTTGTATCCAAGCCTAGACATACATTTGTTGCCGTATGATTTGTACACATGTCCAACTTTGTAAATGCTTGGCAATTTAGCGGGTTCGCATTTGTAAAGCCACAGCATGAAAACTCTCTCTTAAGTATTTTATAAGGTCCAAGCCATGTATTCACAAAATGAAGCAAGCCTAAAGTTCAAACATTATGTACTTTTGAATATTTGGAATCAAATAAAGAAAAGGGGAAAAGAAGGGTCGTGGGATGTGGGTGGTTGAGGAAGTTAGAGTCTCTCTCTTCCTTTATCAACCTCTTCCACGTTCTTTTCTAACTCTCTTGGTTTGAGCACAACTCTTGCCTCTCTCTTGTCTCTTCCTTGTTCTTGAATATTTCCTAGCTATGGAGGAAGGAGAAGAGGATGGTGAGGATGATTGTCTTGTCTATCTTCTGTGTGCTCTACACTAGGTAGCTTTTCTTTGTGTGTGTAAGGCTATGGTTTCTTAGAGAGAGAGAGAGAGATAGTGTGTGTCTGCCATTCTTGAGTGTATCTTGAGTGTTTCTTGCAGCTTTCATGGCTATGGGGCACCCCAATGCGTATATTTTGCATGTTCGAGCCCGGATTTTCTGTCTTTTTGTGTGCTTGGAAGGCTACATTCATTTGGTGCGTTCGCCGGGAGGGGCTAACCATGGAACTTGCAAGAAGCAGCTTCAAATGAGGAGGGAGGTAGCCTTGAAGGAAAGAAAGGAGCAAGATGGACATGAAAGCTGCAAAGAGCAGAGCAAACTTTTGAAGACAGAGGCGCAGGAGTTTTGATGCCTGCACAGCAGAGTGGATAAGATTTCACAGTTATTGGTGCAGAAAGCAGGGCCCTCGGGTGGCTGGCAGCCAGTTTCTTCCTTGTCCATCTTCCGGTCCATGGCCAGAGGCGATCAGAATAATGAGGCAACACACAGAAGGTATGACTATGGCGGGTCAAGTAGACATGAGGGTGCAAACCAGACATAAAGCAAGCAGACATCACAGTTGAGAAGGCAAACCAGGTCCGAAGGTGAGATAGAGAGGAAGAGAAAAAAGGGGACTTCTTGATGCCTGTGTCATTGAGGACAGGACAAGCTTTGCAAAGGAAGGGACAATGGGGGTCTGGGTGCAGCGAAGGTTGAGAGAGAAAGAGAGAGAAACCAGAGCTATGGCCGCTGCGATCACGTCGGCAGCCTCCAAGCGCCTTGCTTCGCTTGCCTTGTCCTCCGCTCCGAAGAAGATTCCAGGGGCTAGAGAACTGCACTCTACAGCAACAAAGCAAATGAGCAGCCATGATTATGACGACTACCTGCACGCGGAACACATTATCGATGGTGGAAAGGGTTAAGGAAATCTTACAAGCTCCATGTAAGCTTAATTCTTGTGAATTTTAAATCTATGGTTTTCTTAAATTTTATGCTTTGTAAATGTTTGAATTAAAATCTGATTCTATGCCTTGATGGAAAGGCCACCCCCTTCTCTTCTTTACAATTCAGCCCTTCTTAATTCTAGAAAGTTAAATTAAAAGATGGATTAAACTCTTTTTATTGTTTACTCTCTTGATTTTAAGAAAATGGTGTAGATTAGAGTTATTAGAATCTAAATTGGGTAATTGAAGTCATAAGTAGAATGTTAAATTTGAGAAATGGTCAGCCAAACAAAATAGGTTATGGTAAAATTTTCCAAAATTTTATGAAAAATAAAGTTTATTTTTATGTTATTTCAAAAGAGTAATTTCCACCCTTCTTTGCATCTAAAAGTAATATCTTAATTACTCCATGTACATATTCATCTATAAATATATGCATGGATATCATTGATATTAATTATTAAATTGATTTTATGCATAGAAAGATGCATAAAGGAATTGTTTTTATTTCAAAAGTGTTATTCTCATTAAATTTGATTTTATGCATAAAAAGATGCATAAAGAATTTATTTTTATTTCAGAAGTGTTATTCTCATTAAATTTGATTTTATGCAAAAAAAAGATACATAAAGAATTTATTTTTATTTCAAAAGTGTTATTCTCATTAAATTTGATTTTATGCATAAAAAGATGCATAAAGGAAATTATTTTTATTTCAAAAGTGTCTCATTAAACTTGATTTCATGCATAGAAAGATGCATAAAGGAAATTATTTTTATTTCAAAAGTGTTATTCTCATTAGATTTGATTTTATGCATAGAAAGATGCATAAAGAAATTATTTTTATTTCAAAAGTGTTATTCTCATTAAATTTAATTTTATGCATAAAAAGATGCATAAAGGATTTATTTTTATTTCAAAAGTGTTATTCTCATTAAATTTGATTTTATGCATGAAAAGATGTATAAAGGATTTATTTTTATTTCAAAAGTGTTATTCTCATTAAAATTGATTTTATGCATAAAAAGATGCATAAAGGAAATTATTTTTATTTCAAAAGTGTTATTTTCATCAAAATTGATTTTATGCATAGAAAGATGCATAAAGGACATTATTCTTATTTTAAAAGTGTTATTCTCATCAAAATTGATTTTATGCATATAAAGATGCATAAAGGAAATTATTCTTATTTCAAAAGTGTTATTCTCATCAAAATTGATTTTATGCATAGAAAGCTGCATAAAGGAAATTATTTTTTATTTCAAAAGTGTTATTCTCATTAAATTTGATTTTATGCATAGAAGAATGCATAAAGGAAATTATTTTTATTTCAAAAGTGTTATTCTCATTAAATTTGATTTTATGCATAGAAAGATGCATAAAGAAAATTATTTTTATTTCAAAAGTGTTATTCTCATTAAATTTGATTTTATGCATAGAAAGATGCATAAAGGAAATTATTTTTATTTCAAAAGTGTTATTCTCATTAAATTTGATTTTATGCATTGAAAGATGCATAAAGGAATTATTTTTATTTCAAAAGTGTTATTCTCATTAAATTTGATTTTATGCATAGAAAGATGCATAAAGGATTTATTATTAAAAGAAAGAAATTTCTATCGTTTTATATTCACTCGGGATTGTAAAAAGAAAATTCAAGAGATCTATCGAGACTACAATATTCAGATAAATGATAAATTTATTCCTCATGGGAATTCATAATTGATTTAGAAATCAGTTAAGTGAATATTTAAAGAAAGAAATTCGATAAAATAGTAACTGAATTATCAAACCTTTCCGAGAAAGATAGTTCAGGAAAAATCTTATCAGACTCAAACGTTGAATCAGACTATGTCCAAGGCCAAACTCTTTTGTCAGTTTCAAGGAAAAAAGATGTGACTAGTTTAGAAAAATACTCTCAAAACCTCTGCCAAATCTGAAACTAACACTACAACACAATGCTGCCATACACACGTTTCATACACGCGATAAATTACGAGCGCGTGTATGCCGCGCATGTATTTGAATATAATCGAGCGCGCGTATTTTGACATTTAAATTCGCGTGTATATTTGCATTTATCAGTGCGTGTATAAGCGCGTTTATATACACGCATGAATACACGTTGCCATACACGCATTCATACACGCTTGGTAAAAAAAAACTGAAAAAAATTTGAATTCCTTTACAAAATTAAGAACTATTTTCTTTAAACCATCTCATAGTACATTACAGTATATATCATTACACAATCCCACTACATGCATTTACAACAATGAAATATATTCAAAAATAAATCATGCATCTGAGATGATAATTAAAAGACAACACATACAATAGAAATGTCATCAATTTAGAACGATACAGTGTGACGGATTGGTTAAGGTTCGATCTCATCTTCAATAAGATCCATCCTTGCCAAACGATCAACATCAATATCCATTTGATCAATTTGTAAGGCTACGATTAAATTTATTTCACTATCGATATTCTGTACTCCATTGATAATGGTATCGATGTCCTGATCATCCTCATCAACATCACCATCATCCTCAATGGTAGGGTTATTCTCATGATCATGAGAAATGGCACGCTCATCCTCATTATCATGATCATCTCTTATTTCTTGATCATCGATCACAACATCTTCATTGGCATGTTCGACATCATCTTCATTGCTTGTTACATCCTCTATATGCTCCATATCAGTGAATGTATTATACATCACTTTGGAACGTGGTGCAATAGGGATGACGTACCACCATTTAATGTCATGCACCATTGGTAGATAGATTAGCTACTCAAATACACATACTACTGTAATTAATTAGCATATCAAAAGTCAAGGGGTACGCGAGCTTAGATATATATGTACATGAAACACATTAGTAAAAAAATGCATACCTGCTCACATTGTTGTGGCAATACGAGCCTATCATTCTTTGTTTGCCAAAACTTTGTAGAGTCAATAGTTACATAGCCACTTGCATGGCATTTTATCGTTGCATCAAGCCCTTTTTCCACCACGTTCATTTGCCATTTGACATCCAAAACATACACAAAGAAGTGACGAAAGTCAAGCCTAAATATGTCTTGGATTGTGCCACAATAATCATCCATTTTTCCATTAGCTCCATCAAAGCTACTAATGACACCGCAATCTTGTGTATTCCTCTTTTCATCGATTCTTTGTGTTCGAAAATGCTTGCCTTCACACCATATAGCATTGAACATAGTGCACTGGACCAAAATAGAAGCAATATTTGTGTAAGAAATGTGAATAAATATTAAAAGCAAATCACTTACAACTAATGCAAAACATTAGTTCTATGTACCTTTAACATGCATCCTCGTGCATACTCCCATTCTTCCGCCGTGATATGCAGCCCCTCGTCACTCTCTGCTCTCTCCATTTCCTCATGCAACCAATCAACATGGATATCATTCGGAAGTGTTGCTAGATGCTTAGGGTACGCCTTACGAGAGCCATGTTGCCTCCGAAAGAGAGCTCTTTCTGCTTGCATTTTTATCTTTGCATCCTCATATCTTGTAACCCATCTGCTCATCACATCACTATTAAGGATGCAAGTGAAATTGAGATCATCAATCAATGTTCTGTCAATTACTTTACTTTTTCCTTTTCCTTGAGGCACAATAGAGGTCATCCTCAAGTCCTCTTCATTGCTCCATAGTCGTGGCAAAGAGCTGTCCACCTGACCAAGAAATTTTGAAATATATACAAGAGACTCTTGTATCAACCAACCCTCGGCCATGCTTCCTTCAGGCCTTGCACTTTGCCTCACAAAGTCTTTTAAGGTCTTCATGAAGCGCTCTAGGAAGAACATCCAACGTGCATGCACAGTACCACATAAAGCGATTTCGTCCACTAAATGCACAATGAGATGTAGTTGACTTGTGAGAATGGTTCGCGGAAAAGTCTCCTCTACCAAACAAACCACCTCCACTGCCATAACACGTGCATCATCCAACGTGGCTGGATCAATTGCTTTGGAACTAACATATCTGAAAAATAAATAAATAGTACGTTATACCTCATGCACGTTCATTTTGCAAGGTATAATGAAGGGTGATCTGACATGGGTTTTACATACCTCACAAGCTCGCCCATCTTATAAATACATTATTTCAAACTCTTATTTGCACAATGGTCGATGCTAGTAGGTAGGATGAACTGCGCACATAAGAGCACATGTATGTATGGTTTATGGCATTACAAAATTTAATTTCAACGTACAAGACTTGGAAAACACTTACTTGAAGCATCTTGTGCCAATCGTGGGACTTCAACCCATATAGTTGCTCAACGCCTCTTTTCTTAGTGGTTGTAAAGACTCCCTTCAATGATCTCATGCATCCACAGTGGGAGTACGCAAAGTGCTCGCAAAGTGGTGATAGCCTGCTTTACCTGCTTCTCCTCTTTCTTTGATATAATCCATGGCGCAGGCGGAAGACGAACGTGCCCACCCACCTCTCGTGGCCAAGCTTGACGCATACGTCCTGCGACCCGCAAGTCCTCACGTATGCTAACATTGTCTCGTTTACCAATAATATGTTCCCAAATACCAGATCCCACATTCTTGAAGATGTGCATGGGATCAAGAAGATGGTTGATCTTAAGATGGGTCCAATATGGTAGCCAAAAAAAATAGAGTACCTACGCAAGGGATTGCTCTATGTGACCTTTAATCCAATTAGAGACTACACAAAACAAGATTGAAAAAACATTACTATACCTGTTCATGCCATCTGGAGGAAGAATATTTGTAGACTCCCAAATATGCTTCCAATCTTTTGCACGAAGTGTTTGTGGAGGAATGTTACTCTTACTAGCAACATATTTAGGATGATCTGAGGGGAGAAATCGATGATGATTATCGAATATGGTCTTACACAAACCGTCAGCATACTCATGTACTAACGAAGGGCCACAAACAGGACATGCATGTTTACCCGATGTTTTCAAACCTGTTAAAATATAAATAAAAGTTAGAATAATAAAGTCAATATTTATAATTAATATATATAGCCAATAGTATTAGAGTAGGGAGGTAATTAGAATTCTTACCAGAACAATCATTGTATCCTGGAAAGTCATGCATTGTCCACATCAACACTGCTTTTAAGTCGAAGTGTCGAGAGGAGGGAGGCCTACTGATGTCCACCACCGCAACACCTCTCCATAGTTCCTCCAACTCATCAATCAACGGTTCAAGATAAACATCCATATGCTTGACTTTATGTTTCCCTGGAATTAGAAGGGATAACATAAGATGTCCCTTCTTGATCGCCATTGATGGTGAAAGGTTGTAATTCACCAACGCAACTGGCCACACGCTGTATGCGGTGCTTTTGAAACCAAATGGATTCACTCCATCCATACCTAGGCCAAGTCTCAAGTTTCTGGGATCTGTTTTAAAGCCGAGCCACTCATCTTCAATATGCTTCCAAGCAGGAGTGTCTGCGGGAATTCTCCACATGCCATCATCCGATCGATGTGAGGAATGCCATGACATGAGCTCTGCTATGGGCTCTGTTTTAAAACTGGGCCACTCAACTTCAATATGCTTCCAAGCAGGAGTGTCTGCGGGAATTCTCCACATGCCATCATCCGATCGATGTGAGGAATGCCATGACATGAGCTCTGTTATGGATTTGCACTTGAACATGTGTTTGATGCGAGGAATTATAGGAAAGTGTCGCAAGACTTTACGAGGTACATCAAAACTCTTCATATCTGTTCTATACCTTGCTTCACCACAAGTGGGACAATGTCGAGCCTCCTTATGCGTCCCACGAAAGAGAATGCAATCATTGACGCATGCATGTATGCGATCATAATCCAATCCTCCAAGAGATGTCACATAGCGCCTAGCTATGTCTCTTGAGGTGGGTAGTCTATTTCCCTTTGGAAGCATGTTTGATAATCGCCTGCATCCAATATCATCAATTATAATTAGTCTTAAATCCTAAACCTTAAACCACTAATTCAAATTTGTAAGTTAGAATGCTTACTTCAATAATGCGTCAAGACTTGCATTGCTCCATCCATAAACTGTTTGTATATTGAGTAGTTCAAGTGAAGCACGTAAAATAGAGAATGTGCACCCTTCAAAAACCGGTGTCGATGAAGCCTTGTAAAGATGCTCTTGTTCCATATCATCGTCGTCCATACCTTTGGGATCATCCTTAAAAATATTCCGCACCATATCATCAAACACTTCCTCTTCCACAACTTCGTGGGGTGCAAGGCTATTGTCATCCCTTTCCCACTCATCTCTGACAATAGATCCCGAAGCTCCAGCATCATCTCGTCGACACTTTGCGTGCTCTCGTCACGCGTAGGGCACCATGTTAGGGTGTGGTACTACATCCTGTTTCAATTAGAGTTTATATATTACAACTCTATTAATTTAATTTGGATACCATGAGTCATTTGAATACCATCAATTTACATCTGCTCACCTCTAAACCTGTTTGATTCCATTCTCCATACATGGAGATGTGATTCAAGGTAATTCGACGTGATCGTACAATGCATTCTTGACATCGATTACACATACATTTGATCTGTTGTTGTCCCAACCACACATCGCGATTACGATGACGCATTGTCTCATCTTCCCCAGAAGTGCTTGAGGAGGTTGATGACATCCTATGCACAAACTAGAATTTAACACAAAATCATAATATGTTTTTAATGAAAGTATAAAAATCGCGTGTATTAACGTGGCTATTTCTTAAAAATTACGTGTATTAACGCGGCTATTTCCTAAAAATCGTGTGTATTAACGTGGGTAATTCTTGCAAAACGCGTGTATAAACACAGCTAAATTATCATACACGCGAACATACACGCGTTTATAAACGCGACGATCTATTTAAACTAAAAATAACCCGCCTTCCCCAAATAAAGATTTTGAACTAACAATACTGTTGTTTTTCATTTTCGCCTCTTCCAACAGTAACGAAACCTAAGTGCAAGGAGGGAGAAGAGAAGGAGCACACACGGGAGGAAGCCGACCAAGAAAGAAGACTCACTTTTTCAGAGGTGAGTCAGTTTGTCCTTTGCCTTGTCTCCTTCCTCAGATTTGTTTATGCTATTTTCTCTTTGCTTTTTGGGTTTGTCTCCGACCTTTTGCTTCTGTGCACACGATTTTGGGTGAATGATTTTGACAGGGGCGACAGTGGGCCTTTTATAAGGACACATTGTCGGAGGTCGGTCCTTTTCAAAAAAAAATTTGCGCAGGTCGCGTGTAGAAACACGTGTAAAAGCGCATGTATCCTGTCTGCACAGACTGTTCACGGGGATATACACGCGTTTCTGGACGGGTGTATACACGCATTTTTTGACGGGTGTATACACGCGTTTCTGGATGGGACTGCGTTTCCTGTTTCTATGGTTTGCAGGCTGATAGATGACTTGAATGATGATATTTGTGTGAGTCAAGAGACAGCCCATGATGTACATGAGGATTATTCTTGCAGATTCTTTATGGATATTCCAGGTTCTTCATCCAATCCATTTGCGTATAGCAATTGGCTGATGGAGATGCTAAATCATTTTGGGCACCATCCTGGTCCAGTTGAGCTTACAGAGTACATGTATGCCCATCCCCCTCCTGCCATGCCTGGTGTCTATACCCCTACCGCGAGTATCCAGGGCACTCCAGTGCCGTCTATGCCTACGAGTCCGACGAGACGGCATGCAGCTTCTCCTCTTCCACGTCCACCGAGGAGACATACCTCGTCCCAGACACACTTACGCACACCCTCACAGCCACCATCATGTGCTCCCTCAGAGCCACCGTCACGTCAGGGCTCACAGCCACCGTCACGTAGACAATCCCCCAGTCGTGACTCCACCCGCAGTAGTAGGAAGAGTGGGAGTGGAGGATGCGGCGGGTGCTTTGGTGGGGGAGGTGGAGGAGGTAGTAGGGCACGCGGTGAGAGAGGAGATAGAGGGAGAAGAGTTAGAGGAGACAGTTCGGAAGAGGAGGAGATGAGAGAGGTGGAGGGAGTGATCTGCTATGATGTGACGGATAGGGGCGGGATAGTGATGGATGCAAGGGGGAGGGAGGTAATGGAGTACATGCGTGGGGTAGTATCAAACTTGTATAGAAATTATTTTATTAAATTTAAAGATCAAAATAGCCGATTACTTGGGGAGGTGATAGAGGCTGTACATAGTCGGTACCCCAATCCCCCACATGCTACATTCTCGAATGTATGGGGAAGAACGCGAATAAGGGAGATCTTAAGTAATAAAAGATCTCACCTTAAAAAACTCGCGCACGATGATGGGCTAAATGTAGCTGCGGGGTGGCTATCCTGCCGAGAAACCTGCCCCACTGCGCACAAACGCGAGTGGAAGGAGGCAAAGAAACGAGCAGAGGGTGGCGTGAAGAGCAGGCAGCATGTGGAGGCACGACGGATCCAGATGGAGACCATTGGATCTTCGCATTTCGGATCTGGCGACGTCGAGTCATGGGAGGTAGAGTTCGTAAGTATCTTGCCACTTTATTTGATTGTTTGCTTAATTCATTGATTCTATGATTGTTTTAATCTTACAAATTGTGTTGATTATGATACAGCGAGATGGGTTACGGGGAGGAAGCCCTCAACCCACGATACTCCGTATGCTCGCTGGCATAGCAGACGTGACACGTGGGCCATCTTCAGAGCCGAGGGACGTATTACGAACACGCAGTTTGAGATGGCCATGAGACCATACGGTCGACAGGTACTTGAAAACTCTAAACGAATGATTTTGGTTTATTGAATTACATATATATATACTTATATACTATATATTACTTGAACAGGCACAAGCTGGTGATGATCCACCCGCCGCCCCACTGCAGAGGGTGGACGTGAGCACTACCCATCGGACATTCCGACCGACGTGAGCACTACCATCGGGACATTCCGACCGACGTGAGCACTACCCATCGGACATTCCGACCGATGTGAGCTCATCTGAGCATGGAGGGAGCACCGAGTCATCGTCTGGGTCTGAGTAGTACTCAGACTTATAGTATCACATTCCATATTGAGGATGTGGTTGTATATATTTTTTTGTAAACTGAAGCCATGGGCTACTTCGAGATATGGACTCCCTTGTATATATGTGTGAAATTTTGATAGTAATATTGAATCGTGAATCGATAATATTCGTGAATCGATAGTATTACATTCATGTCTGTCTTGAATTGTGTATTGACGATGTATTACATTCATGTCTATCTTGAATTGTGTATTGACAATGTATGCATTCATGTCGTTCTTGTCTTAATCTTCCTCGTGGATATGTTCTTCGTGGATATGTTCTTCCTCGTGGATATGTTCTTCCTCTTGGATATGTTCTTCGTGGATGGTCTAATGCACCCAATAAAGAAATCCAGAGAGTGTTATTGGGTGCTGGAATGCTGGAACAGCATTCAGGTACCAAATAGCACTCTCTGGATTTTTTTTTTTGCTCTCTGTTCGCGTGTATAAACGCGTCAAAACTGCTAAAAGCCGCGTGTATATACGCGGAAAATCTGTAAAACACGCGTGTATAAACGTGTCAAATCTGAGAAATACACGTGTATAAGCGTATCTAAAGTAAAAAAACGCGTGTATAGACGCTTGTATCAATGCGTCTAAATGCATCAGAACTGACAGAGCATGTGTATACACCCGTGTATGAGCGCGTCTGAGCACTGCTATACATGCGCTTTTACACACATGTCTCTGGCCGCGATTATACACGCGCTGATACATGGGCCTGCTACTTTTCCTCACAAGTCATTTTTAGCGACTAGGAGTGCGGGTATGAGCCCGATCCCTTGTAGTGTAAGTTGTGACCCTTCGAAATGATATGTGGATGTATATGGAAGAATAGATGTGGATGTGTATGTGATGAGAATGGATATGGATGTATGTGAGTGAATGAGATGTGAATCGGGATGTGAATGATATGGGATGTGAATTGGGATGTGAATGAATGATATGGGATGTGAATGGATGAGACGTGATGTGATGTGTTATAAATCAGGATGTGAATGGATGATATGTGATGGGAAATGGATATGATGTGATGTGTTATGAATCGGGATGTGAATGGATGATATGTGATGTGAAATGGATGTGATGAGATGTGTCGTAAATTGGGATAGATGTGAATGGATGATATGTGATGAGATGTGTTGTAAATTGAGATAGATGTGAATGGATGATATATGATGTGAAATGGATGTGATATGAGTAGATGCGAGTGGATGAGATCTGATGAGGATAAATGAGGAAAGAAGTGATGAAATGCAAAATGATGTGATTGAATAAGAATGGAAATACATATGAAATGGATGTGGATTAAATAATATGGATTGATGTGGAACAATGTGGAAAGACAAGAATTCTGTATAGAAACTATCACAAAGAGCTTGGCCTCAGTTGGTCAAATGGTGGAACAGGCATTACAGGTTCGTTTCAACAAGCATGGATGCGTTGTTGAAGACTTCAAACATGGATGTAGAGTCATTGCTAAAGGCAAGAAAGAAGGCAGATTGTTTAAGCTGGATGCTGGAATTCCTGAGTTAAAATCAGCCATGTTCTCTAAAAGCAAGAATGTGGTACAGGACATTGATATGTGGCATAAGAGGATTGGACATGTCAATATACAGAGATTAAAGAACATGCAAACAAGAGGCATTGTCAGTGGATTGCCTAGATTCAAATATGATGGGAATATGCATGTTTGTGAAGCCTGTCAGTTTGGAAAGCAGGCAAGGTTGAGGTTTCCTAGAGAAGGAAATATGAGTAGCAAGCCACTTGAGATCGTACATAGTGATGTATGGGGTCCTACACAAAACCCATCTATCAAAGGTAGTTTATACTATGTGACATTCATAGATGATTTCGGCAGGATGACATGGATATCCTTTCTGAGAGAGAAGAGTGAAGTGTTGGAAAAGTTCATGGAATTCAAAGCTTTTGCAGAAAAGCAATATGGCTGTAAGACAATTGACTTGCAGGTATACACCTCAGTAGAATGGTGTGGCTGAGAGAAAGAATAGAGTCATATGTGAAGTGGCTAGGGTGATGCTCAATGAAAAGAGCATGCCAGATTACTATTGGGCAGAAGCATGTGTTACTGCAGTAGTGTATATACTGAACAAAACACCTACAGCAGAGCAGCCATTCATGGAAGCACGCTAGAGATGCGGCTTACAGGTTATAGGCCAGATATTGGACACCTCAAAGTTTTTGGATGCATAGCTTATGTACATGTGCTTGATGAAAGAAGAAGGAAGTTGGATCCTAAGGCAGAGAAATGTGTATTTGTTCGATATACACAGGATCGAAAGGCATACAAATGTTATAATCCACAAACTAGACAAGTGGTCATCTCACGAGATGTGGTGTTTGATGAGCTTGCTAGTTGGTACAAAGCAAAAGATGAGGGAGTTATTGAGTCACTTGAGGCTGATGTGCTTGTAAACTTGCCACAAGCAAGTTCTAGTTCTACTACTATGTCTGGGCCAGCACAGCAGAAGCTGAGAGTAGTAGTGTACGTCCATGGTCAGGACGTTTGAGGCATGAGAGTGTGAGCACTGGGAGTAGTGCTATGGATAAAGGAAAGAAAAAGATCGAAGGAATTGGAATCACAGGTTATGAGTCATCTAGTTCAGAGAGTTTGGATGAGGAGCTTGGCATACCTGTTTTACGCACACCTGGTGCTAGGCAGGACAGATATGTGCCACCACATGCTAGAGTTACAGGTGTACAGAGTGACCCGCATGCATTGCAGAGATCCCAGAGAGTCAGATATCCAGTTGACAGATTGACATATCAAGATTTTGCTATGCACTATGCATATATGACATCTATGGTGAAGCATGTGGAACCTACATGCTACACAGAGGCTATTGGAGAGCATGTATGGGAGAAAGCAATGGATGTTGAGATGGATGCATTAGTTCATAATGACACATGGGATTTGGTTGCACTACCAAAGGACAAAAATGTTATTGGATGTAAATGGGTTTACAAAGTGAAGTGCAAATCTGATGGTTCTATTGAGAGACATAAAGCAAGATTGGTAGCAAAGGGTTATGCACAAACCCGAGGTTTGGACTATGATGAAACCTTTAGTCCAGTGGCTAAGATGGGCACAGTGAGAGTAGTCATTGCTATGGCTGCAGCTAATGGCTGGGAAATGCATCGAATGGATGTCAAGAATGCATTTCTAAATGGAGATCTACAAGAGGAAGTGTATATGGCACAGCCAGAAGGGTATGTACACCCAAGATATCCCACTCATGTATGCAGATTGAAAAAGGCATTGTATGGTCTGAAGCAAGCACCTCGTGCTTGGAGTGATAAGATGAGCAGATATCTTATCTCACTTGGTTTTCAGATTTCTACAGTAGATTCTTCACTCTATGTGAAGAAGACAGAGCATGGGATTGTTTTACTCGTCATCTATGTGGATGACTTGATTATCACAGGTGATCATGGTGCAAATGTGATGCATGTCAAGAAAGCTTTGAGTGGGCAATTTGACATGAAAGATCTTGGTGAGTTGAGATACTTCCTTGGAATTGAAGTGGTCAAAGATCATGCAGGTACATGGTTAGTACAGCGCTAATATGCATTGGATATGTTGGCAAAGTATGGCATGACAGGGTGTAAGCTTATGAGTACACCTTTGGAGCAAAATGTGAAGTTGCGGGCTGATTATGGCGAGGAATTGGATGATCCATCGATGTACAGAAAGATGGTTGGTAGTCTCATTTACATGACTATCACACGCCCAGATTTGAGTTATGCTGTGGGGCTAGTTAGCCAGTTTATGCAGAGCCCCAGAAAACCACATTTGGATGCAGTGAGACGCATTATGAGATATGTGAAGACCACTGCACATTATGGTCTACTTTATGAGAGTGGTAAAAGCTTGGACATACATGGCTACACAGATGCTGATTGGGCAGGTAGCTCATATGACAGGAGGTCTACTAGTGGTTATGCTTTTACACTTGGAAGTGCCGTGGTGAGTTGGAGTAGCAAGAAGCAACCTACAGTTGCTTTATCTAGTACAGAGGCTGAATACAGGGGTGCAACCATTGCTACTTGTGAGGAAGTTTGGTTAAAGAATCTCTTGACAGATTTATGTGAGCCTATTGATGACAAAGTTGTCATTCATTGTGACAACATGAGCAGTATACAGTTGGCAAAGAATCCAGTGTTTCATGCGAGGACCAAACACATAGAGGTCCATTATCACTTTGTCAGAGAAAAGGTGCTGGATGGTACAGTTGATCTTTAGTATGTGAAGACTGGTGGCACACATCATTACAAAGCCACTTAGCAGGGAAAAGTTTGAGTACTTCCGTACTATGTTGGGAGTACATGGGATGAGCTTGAGGGGGAGTGTTGAGAGTCTTGATATCCCAAGCTCATCTACATTTTCATCGGCAGTACATCATGAGCTTGAGAGGGGCTGTTGAGATTTAAGCTCGATGTCAGTGTGAGCCAGCTATGCTATGTGCTGGCATGTTAGGTAGGAACATGTGTGAGACATAAATGACCGCGTGTCCAGCTGGTCATAGTGTGTGGACATTAGTTAGGGTTAGATGTGTGTAGACACAACTCATAGGGTGTTGTGTGTATTATGGATTATGGCATTATGCATTGTGTGAGTGTGGAGATGGCTTCCCTCTTTGGTTAGGGTTTGCAATATACATTAGGGTTTGCTCCTGTGTGTGTGTCTCCTCCCCCTCTACCGTTCTTTCAACAATGTACAGGGTGGATGGTTTTGTTTTGAGCTTGTACAGGCCTGTCCGGAACGTGGTCTACTAGAGGTCTGCTACTACTGGAGATGACATCAGCTACTCGGTCACTTTGTTTGTGTACGCGTCCCTTTAAATGGAGTGGGCACTGGAAGATCGTATTTGAAGGTGTGTGGAAAGCATGGGCAATTAATAGTGGAAGGGGCCAATGTCGCATTGAATTTGGTGTGAAAAGGAAGGTCTTGGTAGCCATCCTCCAGGCTTAAAGGAAAAATAAAAAAAATGACCCATCAACGTGGCCTGCAATGAAAAAGACACTTGGCTGCTTGTTTATGTTGCCAACACCTTGGCCAGCACGTGAAAGAAGAGCCGCCTAGAAGGTTGGCATGGAAGTGGGTAGAAGTAGTGAAAAAGTTGCCGCCTTGCACAGAGCAGCTCGGGCGTGTGCAGCCCCACAGGCGCAGGAGAGAGCTGCAGAAGAGGTTGTGTGTGGCTAGGCGCAGTCGGAGGCGCTCTCGTGAGCAGACAGAGCCAAGGGAAACAGCTGCAACGCGGAGAGCAGAGGTGTAGTGAGAGACCAGAGGGAGGCTACCTTTGAAGTGGGTAGCATGGCTGACAGCGCAAGGAGAGAAGGATGTGGAAGCTGGTAGCGAAGCTGCTGCTGCAGCAGCTGCTCTGGCGGCTTCAACAGAGGCGTGGCTGAACGTGTGGGACGGGCTGGTGAGAGAGCCACCTCTCATGCGCAGGTGAGAGGGGTCGTCTTGGCGGTACCAGAGAAAAGGACTCGCGACTTGCAGAGGAGGCCGCCTAGGAGAATGTTTGCTGCTGCAGCGGCGACCAGAAGCTGGATGCGCAGGAGTGAAGTGAAGTGAGTGTTTGTATGTTTGGAGAGACAGGTGGGGGAGCCGCCTTGAGGGGTGCTGATGAAGGGTTTTGGCCGTGGTGGCTAGTAGGTGTGAGAGGGTAGGTTCATCCACAAAAGGATCGTGCAGAGTGTTGAAAGAACGGTAGAGGAGGAGGAGACACACACACAGGAGCAAACCCTAATGTATATTACAAACCCTAACCATAGAGGGAAGCCATGTCCACACTCACACAAAGCATAAAGCACTACTCCATAATCCACACAACACACAATGAGTTGTGTCCACACTCTACTAACCCTAGCTAATGTCCACACACTATGACCAGCTGGACACGCGGTCATTTATGTCTCACACATGTTCCTACCTAATCTGCCAGCACATAGCATAGCTGGCTCACACTGACATCGAGCTTGAATCTCAACATCCCCTCTCAAGCTCATGATGTACTGCCGATGAAGATGTAGATGAGCTTGGGATATCAAGACTCTCAACACTCCCCCTCAAGCTCATCCCATGTACTCCCAACATAGTCCGGAAGTACTCAAACTTCTCCCTGCTAAGTGGCTTCGTGAAGATATCAGCCACCTGCTCATCAGTCTTCACATAGTGAAGATCAACTGTACCATCCAGCACCTTTTCTCTGACAAAGTGATAATGGACCTCTATATGATTGGTCCTCGCATGAAACACTGGATTCTTTGCCAGCTGTATACTGCTCATGTTGTCACAATGTATGACAACTTTCCCATCAAGAGGCTCACATAAATCTGCCAAGAGACTCTTTAACCAAACAGCCTCGCAAGTAGCAATGGCTGCACCCCTGTACTCAGCCTCTGTACTGGATAAAGCAACTGTAGGTTGCTTTTTGCTACTCCAACTCACCACAGCACTTCCAAGTGTAAAAGCATATCCACTAGTAGACCTCCTGTCATATGCGCTACCTGCCCAATCAGCATCTGTGTAGCCATGAATGTCTAAGCTTTTACCATTCTCATAAAATAGACCATAATGTGCTGTGGTCTTCACATATCTCATGATGCGTCTTACTGCATCCAAATGTGGTTTCCTGGGGCTCTGCATAAACTGACTGACTAGCCCCACTGCATAACTCAAATCTGGGCGTGTGATAGTCATATATATGAGACTACCAACCATCTTCCTGTACATGGAAGGATCATCCAATTCTTCGCCATAATCAGCCCGCAACTTCATATTTTGCTCCAATGGCGTACTCATACGTTTACATCCTGTCATGCCATACTTTGCCAACATATCCAAGGCATATTGGCGCTGTACTAACCAAGTACCTGCATGATCTTTCACCACTTCAATGCCAAGGAAGTATCTCAACTCACCAAGATCTTTCATGTCAAATTTCCCACTTAAAGCTTGCTTGACATGCATCACATCTGCACTATGATCACCTGTAATAATCAAGTCATCCACATAGATGACTAGTAAAACAATCCCATGCTGTGTCTTCTTCACATACAGTGAAGAATCTGCTGTAGAAATCTGGAAACCAAGTGAGATAAGATATCTACTCATCTTATCACTCCAGGCACGTGGTGCTTGCTTTAGACCATACAATGCCTTTTTCAACCTGCATACGTGAGTGGGATATCTAGGGTGTACATACCCTTCTGGCTGTGCCATGTATACTTCCTCTTGTAGATCTCCATTAAGAAATGCATTCTTAACATCCATCTGATGCATTTCCCAGCCATTAGCTGCACCCATAGCAATGACTGCTCTCACTGTGCCCATCTTAGCCACTGGGCTAAACGTCTCATCATAATCCAATCCATGGGTCTGTGCATATCCCTTTGCTACCAATCTTGCTTTATGTCTTTCAATAGAACCATCAGATTTGCACTTCACTTTGTAGACCCATTTACATCCAATAACATTCTTGTCCTTTGGTAGGGCAACCAAATCCCATGTATCATTATGGACCAATGCGTCCATCTCCACATCCATTGCTTTCTCCCATACATGCTCTCCAATAGCCTCTGTGTAGCATGTAGGTTCCACATGCTTTACCATAGATGTCATATATGCATAGTGCATAGCAAAATCTCTGTATGTCAATCTGTCAACAGGATATCTGACCCTCTGGGATCTCCGCAATGCATGCGGGTCACTCTCTGTACACCTGTGACTCTAGCATGTGGTGGCACATATCTGTCCTGTCTAGCACCAGGTGTGCGTAAAACAGGTATGCCAAGCTCCTCATCCAAACTTTCAGAACTGGATGACTCATATCCTGTGATTCCAATCCCTTCGACTTTCTTCTTTCCTTTGTCCATAGCACTACTCCCAGTGCTCACGCTCTCATGCCTCAAACGTCCTGACCATGGACGTACACTGCTACTCTCAGCTTCTGCTGCTGCTGGCCCAGACATAGTAGTAGAACTAGAACTTGCTTGTGATGGCAAGTTCTCATGTACATGAGCCTCAAGTGACTCAATAACACCCTCATCTTGTGCTTTATACCAACTAGCAAGCTCATCAAACACCACATCACGTGAGATGACCACTTGTCTAGTTTGTGGATTATAACACTTGTAGGCCTTTCGATCCTGTGCATATCCAACAAATATACATTTCTCTGCCTTAGGATCCAACTTCCTTCTTCTTTCATCAGGCACATGAACATAATCTATGCATCCAAAAACTTTAAGATGTCCAATGTCTGGCCTGTAACCTGTGAGCCGCATCTCTGGCGTGCTTCCATGAATGGCTGCTGTAGGTGTTTTGTTCAATATGTATACTGCAGTAGCACATGCTTCTGCCCAATAGTAATCTGGCATGCTCTTTTCATTAAGCATTGCCCTTGCCACTTCACATATAACTCTATTCTTTCTCTCAGCCACACCATTCTGCTGAGGTGTATACCTGCAAGTCAATTGTCTCCTTATTCCATGCTTCCTCAAGAAATGCTCAAAAGCTTTTGAGGTGTATTCACCACCTCCATCTGTCCTCAGACATTTAATCCAACAGCCATACTGCTTTTCTGCAAAAGCTTTGAAATCCATGAATTTTTCCAATACTTCACTCTTCTCCCTGAGAAAGTATATCCATGTCATCCTGCTAAAGTCATCAATGAATGTAACATAGTATAAGCTGCCTTTGATAGATGGGTTTTGTGCAGGACCCCATACATCATTGTGCACGATCTCAAGTGGCCTGTTACTCATATTTCCTTCTCTAGGAAATCTCAACCTTGCCTGCTTCCCAAACTGACAGGCTTCACAAACATGCATATGTCCATCATATTTGAACCTAGGCAAACCATTGACAATGCCTCTTGTTTGCATGTTCTTTAATCTCTGTATATTAACATGGCCAATCCTCTTGTGCCACATATCAATATCCTGTACCACATTCCTGCTCTTTGAAAACATGGCTGATTTTAGCTCAGGAATTCCAGCATCCAGCTTAAACAGTCTTCCTTCTTTCTTGCCTTTAGCAATCACTTTACATCCATGTTTGAAGTCTTCAACAAAGCATCCATGCTCATTGAATCTAACCTGTAATCCCTGTTCCACCATTTGACCAACTGAGGCCAAGTTTTTAGTGATTGAAGGCACATACAGCACATCTGACATAGACTTTGTCTGACCATTATGCATGACCAATGGTACACTTCCAACATGTGTAATGACATGCTGGGTATCATCACCTGTTTCCACATAGCCTTTGACATCCATTGGCTTCATGTGCTCAAACCATTCACCATGGCATGTCATATGATTTGATGCTCCTGAGTCCATATACCATGTATCATCATTCTCAGCATTTGTTGTCATAGAACCCACAACATGCTTCATGGCAAACAAATGATTTGCAGCTCCATCATTGCTACTTGATGCATAGTTGCCACCATGTTGTGCATAGTTTCCACCATAATGACCACCACGCTGTGCTCTTCCCCCTCTCAAATCATTCTGTTTGCGAAAGCAATCTCTCGCCATATGACCATATTTGCCACAATAATGGCATTCCACATCTTGCATAGAATTTTGTTGGCCTTGCCAACGTCCTCGACCACGGGGGGTACCTCTGCCTCGCTGAGATGCATAACCACGACCACCTCGAGCACCATAAGACGGCTGAAAATTCTGTTGTGGAGGTCTATCCTGCCATCCACGACCATTACCACCACGTCCACGCGATGCAAATCTCCCCCTGCCTCTAAAACCTCTCTGCGAGTAAAATGCCTGATTTCTGCCATCATCATGGCTAGTAGATGCATCCTGAAATGAATCATTGAGCTTGATTTCCTCAACCAACAAGAGGGAAACCAACTCATCGAAGTCGGGTAGACCTGTACTCCTCACTGAGATAGATGTATCAAAGGATTTGTATTCCTTGCCAAGACCACGCAAGGTAATATCCACCAAATCATCATCAGGCATGGGGGCATTTATTGTGGCCAATGCATCTGCAAACTTCTTGATTTCTTGCACATAATCATGTATGCTCCTTTTATTCCTTTTCACATTGTGTATCTGCTGTCGCAATTGTGACTTGCGAGCACTCGTATCTGTATCAAACATTTTGACCAAAGTATCCCATGCATCTTTGGGATTCTCAGCATCCTGAATGTGTATGAGCATAGCATCAGATATACATATAGACAAATAATGCAGCACTTTGAATGCTCTCTCTGACCACTGCTTATGAGCAATAAGCTGCTGCTGTGTAGGTTGCCGAGGTAGCTCAGGCTCTGGCTCAGCACCTGTAATGAGATTCCAGAATCCTTTCCCTTTCAAGAAACTCTTTATCCTGTACTTCCATGCCTGGAAGTTCTTCCTATCCAGCTTCTCACCAACAATCTGAACTGGATTGTCAGACATGTTTGCTCAATGCATACACCTTCCGCACACTTCAAATCTGTAAGTGAGCCTTCCTCAGCTCAACCACACTCCAATGAATGTTGCAGATACTCCAAGATAGCCAACAAACTCCAAATTTGATGTAGAAAATCAACCTGTAATCATCTGAGATGAACTGACTCACGCAGTGCGGAATACCCTGTATTGACACGCCTTCCAAGGCTCCAAATCGCAATGTAATGGTGCAATCAAGTCTAGGCAACTTGCATTGACACCTAATGAACCTCAATGTTGAGTATCAACTCCATCTGACATGTGTAATCATCAATTTTTGAAAACCCCTTTTTCTCTTTTTGAAAAAACCAGAAAACCCAGAAAAACCAGTAATGATTTGGCTCTAATTCCTTCAATATTTCACCAAATTGAGCAACTAGGCATTCATTGGCTTAGCAATAGTGTCCTTCAACTCCATGTAAGAGGAATTTGTCCAATTGTAAAACACCAAAGATTAATTGCTCGATTAAAATGCTCTGTTTCTCTGCAACAACAACCAGTGGATAGCCTGTTTTAATCAGCTCATTCCCAGCTCAATTAAGCATCATTGGCCAAACAAATCACATAGCCCTCTTCTCCAAGATGTAAAGCATCCAATTGCTAAGAGATTTGTGGAAGATATCAAGCAACAAGTGAGTAATCGACCTCCTCGTGGTGAAAAAACCAAAATTCTGCCCTGTTTCCTCTGTATGGGCTGCGCCGCCTGCTGTAGGGGGGTTTGGGAGTGATTGGAGTGGCAGTGAGAGGTCAAAGTGTTGACGGTTTGTGGCTGAAGAGGCTTGGTCGTCAGACGCAAGGTTGTAATTCCTGAGGCAGTGTGGCCGTGGTGGAACTCCCTTGGCAGTAAATCCAGGCCTGAGTGTTTGTATGGTTGTGTGAGTAAGGCTTCTGTGTCGAGAGAAGCTTGTATGATGTGTTGACTGGGAATATGCTAGGTGTTTACTTTGTTTATGGTGCCCCTATTTTGTGCTATCTTTCTGGTGTGGGTGGTGTGGTGAACCGTGAGAGAAGTGTTCCAGCTGGTGAGCTGGTGGTGCCCCCGTTCGTGTTGGTGTTTCCAAGGCTGTTGGAGTGGACAGCTATAGAGCCAGGTTTCGTGTCCGGAATTTCCGACAGCTTTCTGGCGCCCCCACTGAGGATAGCTCAGCTGTTGTTCTTTGCTTAGAAGGGTGTATGTCCCACTGAGGAGAGCTCAGTGGGACATACACCCTTCTTTGCCTAGAAGGGTGTATGTCCCACTGAGAGGAGAGCTCAGGGGTTGTTACAGGTTGTCATGATGTGGTCTTATCCAGAATTTCATGGCAGGAAGGGTGAAGATGTGTGTGACTTTTTGGAGCGAATGGAGTTGGCATGCATTAGCAATCATGTTACAAATGAAGAGTAGGTTTTGAGGCTAGTAAAGATTTTCTTGAAGGAAGATGCCCGAAGCTGGCTTAAAGATTTTGAAGCACAGGATGCGGCATATGAGCTACATGGTGTTTTGACCTTAGACAGGTTGAAAGAAGGACTTTTGGAGCAGCAAGCCGAGGAGGATTCTAGTGTGCTTTAGCAGGAGTTGAGCATCTTGAAGCAGGTCCATGGGCAATCACTGGAAGATTTTGTGAAGGTATTTACATGTTTGTGGGGTAAGTGGTGTATGACATTGACGCAGGAAGTTCCTCCTATGTTTTTGAAGAAGAGCTTGTTTATTGATGGTTTGCTACCCCATTTGAAGGTCAAGGTTGAGTTGAAGAATCCCAAGTCATTTGATGATGCAGTTAGGGTTGCTAAGGAAAAGGAAGGCAAGATTTTGAAGCAGATGGAGATGGGTATTTATCCGTATGAAGGTGTTGTGTCTGCAAGGGATATGCATGTGAATTTGGTTGAGGTGGATAAGAGTTCTATTCAAAGTTTGATTAGACACGAACCTCAAAGGCCTATACAAGTGCAAAGGGAGATGTTCTATATGCCTTCTGATTTTTTTCCAAAGTCTTTAAAGCATGTGAAGGTGGATGAAAAACAGGTGAAGGAGGAAAGTGAAGATGAGGAGTTGCCAGTGGATTCTTCTTTGGATGAGGACGTCATGGCTCTACATGACAGTGATTTGGAAGGCTCTATTGAAGATCATTTACATTCAGATCTGGATGACATGCATGCACATGGAAGCAAAGAGGATGATGCCTTGGGATTGGCTGATGATAAGAAGGAAGAGGAGCTGGATACAGAATGCTTTGAGGAAGATTCTTTGCCAGATTCTACAAGGGAGGAGGATGGGGTAGAGACTTGTGGTGAAGTGTAGATAGTTTGTAATGCGGATGTGGAGAGCGTGGAGGAAGATCCTATTGTTATGGATTTTCTTGGACAGCTTGATGGTGGTATGGTACTTGCGATGAGTGGTATGGATGTTTTTCCATTTGATGCATTATGTGCTGGGGAGTCTTTGGACGATGATACTAGGGGGGTTGGCAACACTCAAGAAGGTATGCATGTAGATTTGGCTGATGAAGAGCGTTGTGATGTGAGTATTGTGCTTGAGGATGATATGTGGGCAGTTGCTAGCCTTGATGAACAGGAGCCATAGATGGACATGGATGCAAATATGGTCGAGAGTGTAGCTAAGGCTTCTTTGCGTGTTGCTGAAATGCTAAAGGCAAAGTCCATGGATGATAAGGATTCTGAACCAGTTGAGTCGTATGGTTGTGATGCCTGAATTACAAGAGCTGGAAGTGTTTGTGGACACTGCTGTTGGAAAGGATGTAGATCTTTGTGTGCATAAAGGTCAAAATGTTGGAACTTGGCCTTCACTAGTATTGATGAATGGGATGCTAAATGGTGCAATGCCACAGGTTTTGAAGACGAGGAGGTTTGTTGTGAGTGAAGTGCAAAGGCTTGAGGGTGATGCTGGGTGGTCAGAGTCTGTGAGATGATGGACAGAAATGATTTTGTAGCACATATGGTTGATATTTGGTATGTAATGATGCAGCCATTGTGTTTCATAGATGTTGGGAAATGGGATGATGAGTACAGATGTTTCATAGATGTTGGGAAATGGGATGATGAGTACAGGCGCAGGAGAGAGCTGCAGAAGAGGTTGTGTGTGGCTAGGCACAACCGGAGGTGCTCTCGTGAGCAGACAGAGCCAAGGGAAACAGCTGCAGCGCGGAGAGCAAAGGTGTGGTGAGAGACCAGAGGGAGGCTGCCTTTGAAGTGGGTAGCGTGGCTGACAGCGCAAGGAGAGAAGGATGTGGAAGCTGGTAGCGAAGCTGCTGCACAGCTGGCGGCTTCAACACAGGTGTGGCTGAACGTGTGGGATGGGCTGAACGTGTGGGATGGGCTCATGCACAGGTGAGAGGGGTCATCTTGGCGGTAACAGAGAAAAGGATTGGCGACTTGCAGAGGAGGCCACCTAGGAGAATGTTTGCTGCAGCGACCAGAAGCTGGATGCGCAGGAGTGAAGTGAAGTGAGTGTTTGTATGTTTGGAGAGACAGGTGGGGGAGCCGCCTAGAGGGGTGCTGATGAAGGGTTTTGGCCTAGGCTAGCAGGTGTGAGAGGGCAGGTTCACCCACAAAAGGATCGTGCAGAGGCTGGTGGGGCTGATAGCATGCCATAGAGAAAGAGTTCAAGAGGCAAGTGGTGCTTGTGAGGCTGGCAGAGTATCAGCATAGAGAGAGAGAAAGAGGTGTTGGAGTAGGTGCTGCTGGCGACACACACAAAAGTGATGGGCTGCAGAGAGAGTTGAGGGTTGCTGGTGGGGCGCCCTCTGAAGAGAGAGTGGCCAGGTTCTTTCTGGTGTGGTTGGCATAGCACGCAGGCGATTGAGGATGTGGTGTATCCTCGGCAGTGATGACAAGTCAAAGTGTTGATGGTTTGTGGCTGAAGAGGCTTGGTCGTCAGACGCAAGGTTGTAATTCCTGAGGCAGTGTGGTCGTAAATCCAGGCCTGAGTGTTTGTATGGTTGTGTGAGTAGAGGTTCGCGGCGATTGAGGATGTGGTGTATCCTCGGCAGTGAGACAGGTCAAAGTGTTGATGGTTTGTGGCTGAAGAGGCTTGGTCGTCAGATGCAAGGTTGTAATTCCTGAGGCAGTGTGGTCGTGGTGGAATTTCCTTGGCAGGAAATCCAGGCCTGAGTGTTTGTATGGTTGTGTGAGTAAGGCTTCTGTGTGGAGAGAAGCTTGTATGATGTGTTGACTGGGAATATCATTGCTGGGTGTTTACTTTGTTTATGGTGCCCCTATTTTGTGCTGTCTTTCTGGTGTGGGTGTGTGGTGAACTGTGAGAGAAGTGTTCCAGTCGGTGGGTGGCTGGTGGTTCCCCCGTTCGTGTTGGTGTTTCCAAGGCTGTTGGAGTGGACAGCTATAGAGCCAGGTGATTCCGTGTTCGAAATTTCCGATAGCGGCACGGTGGTGGTTGGCGAGGCGGTAGAGCGGCAACGGTGGCTCCTTCTTCACTGCGATGCGAGAATCCTTCACGACGGTAGTTTGAGCGGTGAGTGACACACCTTTGCTTTCTGTTTGAGCTTGCTAGGTTCTGGTTGTATACTTGCAACCATTCGTGGCTTGCATACGGTGCTCGACAAGTCCCCAACTCCGACTCATGCGGCAAAAGCACACATTTTTGGCACCGCTGCCAAGGAGATGCCCTGCACACCAAGCTCCGGTTTGTAGCTCGGGCTGCTATGTGAAGTGAAATTTACACTGTAGGAAAGGCGATTGAGTGTATGTTGTTGATGTTTTTTCGTGTTCTGTAATTTGTTTCTGCAATTCTGGTTCCCCTGGCCAATTTCTTGTTTCGCGTTCTGCTGTCTGAATCCTTAGTCCTACGCTGTGTGCGAGCAGTGCCGTGCCAAGTCCAAACCCTAGAAAACAAACCCCAAAAAACTTTTTCTTTTTCAATAAAAAAAACAAAAAAAAGAAAAATAAAAAAATATTTTTAAAAAACCCGTGTGAAGAGGAAAGAAATTTTGTATTCGCGAGAAAAAGATTTTGAAAAGAAAAAACCCCCAATTGACCCCGGCCTCGGTCTTTTGATATATAGATATAGGAGAGTGAGCCTCCATAGCTTTCTTTTAAGTGAAAGCTAAAGGGAAGTGGAGCTCTATATGTAGTCCACCCCCCAAGGAGTGGAGTGAGCATGTGGGATAAAGCCTTCACCCTTCCCCCACAGGCAAATAGACTGTTCTGAGGACCACGGGAGCTCCGGATAGGCAAACACTGTGCTGTAAGGCACGCTAGGACCCCTTGAACGATACGCTCATCTCGAGCTATCACATGCCCTAGTCCAAGTTTGACCATAAGTAAGGGGGTAAAAAACGGGTTAAAAATAATATAAAAACAAGTAAAAACGGGGTGCGAAACACCTAAGAAACCACTTGTGTGGGCTTCAAGGGTAGTTACCAATGCCCGTAGGGTACCCACGTCACATGCATCTATGCTCTGGTCGGGCGGGTGCTAGAGTCTGAGCCACTAGAAAGCGTTTCAGTTTACGCAGGCTCACACCATCCCTCCACGTTAGCATCTTGACCTTCAGCTGGAACCCAAGGAAGTGCAACCCAAGATCCACAAATAGCAGATAGTGACTCGTCCTCTAACTCAGAAGACATGGAAGGGCACCCTACCAAGAACCCTGAGGAGGCAAGCCAAAACATGCAAGTTTGGGCCCCAGATCTAGCATGTTTAGTCGTCTAATAGAGACCTTTAGTAGAGCTACACGCTCTGAACATGTGACAAGCGAAGTAAATGAAGAAGGAGGGGTAGTGGATTCGCCATTCACATCGCATGTAGACCCTACCCTCCCAAGGAGTGTCCATGTGGATATTCTACCCACTTCGTTTAATGAAGGCACTACGGAGCTACCACCTTCTGACGTGCTTCCTAAAGTAGAGGTCCCTAGAAGTCAATCCATAAGAAGTGACATTGCGTCCACTTCAAGAGAACCGTTTGGCACTCCAAGTCTAGATGGGATATTTCTCAATGAAAATTGGGAATATGATCTGCACGCGGAGACTCTGACTGACCTATACACGGGTTATACATACCATGTAGGTTGGTTAGAAGTCATACGATCTACATCTAAAGCCACTAATCTAGAGGAGCAACAAAAAATGATATGTGAGGTTATTCATAGAATTATCCAATTTGAGAGGCAAAATAGGGGAGTGAACCTAGTTTCCACTGGCCCTATGTAATTTTTGGATACGGGCAAGGCCAAACAACCAACCCTGTCACAATTGGAGACTCCCTCGATGAGTCCCATAGACCCTTCGTATGTTGTTTCGCCTGGAGTCTCAATGCAGGTTGAGCCCACGAGCAGTAACTTTAGCTGTCTAACCTTGGCTCAACTTTCCATTAGGGAATCCACAATTGTAAGATCCCCCTGTTCCCACCGAGCAACAGATTCGGGGTACTAGCAGCGGAAGTAGCACTTCTCGCGCAGGACAGGGGTCCCACACTCGGGGCCTCACCCACGGATATCCGGATAAGAGACTAATCCGTCGGTTGTTCCAAAACCGAACCCGGAAAAACTTCCTTTACCGGAAAGCACGGGCGATTCCACCAGGATAACTTTTTACTCTAACGTAGTCAAGATCATTTCTGATCAAACTGATCCAATTGCATCTATAAGATATTTGGTCAGATCAAGGAAGAAACTTGCACTTGGATCATTGGGATCAACGCTTTTTTCCCCATTCAAGAGGCACAGCCGTTGATTCCTATCCATAGAACAATTATTGTCCGGGATTTACTTTATCTATCGTAATAACAAAAGTTGAATCTTGATTTATGGATCCATCAGTCCAGCCTAACCCCATCCAGTCCCATGGGTTAGCCAACCGCCCAACCACTGTAGTGATGGGATCCAATTTGGAATTTGGTTAGGTTTTATCCCGGGTACCAAGGAAAAGAGTTCCAAGGCTCCCTAGCCGGAATTTCATGCAAACATAAAACTAGCCACACCACTTACACACCCAATATGAAAATTGCCTTTTTCTTAGCATCAGCTAACTTTAAAACAATCCTTTAATGAAACCATAGTACCACTGATCACAATCTCCCAATTTATCCAGTTGATTCATAATTTCCCATCATTCCTTCATCAGAGTATCTATGGCATCATTGGCAACTAGAACGCTCACCACCTGTCCACACAGAGGCCGTTTCCATAGTTCCTAGCCCATAATACTCGGCAATATAATCACTTATCAAGATGGACTCTCGTTGAAGATCAGCAAGATCAACCAACAGATCCATATAAAAGAGCCATGGACTCATCCGTTGAGGACCAGCAAGGTCAGTCAACCAGATCCATGCCCGGTTTCACAAAACAACTCTTACTCCTTGTTCCAATATCTTCCTCGACGCACGCGTGGGTATCCTAGGCGACCCAGAGCCCGAGCACCGTATGGTCAGCACCCTCTAGGATCCTTCGCAGGTGACCTAGCGCTTCACTCATAGGCCGCTTCCTTGGTCCCTCATCCACCGTACCGGAAGCTCACCATTTTAATCGAACCGAGGCTGGTCAAGACCTCGGTCGACCTTGCTACGCGAGACGTCCTCCATTGACTCTCCGTCAGCAGTTGCAACTTTATCAGTTAGGTCTCCACGACCTTAATCACAAGACGGTCAAAATGCTTCCCCAGCATTCTTGACATAAAACAGCCATTTACAAACAGCATTTACAAACAGTTTACAAATACAGTTTCTATATTAACTCTCATTTTTCCACATTGTTCCTCATTAATCCACATTACTTATTCCACATTCCATTTATATGTGTACTCATCCAATCACCTCATTTTCCATCTCTTCACTTCAAATTCCTTCACATCACATATCATATATTCTCATCCATATCCACATCCATACATCCACATCCATATCCACATTCACATCCATACATCCACATCTACATGCTTATCTCCATTTTCACATCTTCATTTATACATCCACATCCCATATCCACATTCATACATACACATCCATATCCACATCCATACATCCACATCCACATCCACATTCACATCCATACATCCACATCTACCTGCTTACCTCCATTTTCACATCCTCATTTATACATCCACATCCCATATCCACATTCATACATACACATCCATACATCCACATCCACATCCACATACATACATACATCCACATCCACATTCACATTCACATACATCCACATCCACATTCCCATACATCCACATCTATACATCCACATTCCACATTCACATCTATACATCCACATCTACATTCACATTCACATACATCCACATCTACATCCACATTCACATACATCCACATCCATATTCCCATTCACATCTATACATCCACATCCATTCACATCTATACATCCACATCTACATGCACATTCACATCTATGCATATATATCTTCATGCATATATCCATTTTCACGTTCATACATCCACACTCCCATCTCCACATCCACACATCCACATACATACATCCATTTCCACATTCCCATTTATATAACCTTCACATCTAATCTTTTACATCATATCCATTCTCGCCCTATCACAACCCATATACATCTTATCCTATCACATACACTTCTTACCTCATCCCCCCATACACATCTTAATTCATCTTATCACCTCCTAACTTATTTCATAAGCATCTTATCACCTCTTATCACACCTCTTATCACATCTCTTATCACCTCCTAACTTATTTCATAAGCATCTTATCACATCCTATCACATCCTATCTCTTATCTATTTATAGAATACAAGAGAATTCTTACATTTGATATAAGATTTCTTTACACATTTATTTATGAATAAATTCTATTTAAGGAGATTAATACTTTCAAAGTAAAAATCAATCTTTTATGCATCTTCCTATGCATAAATTCATTTTTAATGAAAATGACACTTTTGAATTAAATTTTAATCTTTTATGCATTTTTCTATACATAAATTCAATTTAGATGAGAATGACACTTTTGAATTAAAAAATCAATCTTTTATGCATCTTCTTATGCATAAATTCAATTTGGTAGGAATTACACTTTTAGAATAAAAAAATTTCTCTTATGCATCTAAGTTAAGCATAAAATCCATTTATGAAGAAAATCACACTTTTAGTATAAAAAGAATATCTTTTATGCATACCTATATGCATGAAATTCAATTATGATAAAAGTCACACTTTTATAATAAAATAATCAACTTTTATGCATACCTCTATACATGAAATCCAATATGATAAAAGTAACACTTTTGATATAAAAATTTTTCCATTATGCATACTTCTATGCATGAAATAAAAATGGTAAAAATAACACTTTTGATATAAAAATTTATCTATTATGCATACTTCTATGCATGAAATAAAAATGGTAAAAATAACACTTTTGATATAAAAATTTATCCATTATGCCTAGCATTAAAATTCAATTTCTCCATGGTTGTAATGAAATTCTTTCAATTAATCTAGGATGATAATCCTAGAATATGGTAGGAAGTCCTCTTTTTATGCTTTGAATGAGATTATTTTATGCATAATTTTTATAAAAATTTTGCCATAGCTCCGCTGCTATGACTGATAAATCTCAATTTTTCTAAGGGATAATGCTTATCATTAAGAAAATAATTAAAATAATCTCTAATTGGATTATCAATCCATAATGGATTGAATCATTAATATACATAAACTAAAAGCATAGAAAAAAGCCATTAATTTGGCCTCAAGCATAGCTTAATCTTGGGTTAAGGAAAAGCTTTATGAAAAGCTTGATTTGGATTGAGAACGGTTCATGAGTATGACCATTTCTTACAACTTGCTTGATTCTTTGTTCACGGTAGAGGCCCCCAACCAATCAATTGGTTAAGTATGTTGATGGAGCCACTAATGGGGATTGAAGAAAGAGGGAAGCTCCAAAAACTAGTGAATTATTAAATGAATTCACAGTTCTTGGCTTAGGTGGAGTAGAGTAACGATGCATAAACACTATATATTTTTCAACAAGGGTGAGGCTTCTATTTATAGGAAAAATTGAGCTCCTAACCAAACAAACTGATTCTAGAATTTTCTAAATCAGTTTGGTCAATATTTGACCATTTTTAGGTCAGTTAAGCTAACTTTTTGGAACTAGACTTGAATGAGGACAGAGGAGAGATGAAATATCTCAATTTTTATGAGTTTAAAACTCATTCAAGCATGTGAAATATGCACCTCTTTTAAAGAACTCCCCTTCCTTACATATGTCATATTTTTAATATTGCTCATAGTTTTTTTACTAATAAACCTTGTACATTTTCAACTCTTCATCTTATGTGAAATATGCACCTCCTTTAAAGAACTCCCCTTCCTTACATATGTCATACTTTTAATATTGCTCATAATTTTTTTACTAATAAACCTTGTACATTTTCAACTCTTCATCTTATGTGAAATATGCACCTCCTTTAAAGAACTCCCCTTCCTTACATATGTCATACTTTTAATATTGCTCATAATTTTTTACTAATAAACCTTGTACATTTTCAACTCTTCATCTTATGTGAAATATGCACCTCCTTTAAAGAACTCCTCTTCCTTACATATGTCATACTTTTAATATTGCTCATAATTTTTTACTAATAAACCTTGTACATTTTCAACTCTTCACCTCATGTGAGCATTTACTCATTTTTGGGTATTTTCTTTTTACAAGTTGGATTTATCTCCTCCCTACACATGGATTGATGCTATTGGTCCATAGGCACCTTAATTGGACCATAGTCTAAAGATTTTTGAAAATCTAGACCCTTAGGCTAAGGTTCTTTATAGCTATTTTCAATTAATTCCAATTGCACATTGGAAAATTCTTTTTGAATTTATGTTTCAGGGGAACTCATCTGAATTAGAAGAGATATTTTTCTATCCAAAAATATTCAAAATCTGAATATTCTCTCTCTAGAATATTTTTCTCTCTCTAGGCTAAAACAGATAGAAACAAGGTCTTTATATTTCTGAAGAGGGATTGATTACAGGGAAAGATACTAGACATCAAAAAGGGGGTGGGAGAGGAATCTTACATTCTACCCCACTTGAAAAACGCGAGATGTCCTCATCTCGCAAACTGGGATAATTTCGCAAGATGCACGAATTATGAGACTTAGAGAAAAATTTAAATCAGGATTAACCACCAAGAAAAAGTCTCAAAGAGAGCAAGATTCAAGATAAGAACAAGATTTAAACTTTATTCATTCTCGTAACTTATACAGTAAAGATAGAAGAACTCTTTACACTTCCATAAGCCCGTCCATCATATGATCACAAAAGCAGCACTCACAAGCTGCACAAGTATAGGGTAACTCATCTATGGGAATGATTCTGCTGGTTATTGCCGCACCTATCTCAGTGGTATGAGGTGATCTAACAAAAGGACCTCTGAGAGGCAAGCCAAAAACGGGGTAAAGGCATATCTTCTCATGAGGAAGAAAACACGCCAATAAGAAGACCCGCTCAGAAAACCCAGGATGCCTTGATCTCATGACGCAGTAGTATCGGGGACCCAAACCCAAGGCTTCAATAACCATGGCCAAGCGGACATTGTTGCGAAAGTGCTGCTGACCCCAGGGTGTTACCCTAGTTATGTCTTGATAGGTCCGCCATTTGGTCTGCGCTACAGAAGTTCCCAAGTGAGGGAAAAGTGAGCGCTCATACTGTTCTATAAAATCCTTCTTCACAGACTCACTTGCGTCTTGAAGGTGAGGAATCATTATGGATAAAACTAATTCTTGTTGCCAAGCCATGAAGGAGATTAGGAAGAAAGGAGATCGATGGGAGTAAGATTACTGTGAGCGACAAGTAAAAGTTACGACTTATATAAAGGAAGGAGCTAGCGTAACTTAGAAGCCAACGGTAGCTTGCCACTGAAGTTTTACCGTCTTTCCAAGATTTGGGTTTGGCACAATTTTCTATAGAAGGCATTAAGAACTTTGAGATGAGGAGATAAAAGAAGTTCGTAAGCTAAGTCACTTACTTTCTTTGAAGTCAGATAAGGCTCACAATATCTGGGGGATAACTTCTTAAACTCCCCAATAGATAAAGAACTTCTTTTGTGCCGTACTCGAATGAAGACCAAAACCTTGGTATCCAAAACACCGATTTTCACTTCTGAACTCATTGTTCTGAATCCTTAAAACAGCGTGACTCCTGAGAAGTATTCTAGGGAAAGGGTCTTCTTTTTTTTTTAAACAGAATCTTTCTTTTATTTTTGAGAGGGAATAATTTTAAGATCAAAAAGGGAGATTCTTACTCCTGTATGCCTCGAAGGCTGGGGAGGAATCTTACATTCTACCCCACTTAAAAAAGTGCGAGATGTCCTCATCTCGCCAAGTAGAGGACAACTCTTTTTCTTAAGATCCAATTTATTCTAGGGTTCCTTATATTCTGGTCAACCCAACAGAATACGGGGATAAATATCCCTTATATAGAACTCATCATTAAATAAATTCATTTCAGATCATATCATTCATATCTTTAACACGATAATGGTCCATCAGATCGAAATTTTTTCTTTCTGAACATTCCTCCACGGGAATTTCCGTCAAGCAAGTTTTCAATTTGTCATCCCTTAACTTGATATACCGAGTCAAGTGTTAACAGTAGTACTTTGACAGCACAATCCACTAATCTCATAGTGATTTGTTGAAATCATTATCATCATTTATCATTACAGGGACTCGTCCCATTCATCCTCATTGCGGTTTTGCTCAAGTTATTATATTTCAACTAAATTTCAAAAATCATCATTTTTCAATCAGAATCCCAATCAATTCATCAGTTCCCAAACAGAATTAAAAATCATATCAACCACATTCAAATTCATCATCTGGATAGCATTAACGCTTATAATTTCAAGTCTTAGATTTACTCGTATATACTGTCAGTAAAGAGCTGCAGTTATACTCTCGGTATATACGGTAGTCACGGCCCTTGGAATTATAAGGTAAATACCATCATGTCTAGGCCTCAAGCAAGTCAGGGATTCTATATAATTGCGGTACTTCCATCTGAAGACCCAATTACCAATTTACGAATTTCAGTTTGAATATCAAATTGTATGAATTATATCACACAATTACAACCTTTTTTGTGCTTCTTGATAAATTTTTGACATATTTGGTTTCTCAGTTGATCTTTATTAGCCAAATGCTCTGATACCAACTGTAAGATCCCCCTGTTCCCACCGAGCAACAGATTCGGGGTACTAGCAGCGGAAGTAGCACTTCTCGCGCAGGACAGGGGTCCCACACTCGGGGCCTCACCCACGGATATCCGGATAAGAGACTAATCCGTCGGTTGTTCCAAAACCGAACCCGGAAAAACTTCCTTTACCGGAAAGCACGGGCGATTCCACCAGGATAACTTTTTACTCTAACGTAGTCAAGATCATTTCTGATCAAACTGATCCAATTGCATCTATAAGATATTTGGTCAGATCAAGGAAGAAACTTGCACTTGGATCATTGGGATCAACGCTTTTTTCCCCATTCAAGAGGCACAGCCGTTGATTCCTATCCATAGAACAATTATTGTCCGGGATTTACTTTATCTATCGTAATAACAAAAGTTGAATCTTGATTTATGGATCCATCAGTCCAGCCTAACCCCATCCAGTCCCATGGGTTAGCCAACCGCCCAACCACTGTAGTGATGGGATCCAATTTGGAATTTGGTTAGGTTTTATCCCGGGTACCAAGGAAAAGAGTTCCAAGGCTCCCTAGCCGGAATTTCATGCAAACATAAAACTAGCCACACCACTTACACACCCAATATGAAAATTGCCTTTTTCTTAGCATCAGCTAACTTTAAAACAATCCTTTAATGAAACCATAGTACCACTGATCACAATCTCCCAATTTATCCAGTTGATTCATAATTTCCCATCATTCCTTCATCAGAGTATCTATGGCATCATTGGCAACTAGAACGCTCACCACCTGTCCACACAGAGGCCGTTTCCATAGTTCCTAGCCCATAATACTCGGCAATATAATCACTTATCAAGATGGACTCTCGTTGAAGATCAGCAAGATCAACCAACAGATCCATATAAAAGAGCCATGGACTCATCCGTTGAGGACCAGCAAGGTCAGTCAACCAGATCCATGCCCGGTTTCACAAAACAACTCTTACTCCTTGTTCCAATATCTTCCTCGACGCACGCGTGGGTATCCTAGGCGACCCAGAGCCCGAGCACCGTATGGTCAGCACCCTCTAGGATCCTTCGCAGGTGACCTAGCGCTTCACTCATAGGCCGCTTCCTTGGTCCCTCATCCACCGTACCGGAAGCTCACCATTTTAATCGAACCGAGGCTGGTCAAGACCTCGGTCGACCTTGCTACGCGAGACGTCCTCCATTGACTCTCCGTCAGCAGTTGCAACTTTATCAGTTAGGTCTCCACGACCTTAATCACAAGACGGTCAAAATGCTTCCCCAGCATTCTTGACATAAAACAGCCATTTACAAACAGCATTTACAAACAGTTTACAAATACAGTTTCTATATTAACTCTCATTTTTCCACATTGTTCCTCATTAATCCACATTACTTATTCCACATTCCATTTATATGTGTACTCATCCAATCACCTCATTTTCCATCTCTTCACTTCAAATTCCTTCACATCACATATCATATATTCTCATCCATATCCACATCCATACATCCACATCCATATCCACATTCACATCCATACATCCACATCTACATGCTTATCTCCATTTTCACATCTTCATTTATACATCCACATCCCATATCCACATTCATACATACACATCCATATCCACATCCATACATCCACATCCACATCCACATTCACATCCATACATCCACATCTACCTGCTTACCTCCATTTTCACATCCTCATTTATACATCCACATCCCATATCCACATTCATACATACACATCCATACATCCACATCCACATCCACATACATACATACATCCACATCCACATTCACATTCACATACATCCACATCCACATTCCCATACATCCACATCTATACATCCACATTCCACATTCACATCTATACATCCACATCTACATTCACATTCACATACATCCACATCTACATCCACATTCACATACATCCACATCCATATTCCCATTCACATCTATACATCCACATCCATTCACATCTATACATCCACATCTACATGCACATTCACATCTATGCATATATATCTTCATGCATATATCCATTTTCACGTTCATACATCCACACTCCCATCTCCACATCCACACATCCACATACATACATCCATTTCCACATTCCCATTTATATAACCTTCACATCTAATCTTTTACATCATATCCATTCTCGCCCTATCACAACCCATATACATCTTATCCTATCACATACACTTCTTACCTCATCCCCCCATACACATCTTAATTCATCTTATCACCTCCTAACTTATTTCATAAGCATCTTATCACCTCTTATCACACCTCTTATCACATCTCTTATCACCTCCTAACTTATTTCATAAGCATCTTATCACATCCTATCACATCCTATCTCTTATCTATTTATAGAATACAAGAGAATTCTTACATTTGATATAAGATTTCTTTACACATTTATTTATGAATAAATTCTATTTAAGGAGATTAATACTTTCAAAGTAAAAATCAATCTTTTATGCATCTTCCTATGCATAAATTCATTTTTAATGAAAATGACACTTTTGAATTAAATTTTAATCTTTTATGCATTTTTCTATACATAAATTCAATTTAGATGAGAATGACACTTTTGAATTAAAAAATCAATCTTTTATGCATCTTCTTATGCATAAATTCAATTTGGTAGGAATTACACTTTTAGAATAAAAAAATTTCTCTTATGCATCTAAGTTAAGCATAAAATCCATTTATGAAGAAAATCACACTTTTAGTATAAAAAGAATATCTTTTATGCATACCTATATGCATGAAATTCAATTATGATAAAAGTCACACTTTTATAATAAAATAATCAACTTTTATGCATACCTCTATACATGAAATCCAATATGATAAAAGTAACACTTTTGATATAAAAATTTTTCCATTATGCATACTTCTATGCATGAAATAAAAATGGTAAAAATAACACTTTTGATATAAAAATTTATCTATTATGCATACTTCTATGCATGAAATAAAAATGGTAAAAATAACACTTTTGATATAAAAATTTATCCATTATGCCTAGCATTAAAATTCAATTTCTCCATGGTTGTAATGAAATTCTTTCAATTAATCTAGGATGATAATCCTAGAATATGGTAGGAAGTCCTCTTTTTATGCTTTGAATGAGATTATTTTATGCATAATTTTTATAAAAATTTTGCCATAGCTCCGCTGCTATGACTGATAAATCTCAATTTTTCTAAGGGATAATGCTTATCATTAAGAAAATAATTAAAATAATCTCTAATTGGATTATCAATCCATAATGGATTGAATCATTAATATACATAAACTAAAAGCATAGAAAAAAGCCATTAATTTGGCCTCAAGCATAGCTTAATCTTGGGTTAAGGAAAAGCTTTATGAAAAGCTTGATTTGGATTGAGAACGGTTCATGAGTATGACCATTTCTTACAACTTGCTTGATTCTTTGTTCACGGTAGAGGCCCCCAACCAATCAATTGGTTAAGTATGTTGATGGAGCCACTAATGGGGATTGAAGAAAGAGGGAAGCTCCAAAAACTAGTGAATTATTAAATGAATTCACAGTTCTTGGCTTAGGTGGAGTAGAGTAACGATGCATAAACACTATATATTTTTCAACAAGGGTGAGGCTTCTATTTATAGGAAAAATTGAGCTCCTAACCAAACAAACTGATTCTAGAATTTTCTAAATCAGTTTGGTCAATATTTGACCATTTTTAGGTCAGTTAAGCTAACTTTTTGGAACTAGACTTGAATGAGGACAGAGGAGAGATGAAATATCTCAATTTTTATGAGTTTAAAACTCATTCAAGCATGTGAAATATGCACCTCTTTTAAAGAACTCCCCTTCCTTACATATGTCATATTTTTAATATTGCTCATAGTTTTTTTACTAATAAACCTTGTACATTTTCAACTCTTCATCTTATGTGAAATATGCACCTCCTTTAAAGAACTCCCCTTCCTTACATATGTCATACTTTTAATATTGCTCATAATTTTTTTACTAATAAACCTTGTACATTTTCAACTCTTCATCTTATGTGAAATATGCACCTCCTTTAAAGAACTCCCCTTCCTTACATATGTCATACTTTTAATATTGCTCATAATTTTTTACTAATAAACCTTGTACATTTTCAACTCTTCATCTTATGTGAAATATGCACCTCCTTTAAAGAACTCCTCTTCCTTACATATGTCATACTTTTAATATTGCTCATAATTTTTTACTAATAAACCTTGTACATTTTCAACTCTTCACCTCATGTGAGCATTTACTCATTTTTGGGTATTTTCTTTTTACAAGTTGGATTTATCTCCTCCCTACACATGGATTGATGCTATTGGTCCATAGGCACCTTAATTGGACCATAGTCTAAAGATTTTTGAAAATCTAGACCCTTAGGCTAAGGTTCTTTATAGCTATTTTCAATTAATTCCAATTGCACATTGGAAAATTCTTTTTGAATTTATGTTTCAGGGGAACTCATCTGAATTAGAAGAGATATTTTTCTATCCAAAAATATTCAAAATCTGAATATTCTCTCTCTAGAATATTTTTCTCTCTCTAGGCTAAAACAGATAGAAACAAGGTCTTTATATTTCTGAAGAGGGATTGATTACAGGGAAAGATACTAGACATCAAAAAGGGGGTGGGAGAGGAATCTTACATTCTACCCCACTTGAAAAACGCGAGATGTCCTCATCTCGCAAACTGGGATAATTTCGCAAGATGCACGAATTATGAGACTTAGAGAAAAATTTAAATCAGGATTAACCACCAAGAAAAAGTCTCAAAGAGAGCAAGATTCAAGATAAGAACAAGATTTAAACTTTATTCATTCTCGTAACTTATACAGTAAAGATAGAAGAACTCTTTACACTTCCATAAGCCCGTCCATCATATGATCACAAAAGCAGCACTCACAAGCTGCACAAGTATAGGGTAACTCATCTATGGGAATGATTCTGCTGGTTATTGCCGCACCTATCTCAGTGGTATGAGGTGATCTAACAAAAGGACCTCTGAGAGGCAAGCCAAAAACGGGGTAAAGGCATATCTTCTCATGAGGAAGAAAACACGCCAATAAGAAGACCCGCTCAGAAAACCCAGGATGCCTTGATCTCATGACGCAGTAGTATCGGGGACCCAAACCCAAGGCTTCAATAACCATGGCCAAGCGGACATTGTTGCGAAAGTGCTGCTGACCCCAGGGTGTTACCCTAGTTATGTCTTGATAGGTCCGCCATTTGGTCTGCGCTACAGAAGTTCCCAAGTGAGGGAAAAGTGAGCGCTCATACTGTTCTATAAAATCCTTCTTCACAGACTCACTTGCGTCTTGAAGGTGAGGAATCATTATGGATAAAACTAATTCTTGTTGCCAAGCCATGAAGGAGATTAGGAAGAAAGGAGATCGATGGGAGTAAGATTACTGTGAGCGACAAGTAAAAGTTACGACTTATATAAAGGAAGGAGCTAGCGTAACTTAGAAGCCAACGGTAGCTTGCCACTGAAGTTTTACCGTCTTTCCAAGATTTGGGTTTGGCACAATTTTCTATAGAAGGCATTAAGAACTTTGAGATGAGGAGATAAAAGAAGTTCGTAAGCTAAGTCACTTACTTTCTTTGAAGTCAGATAAGGCTCACAATATCTGGGGGATAACTTCTTAAACTCCCCAATAGATAAAGAACTTCTTTTGTGCCGTACTCGAATGAAGACCAAAACCTTGGTATCCAAAACACCGATTTTCACTTCTGAACTCATTGTTCTGAATCCTTAAAACAGCGTGACTCCTGAGAAGTATTCTAGGGAAAGGGTCTTCTTTTTTTTTTAAACAGAATCTTTCTTTTATTTTTGAGAGGGAATAATTTTAAGATCAAAAAGGGAGATTCTTACTCCTGTATGCCTCGAAGGCTGGGGAGGAATCTTACATTCTACCCCACTTAAAAAAGTGCGAGATGTCCTCATCTCGCCAAGTAGAGGACAACTCTTTTTCTTAAGATCCAATTTATTCTAGGGTTCCTTATATTCTGGTCAACCCAACAGAATACGGGGATAAATATCCCTTATATAGAACTCATCATTAAATAAATTCATTTCAGATCATATCATTCATATCTTTAACACGATAATGGTCCATCAGATCGAAATTTTTTCTTTCTGAACATTCCTCCACGGGAATTTCCGTCAAGCAAGTTTTCAATTTGTCATCCCTTAACTTGATATACCGAGTCAAGTGTTAACAGTAGTACTTTGACAGCACAATCCACTAATCTCATAGTGATTTGTTGAAATCATTATCATCATTTATCATTACAGGGACTCGTCCCATTCATCCTCATTGCGGTTTTGCTCAAGTTATTATATTTCAACTAAATTTCAAAAATCATCATTTTTCAATCAGAATCCCAATCAATTCATCAGTTCCCAAACAGAATTAAAAATCATATCAACCACATTCAAATTCATCATCTGGATAGCATTAACGCTTATAATTTCAAGTCTTAGATTTACTCGTATATACTGTCAGTAAAGAGCTGCAGTTATACTCTCGGTATATACGGTAGTCACGGCCCTTGGAATTATAAGGTAAATACCATCATGTCTAGGCCTCAAGCAAGTCAGGGATTCTATATAATTGCGGTACTTCCATCTGAAGACCCAATTACCAATTTACGAATTTCAGTTTGAATATCAAATTGTATGAATTATATCACACAATTACAACCTTTTTTGTGCTTCTTGATAAATTTTTGACATATTTGGTTTCTCAGTTGATCTTTATTAGCCAAATGCTCTGATACCAACTGTAAGATCCCCCTGTTCCCACCGAGCAACAGATTCGGGGTACTAGCAGCGGAAGTAGCACTTCTCGCGCAGGACAGGGGTCCCACACTCGGGGCCTCACCCACGGATATCCGGATAAGAGACTAATCCGTCGGTTGTTCCAAAACCGAACCCGGAAAAACTTCCTTTACCGGAAAGCACGGGCGATTCCACCAGGATAACTTTTTACTCTAACGTAGTCAAGATCATTTCTGATCAAACTGATCCAATTGCATCTATAAGATATTTGGTCAGATCAAGGAAGAAACTTGCACTTGGATCATTGGGATCAACGCTTTTTTCCCCATTCAAGAGGCACAGCCGTTGATTCCTATCCATAGAACAATTATTGTCCGGGATTTACTTTATCTATCGTAATAACAAAAGTTGAATCTTGATTTATGGATCCATCAGTCCAGCCTAACCCCATCCAGTCCCATGGGTTAGCCAACCGCCCAACCACTGTAGTGATGGGATCCAATTTGGAATTTGGTTAGGTTTTATCCCGGGTACCAAGGAAAAGAGTTCCAAGGCTCCCTAGCCGGAATTTCATGCAAACATAAAACTAGCCACACCACTTACACACCCAATATGAAAATTGCCTTTTTCTTAGCATCAGCTAACTTTAAAACAATCCTTTAATGAAACCATAGTACCACTGATCACAATCTCCCAATTTATCCAGTTGATTCATAATTTCCCATCATTCCTTCATCAGAGTATCTATGGCATCATTGGCAACTAGAACGCTCACCACCTGTCCACACAGAGGCCGTTTCCATAGTTCCTAGCCCATAATACTCGGCAATATAATCACTTATCAAGATGGACTCTCGTTGAAGATCAGCAAGATCAACCAACAGATCCATATAAAAGAGCCATGGACTCATCCGTTGAGGACCAGCAAGGTCAGTCAACCAGATCCATGCCCGGTTTCACAAAACAACTCTTACTCCTTGTTCCAATATCTTCCTCGACGCACGCGTGGGTATCCTAGGCGACCCAGAGCCCGAGCACCGTATGGTCAGCACCCTCTAGGATCCTTCGCAGGTGACCTAGCGCTTCACTCATAGGCCGCTTCCTTGGTCCCTCATCCACCGTACCGGAAGCTCACCATTTTAATCGAACCGAGGCTGGTCAAGACCTCGGTCGACCTTGCTACGCGAGACGTCCTCCATTGACTCTCCGTCAGCAGTTGCAACTTTATCAGTTAGGTCTCCACGACCTTAATCACAAGACGGTCAAAATGCTTCCCCAGCATTCTTGACATAAAACAGCCATTTACAAACAGCATTTACAAACAGTTTACAAATACAGTTTCTATATTAACTCTCATTTTTCCACATTGTTCCTCATTAATCCACATTACTTATTCCACATTCCATTTATATGTGTACTCATCCAATCACCTCATTTTCCATCTCTTCACTTCAAATTCCTTCACATCACATATCATATATTCTCATCCATATCCACATCCATACATCCACATCCATATCCACATTCACATCCATACATCCACATCTACATGCTTATCTCCATTTTCACATCTTCATTTATACATCCACATCCCATATCCACATTCATACATACACATCCATATCCACATCCATACATCCACATCCACATCCACATTCACATCCATACATCCACATCTACCTGCTTACCTCCATTTTCACATCCTCATTTATACATCCACATCCCATATCCACATTCATACATACACATCCATACATCCACATCCACATCCACATACATACATACATCCACATCCACATTCACATTCACATACATCCACATCCACATTCCCATACATCCACATCTATACATCCACATTCCACATTCACATCTATACATCCACATCTACATTCACATTCACATACATCCACATCTACATCCACATTCACATACATCCACATCCATATTCCCATTCACATCTATACATCCACATCCATTCACATCTATACATCCACATCTACATGCACATTCACATCTATGCATATATATCTTCATGCATATATCCATTTTCACGTTCATACATCCACACTCCCATCTCCACATCCACACATCCACATACATACATCCATTTCCACATTCCCATTTATATAACCTTCACATCTAATCTTTTACATCATATCCATTCTCGCCCTATCACAACCCATATACATCTTATCCTATCACATACACTTCTTACCTCATCCCCCCATACACATCTTAATTCATCTTATCACCTCCTAACTTATTTCATAAGCATCTTATCACCTCTTATCACACCTCTTATCACATCTCTTATCACCTCCTAACTTATTTCATAAGCATCTTATCACATCCTATCACATCCTATCTCTTATCTATTTATAGAATACAAGAGAATTCTTACATTTGATATAAGATTTCTTTACACATTTATTTATGAATAAATTCTATTTAAGGAGATTAATACTTTCAAAGTAAAAATCAATCTTTTATGCATCTTCCTATGCATAAATTCATTTTTAATGAAAATGACACTTTTGAATTAAATTTTAATCTTTTATGCATTTTTCTATACATAAATTCAATTTAGATGAGAATGACACTTTTGAATTAAAAAATCAATCTTTTATGCATCTTCTTATGCATAAATTCAATTTGGTAGGAATTACACTTTTAGAATAAAAAAATTTCTCTTATGCATCTAAGTTAAGCATAAAATCCATTTATGAAGAAAATCACACTTTTAGTATAAAAAGAATATCTTTTATGCATACCTATATGCATGAAATTCAATTATGATAAAAGTCACACTTTTATAATAAAATAATCAACTTTTATGCATACCTCTATACATGAAATCCAATATGATAAAAGTAACACTTTTGATATAAAAATTTTTCCATTATGCATACTTCTATGCATGAAATAAAAATGGTAAAAATAACACTTTTGATATAAAAATTTATCTATTATGCATACTTCTATGCATGAAATAAAAATGGTAAAAATAACACTTTTGATATAAAAATTTATCCATTATGCCTAGCATTAAAATTCAATTTCTCCATGGTTGTAATGAAATTCTTTCAATTAATCTAGGATGATAATCCTAGAATATGGTAGGAAGTCCTCTTTTTATGCTTTGAATGAGATTATTTTATGCATAATTTTTATAAAAATTTTGCCATAGCTCCGCTGCTATGACTGATAAATCTCAATTTTTCTAAGGGATAATGCTTATCATTAAGAAAATAATTAAAATAATCTCTAATTGGATTATCAATCCATAATGGATTGAATCATTAATATACATAAACTAAAAGCATAGAAAAAAGCCATTAATTTGGCCTCAAGCATAGCTTAATCTTGGGTTAAGGAAAAGCTTTATGAAAAGCTTGATTTGGATTGAGAACGGTTCATGAGTATGACCATTTCTTACAACTTGCTTGATTCTTTGTTCACGGTAGAGGCCCCCAACCAATCAATTGGTTAAGTATGTTGATGGAGCCACTAATGGGGATTGAAGAAAGAGGGAAGCTCCAAAAACTAGTGAATTATTAAATGAATTCACAGTTCTTGGCTTAGGTGGAGTAGAGTAACGATGCATAAACACTATATATTTTTCAACAAGGGTGAGGCTTCTATTTATAGGAAAAATTGAGCTCCTAACCAAACAAACTGATTCTAGAATTTTCTAAATCAGTTTGGTCAATATTTGACCATTTTTAGGTCAGTTAAGCTAACTTTTTGGAACTAGACTTGAATGAGGACAGAGGAGAGATGAAATATCTCAATTTTTATGAGTTTAAAACTCATTCAAGCATGTGAAATATGCACCTCTTTTAAAGAACTCCCCTTCCTTACATATGTCATATTTTTAATATTGCTCATAGTTTTTTTACTAATAAACCTTGTACATTTTCAACTCTTCATCTTATGTGAAATATGCACCTCCTTTAAAGAACTCCCCTTCCTTACATATGTCATACTTTTAATATTGCTCATAATTTTTTTACTAATAAACCTTGTACATTTTCAACTCTTCATCTTATGTGAAATATGCACCTCCTTTAAAGAACTCCCCTTCCTTACATATGTCATACTTTTAATATTGCTCATAATTTTTTACTAATAAACCTTGTACATTTTCAACTCTTCATCTTATGTGAAATATGCACCTCCTTTAAAGAACTCCTCTTCCTTACATATGTCATACTTTTAATATTGCTCATAATTTTTTACTAATAAACCTTGTACATTTTCAACTCTTCACCTCATGTGAGCATTTACTCATTTTTGGGTATTTTCTTTTTACAAGTTGGATTTATCTCCTCCCTACACATGGATTGATGCTATTGGTCCATAGGCACCTTAATTGGACCATAGTCTAAAGATTTTTGAAAATCTAGACCCTTAGGCTAAGGTTCTTTATAGCTATTTTCAATTAATTCCAATTGCACATTGGAAAATTCTTTTTGAATTTATGTTTCAGGGGAACTCATCTGAATTAGAAGAGATATTTTTCTATCCAAAAATATTCAAAATCTGAATATTCTCTCTCTAGAATATTTTTCTCTCTCTAGGCTAAAACAGATAGAAACAAGGTCTTTATATTTCTGAAGAGGGATTGATTACAGGGAAAGATACTAGACATCAAAAAGGGGGTGGGAGAGGAATCTTACAACAATGCCTACTCCGATGATGAGCATGACGGAAGGCGCACCTGTTACCACTGTAGTTAGTACGACACCGTTACCTAGTGGAACAGTACCTACAATAGTGCGTGCCAATGCCTATCGACCATATGTACCTATCGCTACTCACAATGCCTACTCCGATGATGAGCATGACGGAAGGCGCACCTGTTACCACTGTAGTTAGTACGACACCGTTACCTAGTGGAACAGTACCTACAACAGTGCATGCCAATGCCTATCGACCATATGTACCTATCGCTACTCATGCTCATGTAGCTCCTATGCCTCTTAGTATGCCAATGGCGTATGCTCCACGATCGCCTTATCACAACCCTTATCCAAGAGGAGCTAGGCCTAGTCACATATCATATCCTATGTCAGCTGCCTACATACCAAGACCAACACCAACTCCTATCAACCAAGCTATCCCAAAAGTGCCTCCACCAGCTATCCATGCTCACCTAGGTGATCTCGTAGTATTTGCTCTCAGACGATCGGACGATCTATTGTGGAAAACATGCGGGGCATGCCTAAGAAAGAGCCTAGAAGCAAGGCGGTACAAGTGGCTAAGCTCACTCAGAACTTCAGTTTTGGTAACGAGGATGTTAGGAAGCACATTGAAGTTTTTGAACACGTGTGTGATTCCTTGGAAGAGCACAATGAACTACATAAATGTAAAGCCTTAGGCTTAACCTTGAGTGGAAAAGCCGGAGATTGGTATCGAACTTTAAGGGTTGAAGAGCGTACTCACTATCCCACTCTCAAGAGATTGTTCTTGAAAAAATACATACATGAGGGTGTGCTTTGGGGAGTAGCATCTCAACTCCAAAAAGCTGAACGCGAGGAAGGGGAGTCAGTGAGAGACTTTATTAGTCGATTAAAGCATCTAAATTCTCGCTGCACTCCCAATGAGCGCTTCAATAACAACCAACTGCTTTGATAGATTCATCCGAGGGTTGCGCCACGAGGACATATACAATGGCCTAGTCATTAGAGGTCTTACGACGTGGGAAGTAGTCACTGCCAATGCAATCCAGTTAGAAGACAACTTGATGATTGCAAGTAAAAAGGTGTCTTCGGAGACAAAATCTATTAGTTCGCAAGTATCTGGGCACGAGCCAATGACCGTAAAACCTATCACCAAGGAGCCCAAGATATCCGAAATGTCTGTGGGAGTGATCTTACTAAGGCTCTCCAAGAATACTTTAGGGGTAATCGAGCTCCTCAAAATAGCCATATGTACCCAAGAAGAGAGCAACAATGGTGTTCGGTTTGCTTAGGACCACATAGCACGAGTGAATGTCCCACATTTAGAGTTAAATTCAATGGGAATTGCAATGCATGTGGTAAGTATGGCCATCAATCTAAGGATTGCTTAGTACTTAAGCGTATGTTGGCAAATCAGGCACCACTAGCCTGGTCAAACACACCTCAAGTACCCACGCTGATGCCTACACCACCTGTTGAGCAACCATCACAGCACATAGTTCCAAGGAACCTGAATGTGACATATGCATGGGTGTCCTCGGCACCGCGAGCCCGTGCATCGCCTGGTCAGAACCCTCCAGGATCCTCCTTAAGTGTCCTGGCACTTCACTTAGGGACCGCTTTGTTGACCCTCGCCCATCGTATACCGGAAGCACCGGCACTATGCCGCTACCACCGCCAGTGCTAGGACCACAACCTCCACATCCAAGGATTACCCCTATAAACCAGATGGGTTGTGAGTCACATAGTGCGTGTGGGGATTATGAAGAGGAGATAGACCCCACTGCTCCATGTGGGATTGATATGTTTGAAATGACTCCCAGTACTACATGGAGGATCATTTCGGGCAAGTCAAGCCTGTATATCAAGCGGCTGCTCTCGCCACCACAAGAGGGCAAAACCTTAATACCTTGGCAAGGAGACCACCTCTTCACAATGCTACGATTGTGGTGGACCGCATTGTGTAGCGGAGTGCCCTAGTAGGCTACAGAAGATCGCTACTCAGATGCAACCAAATCAAGGGAGCACATCGGGAATGCTGGTACTTACATGTAATCGTTGTGGCATAGATCATTTGATTGCTCAATGTCCACATAATTCTAGTGCACCCAAGATTATGCCATTGAATTTGGTTGAGGTCACCAACCAGGCACGAGGAACCACACCTGTTGTACCCGCGAATGTAGTCACGCGGTCAATGCTTCAAAATCAAAACTACATTCTTGAAGAGAGGGATACTGCATCAATTGCTCGAGAAAAGAAAAAGAAAACGCAATGGAAGAGATCGCTTAATGCCACAAGCTCCAAGCCTAGTTCAAAGACTAACATAGGAACAGGAGACGACCCCGTGTATATGAATGATCCTGAAGATGATTCTGATTCAATAGAAACTATGGGGACCAAAGCCACTACCTTAAGGGAGGATCCCACTCGAGAGCTCAATGAAGGTGATCAAGCGAATACATAAATCAGGGGAAACAAAAGGAAACTCCCCCGGCCCCACAACCACGTCAACTATGCCCTCTCGGCCACCCAAACTGACTGATGCTCCCCAAGACAAGCCATGTGGGCCAAAGACCCTCAAGAAAAAGATTGGAACTTACCCAAACCCAGTTGAGGAGATTGAACAAGTGCAACACTTAAGGGGTTTGGTGAAAGAAACACAAAGAGAACTGGAGCCAGCAGACCCATCAAAATCCCAGACACAGTGTTTCCTACACAAGTTCAGCCTCACAGGAGCCATAAACCGTTAGCTATACCTAGTATCATTCGGGAAGAAAGTGAGGATAGGACATCAGGAAGTGGGTAACCACCCTTCTTGCTTGAAAGAATGTTTAGTGAGGGAATGCCTGACCCCATCGAATAGGAAGTGATTCCATCTTCACCAGTCCCTAGTCAAGGGGCGATGTCTCAAAAAGTACCATTGAATGTGTCTAAGCTAATGGATTTCATGTCCTCTAAAATCAAAACCACGATCATATCCAAGCTATATGGAGATCCTGAGCTATTTTTAGCTCTTCGGGCATTTCTCAATGGAGAACTGAAGGCGGGGTTACCGCAATTCGCAAATATGGATAGACCCGACACGCTTCAAGATGAGGAGGAACATTGGGATCTATAACCCAACCTAGAGGAAGACTCGGTCGTTGAAATACATGTTAACAAGTTGGGACAGTACTTTGAAGGTGACGAATCTAATGCAACCCTCCCCATTACTTACCAAGGGATTAACTTTAAAGGGAATCCTTGATGGTGGTGCTGGAGTGAGCATTGTAACTAAAAACTGTTGGGAATCTATGGGAAGACCTCATCTTGAAGTCACAAACATAGTGGTTAAGATGGCAAACGGAACTATTGCGAAACCTATTGGAATGTTAAGGGACCTTAAGATCAAGGTTCTAGGATACAAGGTAACACATACCTTCTCCAAGCATCCTATGTCATATCAAATGATCTTAGGACGTCCTTTCATGAGGGAAGCACAAATGGTACATGACTGGTCGAAAAACCATGTCTACCTACAATTCTAGGACTCTGTCATTCGAGTTGATCTTGAGAATGGTCGCGCGCATCCTTTAGGAAGCAAGGTTATCATCGATAATCGATCGGATACCACTATTCACTCCGCCCCATTAAGGTATTGCTATACATGCAAAAAAGAGACTGATGATGGGAAAGATTCTCCTTATATGGATGTCCTACAGGGTATGACTGAGTCGAATAACATGGATTGGGTACACCTAGCGGCAACAACCATAGACACATGGGGAAATAGAGGCACAAGTTGGGTAACACCTGAGGGGCAAGATATGCCACCGTTAGTGCCAATAAACATGATAAGTGTGGGGGGTGGCAAGAAAGTGGCAAACTCCCTTGACACTGACAGTAGCGAAGACTCTAACCAATGCAACTCCGAGTCGCCATGTCTACCTACAATTCTAGGACTCTGTCATTCGAGTTGATCTTGAGAATGGTCGCGCGCATCCTTTAGGAAGCAAGGTTATCATCGATAATCGATCGGATACCACTATTCACTCCGTCCCATTAAGGTATTGTATACATGCAAAAAAGAGACTGATGATGGGAAAGATTCTCCTTATATGGATGTCCTACAGGGTATGACTGAGTCGAATAACATGGATTGGGTACACCTAGCGGCAACAACCATAGACACATGGGGAAATAGAGGTACAAGTTGGGTAACGCCTGAGGGGCAAGATATGCCACCGTTAGTGCCAATAAACATGATAGGTGTTATGACTCCTGATGGGGAGTGGCAAGAAAGTGGCAAACTCCCTTGACACTGACAGTAGCGAAGACTCTGACCAATGCAACTCCGAGTCGTCTGAATCTCAAGAAGAAACTGACTCTGTCCTACAGGGGGGATGAATCAAATATTCACCCAAGTGTGGAAGCAATGTGCTCAAGGCCTAGGACGATGACCTCCTGCAGTTCATCTGAAAGTGAGGGGGACACAAGTGAAGATCGACCAAGTGAGTCCGAATCTGATAGAAACAAAAATCAAAAACTTGGTAAGAAGAAAACGAGACATAAGCGACAATGCTATCGAGCTAATGTATGAACTGCAATAAACAAAGAGAGATCCACTGCAGAATGGCTTAGTTATGTAGGAGCTATTGACGCTCATCAAAAGTTAGCGGATAATTGGGGACAATACCTCCAAAGTGTCATGTGGTGTATTCCGCAACCTCATGACGTCGCCCAATCAGAAATCGAAGAGAAATCGAAACTAAGTCGTACTGCGAGAAGGCGACAAAACCAAGAGTTAGCTCAACAACAAAAGGATGCGGAATTAAAAGAAAAAAACCTGGCACAACAGGAACCGGTAGACTTACACCCCACACTCGAGCATTTCAAATCATTTACCACAAGGGAACATAAAGTCGTCTATACAAAAGCCCAACGAACGCTACCAATGGGAGTAGCGGTGTCTATGATGGCCCGGCGGTAGTTAAGGAGATAGAACTAGCAGATCTAGGTGAGGAGTCTAACCCAGTTTTTATTACTCAAGACCTCACCTAGACAGAGGAAGCTACACTCAAGAAGCTTCTTAAGGAATTCAAAGACATATTTTCTTGGACATATCATGATATGAAGGGTGTTCCACCCTCGGTTGTGCAACACACGATTCCAATGATTAGCACTCCTAAACCAGTCCAGCAACGTCCCTACCCAATGAATCCTAAGTACGCAAAGATTGTACAAGAGGAAATTGAAAAGCTTATAAAATGTGGACTCAAATACCCTATTGAGCACTCAGAATGGGTTTCTCCGATAGTCATCGTACCAAAGAAGAATGGGAAACTCAGAGTGTGCGTTGATCTCAAAAAGGTTAATGCAGCCACCAGAAGGGATCATTACCCCTTGCCGTATTCTGAACATGTGCTTGAAAGAGTGGCAAGGAGGCATATAGCTTTTTAGATGGGTACTCTGGTTAATCAGATCACAATTGCAGTAGAGGACCAAGCTAAAACAACATTTAATGGAGTTTGGAGTGTTTGCCTTTCGCGTCATGGCCTTTGGCTTGACCAATGCACCTGCAACATTCCAACGATTGATAAACACAACCTTTAAGGAATATCTAAGGGACTTTTGTGAAGCTTTCTTAGATGATCTTTGTGTTCATTCCTCTTGGGACGAACACTTGATGTGTTTACAAAAAATATTTGAAAGGTGTAGCAAATACCCCTCATGTTATTGTAATCCTGTTAATTTTTAAAAAAAATTGAATTAAAATACCCCTCATTTTGATCGCACGTGGTACATTAAAATTTTTTGAGGTGAACCCCCCGAGGTCTAGGGTTATAACCATCTTAATGTTTGAACAACCTGGCTGTGTGTGTGTTGACCTCTAGGACATAGCTTTTACCCCTTTATCGAAAGGATGTAATGCAAGTGTATTATGTGCTCTAATGTTGGCCTATCGCCTTATTAACACTTGGTAGGTGAGGAGTATTCTACTCCAGATCGATGCCCTGGGTTGGTAGGGGTAGCCTTGCCTAAGGTGAACTAATAGATTCTTGGAGAATGCCTTGTGTTAAACATGGTACCAGGATTGATGTTAGTTTTTCCTTAGGGAGGTCGCCATTGTGTGTAAAAATGTCACGTGCATAAAGAAATAAAGGCAAAAGGCTCCTGTAACTCTGATGTTTCTTATGTCCCTAGGCTCGTGGGATTAACTTGTTCTTAGAGCAGACACATTGTGGTCATCTGTTTATTTATTAAGCTGGGTAATTTTCCTTGACTTAGGCTAGTTTTATAGACCTTGATTAACCTTCGACACCTTGCTAACTCTTGATTTACTTTCAATATTTTTAAACTCCTGTTAATTTGCTAAGCTAGCTCATTCATGTGACCCCTTAAACTAAGTTCTCATGGCAACATCCATTGTGGTCTAACATGCTTGAATTTATTACACTTTATATCTTTTGAATTCTAGCATACTTTCACTCTACTTCCCTGTTTTACAGACGGTCTACCACAACAAACCCTATCGAGCTTACCATACCATAGATTCTGAGGACGGAATCTATATCAGGAAAGGGGGCATGTTAACCTATAAGACAATATTAGATAATTTATTACACTTTATATCTTTTGAATTCCAGCATACTTTCACTCTACTTCCCTGTT